>NC_142502.1:71212307-71518461 GCF_057876585.1 Rhinolophus sinicus | reverse complement strand
TTTGTTCTTGAAGAGGAGTAAAATTAGTTCTGTCATTTTTTTGTCATATGTAAATTGATCTATTTGTGTGCAAGTTTGTTAATATCCTGAAATTTCTAGAATATATTGTGTTACATGGCGAATCATGCAAATGAAGGATGCTTCATTATTAGTCGTTATGAGCTCTGTTTTGAAGAATTTAGTGATGCTGATGAGGAATAAACTCATTTTCTGAAGGATATGTAACTGACTACCAGGATCATGTTTAGTTAAATTTTTCAAATGATATTGTACTTTCCAAATAAGTGAACATAAAAATTCTGTACCATCTGTTAAGGTATTTTGACAACTTCTCTGGTTAATTGATTAAAACTTGCATCAATTAATTAGGGCAGCTGAATACATAAAAGTCGATATCCTTTATTACTGGAAAATGAAACTAGGCTAAACTTTATGCAAATTAAAAAGAGGATTTAAATGCCTGCATGATAGTAACTTTTTAACTCAAGTGTTTCAGTCCCTACATAAGAGTAAGAATTTTTGTATAATCTGAAGTTTGATGAATGAATACAGGGGTTGGCCAACTATGGCCTATGGCTAAATTTGACCAGCTGCCTGTTTTTGTAAAAATAACATTAGAACACAGCCATACCCCCCATTTATTTATGTCTTGTCTATTCCAGCTTTTGTGCTGTAGTGGCACAGTTGAGGAGTTGTGACAGAAACTGTACGGCTAGCAAAGCCTAAAATCTGATGCTTTAGAGAAAAAGATTTTTGACTCCTGCATAAATACATTATTTAAAAATCTTTTACTGAGTTAAAAAAAATTGAATGCCCCATTTAATGTAGTAGTCAGTAACATGAGCCTTAGTGTCAGATTCCAGAAGCTCTCTGAGCCTTGGTTTTTTCATTTGTAAAATAATGAATAGACAATCCATGAGAGGTGCTTTTAAAGTATAGTTATCTAGCAGTAGTGTGCATATAGGGAAGGGGCATGAGAGTAAGGGAAAAGCATTTAAAAACTGGTTCTGCAACGTGCAAGACCCTTTTTATATATGGTATTTCATCATAATCTAAACTTCATAAACATAATGAAATAGGGGATACTATCTCCATTTTACAGAAGTGAAACCTGTGCATAAGTTAAGTAAAATGGTTATTAATGAAGTTGTACATGTGAGAGCCAGGCTTTACCCATGTCTAACTGACTCGAGTACTTGTGGTAATTGTCCCTCACTGTCCCCAGCTACTGAAGCTTCCAGAGTGTCCTGATCTGTGAATGAACAGATTGACATACACAGTCCTAATGACTTTCAGATTTAATGTCCTATGATGCTGTGAAGTCAGTAACGTCAGAGGCAACGTAGTATTTAAGAGCACATGCTCTTGAGTCAGACTGTTGACCATGTGTGAACTGCCTGTGTGACTTTGCGCCAGGAACTTAACCTCTCCATGTCTCAGTTTTCTTACCTGAGGATAACTGGGGATAACAACATTCCCTAACTCATGTTATAAAGGGGACTAAATGGCTTAAATATTTGTAAAATGATGTGGGTACTTACGTGTGGCACATAGTTATCCCTGTAAGTATTGTTAATGAAAAAGTAAAATAAAAATAGAGATTGTTACCAGTTTAAAATGAAAAACGAAAGCAAAATCAGATATGTTCTTAGTGTGCATTCAAATTTTGTCATTAGTTTTGTTTTGAGGGATTTTAAAATTTATTTTGCAAATGTAATGAATGTTAAAATTAATTTCATTTGCTCTATAGCATGGTTATACGAAAGGAGCATGTGGGAGTTCTAAGTAACACAGAATAGGTTTAGAATATTTAATGCACTCTTTGGAAGGGTTGTTAGAAGTGCTAAGTGCCATTGTCACCCCTCATGTTATTACCTGTGGTAGAAAATACAGGTGTATACAGAGGTGTATACAGAGGATCGTAAATGTGACATGATCTAATTAGTTGAAAAGCACTTAATGATCAAAAGACACATAACACATATTTACATTATCTTTTATTTTTCTTCTCAAACTTTCTTCTGTTGAAGGGAAAATGAGCAGAAAGCAGAAAGTATTGGAATGAGGTAGTGAATCAAGGGAATTAATAAACTAGGTTATTTTTATTTTAATAGCTAAGGTTTTATTATATTACTCTCCATCCTTCCTATAACCCTTCCTATGATCCAAATGGTTGGATCCAAATGATCCAAATGGTTTCTTTCTAATAGAATTGATTTTTTTCCCTGCTAGAGAACTTGTTTTGGCATGTCCTTACAATCTGCAAAAGCTGTTAAATTTTTGTAATATTTTGTCAGAAAATTTATTCTGCAGTAGATGTTTAGAAGACTCTTACTGTTACTGAAAAGTTTTTGCTTGATTGAAATACAAAAAATACCTTTTGGGACTGCCAGTGTTTTTAAATGTCACGTAACAAAAGTATGTTATTACGTATAACAAACAGTTTTTAAAATATTTAAAGTTCTCTTTTGTAAGGAGAGTAACATGAAAATCTTACATTATTTTACAGTATTTTCCCTTTTTAAAACTTTAAATGTTTTCTTATGTTAGCCTTACATAATTCCTGGAAGTGTGTAAGATACTTTGCAAAACAGTAAAAGAGAAGTGTTAAGTGAATTAATATATTATTGGTCGTCAATTTTTCACAGTAGTAATAAGCTTATTTTCATAAGTCTTCTGAGTATTCTTCCCTTATTTTTTCGTAATAGCTTTATTGAAATATAATTCATACCATACAGTTCACCAATTTCTAATGTACAGTTCAGTGGTTTTTAGTATACTCAGTGTGCAACTGTAGCCATAATCAGTTTTAGAACATTTTCATAACCCTAAAAAGGAACTCCATACCCTTCAGCACCACCCCACCCATTCCCTCACAAATCCCTCAGCCTTAGGCAACCACTGTTCTACTTTCCATTTGTATAAATTTGCCTGTTATCACATTTCATATAGATGGAGTCATACAATATGTGGTCTTCTGTGACTTCATTTTTGTCTTTATTTCTTTTTATTGTTGAGTAATATTCCATTGTATGGATTTACTGCATTTTCTTCATCCTTTCATCCTTTAATGAACATTTGGGTTGTTTCCACCTTTGGCTACTATGAATATTGTTGCTGTAAATATCTGTGTACAAGTTTCTGTGTGGACATATGTTTTTACTTCTCTTGGGTATATGCCTAAGAGTGGAATGGTAGCTATGATTAATCTTTTGAGGAACTATGAAACTGTTTTTCAAAGTAGCTGTACCATCTTACATTCTCATTAACAGTGTATGAAATTTCCTATTTCTCCACATCCTCACCAGCGCTGACTTTTGATCAGAGTATAGCCATCCTAGAGCATGTGAAGTGTTTACCTTATTGTGGCTTTTATTTACATTTTCCTGACAGGTCGTGATGTTGAACAACTTTTCATGTCTTTTTTGGCCATTTGTATATCTTTTCTGCAGAAACGTCTTCATGTCCTTTGCCAATTTATTAATTGGATTGTATTTTAAATATATTCTAGATACAAATCCTTATCAGATACATACTTTGCAAATATTTTCTCTCTGTGAGCTGTCTTTTCAATTCTTGGATACTGTTCTTTGAAACACAAAAGTTTTTCTTTTTGATGAACTTCAATTTATCTCTTTTTGTTGTTATTGCTTGTGCTTTTGGTGCCATATCTAAGAAACCATTACCTACTACAAGGTCACGAAGATTTATATATGTGTATTTTTCTCAGAGTTTGTTTTAGCTCTTACATTTAGGTCTTTGACTCATTTTGAGTTCATTTTTGTGTATGGTGTGAAGTAGGGGTCCAACTTCATTCTTTTGCATGTGGATATCCAGTTTATTGGAGTCGTATGAATTTTAATGGTAAAGCACTATATTTCTCCAGCGATTTAACATATTAACAAGGATTGTAATCCATCATTATTATTTTTCACTTGCAGGGTCATAAAAAATGAAACAGTGATAGGTTAATATTGATGGGCTGCAGGGATTATATCTTGGACTACACTGAGTGAGGGTCTCCTGTTGACCTTGTGGTATGAGTGTCTGACAAGGGTGGTGAAATTAAAAGTCATACATAAACCTTGTCTATTCCATAGTTTTATATAAGTGAATTATACTTCTAAGAACTAGATCTTGAAAATCTGATTTATATAATGTTTAGTTTCAAATTAATGTGTATTTTCATTAGGTGGTTGTAATCTGAAGAATAAATCTACTCAGTCTTTGGAATATTGTGCTGAATTACTGGGTTTGGATCAAGATGATCTTCGTGTAAGTTTAACTACAAGAGTCATGCTGACAACAGCAGGGGGCACCAAAGGAACAGTTATAAAGTAAGTTCCTTAACTCATTGCTCTAAAAATTCTGCCGTTTGGTTTGTCAAGGAAAGATCTTTTTTTGAGAACACTGACGTTTAAAGTTGATCTTTATATGTGATCCATTCTCTTCGTTATAATGTTTTAAAATATGTGCTTGATAGATCAAAAGTCTGTGCATCTCAACATGGTAATCCATCATAAAAATTAACACTGACTTCCACAGCTTTTAAAGTTGTTCCTTCCAGATATACTTCGTGGGAAAAATTTGGAAGTCATAGGCAAGAGAGGTTTACTTTTTTACAACTATGAAAATATGAGTTGATTATGTTAATATTTGACTGGTTTAAGCAACAGATAATTTTTTTTTCAGTTTTTCAGAACTGTGTATTTTGAGGTATAATGTACTTTTAAAAAGTTTGAAATTTAGTGGGTTTTAGTATATTTACAAGGTTATGCAATCATCACCATTATTTAGTTTCAGCAGGCAACAGATCATTTTACTTTAAAAGTGATTTTTCTTACATATGGCACATGCTAAAACTTCTATTAGCAAATAATGAAACTAGAAGTGAAATCTGAAGCCTTATTCAGATTAATCCCAGTTGCTTGAATTGCACATGTTCTTATAATTTATATTGAATTTTGATTGGTTTTCCTTAATACCTTCCTATTTAAACATTTTTTAATCTAAAAATTACGGTATAATTTGAATTTAGGCATTCTGTGTTTGTGTTTATAATTTTAAAGTCAGAAAACTTGTGGGAAGTTTATGCAACTAACCTGGAGGTGACTTGAATAAAGTTTTTAACTAATGAGCAGAGTCATCGTTAGTATTAATCTGCATATGCTCATCATTCTCCTGAAGGACATTCATTCAACTTTGAGTTTCCAAGCTAATTGGAAGTCATGTAGGTTGATAAATATTGGAAATAAGGCTAATATTATCATAGCATTTATTCCTATTTCATTAATTCTGTAAAGAAGAAATACCTGCTTTCTCTCTGTAAATAGTATATTTTTCATTACTATTCATGGCTGAACCACAATTTTATGAAAAAATGGCCACTATTTTAATAACATCCCTATTTCCTTATAATTAAATTTCTACTCATAATTATACTTGGAAGAACCATTATTCAGGAGTTATAATGTAAAGAAAGAGTTATTAGGAGTAAATAGAATAAAATATTAAAAAAATAAAACTTCTAAGTAGAATTCACTTTAGTAAAACACTCAGCAAAGGGATTTCCCTTTATTTTTAGGACTCTTCATTTAGAGGAAATTACAAATGACAAGAAAATAAGAGCCTAGCCAAGATTTTTAAAACCAGTAACCAACAACTCCTAGATTTTGTCTGGATCTGTGTGCACTTTTGGCTTAATATCCTATGTTTTAGGTATTTTTGTTTTCAGTACTGTAAAATAAAACTGACGTTGAGTCATTATTCTGAGGCACTCTAAGCTCTTCATTTGTGGGGGAAAGAGTAAGATCCCCTATACCTGGCTACATAAGGCAGGCAGTAAATTCTAGCAACATATTTCAGGAAAAGTTTCAACAAATTGTTAAAGCAGGGATTACAAAAGCCTTTTAGCTACAAAAAAAAAAAAATTAGCAGCTTTTGCACTTTGGGAAATATTAGCAAAGTGCGCTTAGTCTGATTCATTGCTTAGCTAATTCCAAATTAGTCTTATTATAAAGAAAACGTTGGCGAAGAGGATGTATTGTAGTGCCCTACAGTTGCTTGCTTCTTTAGAGATATTTCCGGGCCAAAGGGAAGGCTAGTAAAAACACAAGTAGATGTCCTGAGGTGTCATTTCCTCTATTTCCCTTCTGTTCCAGAACAGTTCTTTTATGTGTTTTATGTATGGATTGTTCATATAACATTCACTTCAGGAAAGAATTTCATTGTAGGAAATATAAATTGGAAAATTACTATTTCAAAGGAATCCAAGTATCTGTCTGGCCTGTATGACACTTGAGGTTACTTCTCTGTGACATTTTTTTCTGGTGCTCGCAGGGTGCACATGCTTACCTGTATGACACCATTTATTGTGGTGTTTGGGTTTCTCTTATGGCAATCCTTCTTCATCAGACTGTAATTTTCTTGAGGACAAGAGCTGTGTGTTTATATCTGCAATATTTAATACTGTTATATCATATAGTTACTTGTATTAAATCATAGAGTTGGACAGTTCAGATTTTAAGATGTAAACATTATTTTTCCTAAACAATGTTAAGTTACTGAGCTTTTAAGGTAATCCTGAATTAAACACAATTTCTTTTGCATTTAAGGGAAGTCAGAAGGAAGATTATTCCTCTGAATACTTTTTTTAGTATCCAGCATGTACAGTGAAGTGTAAATTAAAGTTAAAAAGAATTTTGAGCCTCAAGTTCTTTTACTCAATAATAGATTTTTAAAAATTTAATTGTAGGTAATCCTTTTTGTTCTCTTGTACCATTCTACTTAGCCCCATTTGTCTGTGCCTATTCAAAAATGACCTTTTGTAACTATTTTGTTCTTCACAATGAATATATTTAGACATCCTTTGATTTTGGGTATCTAGCACTATTTTTACAATTGTTACTATGAAGAATTTTCGTTTTTATAGGGTACCCCTGAAAGTGGAGCAAGCAAACAATGCTCGTGATGCTTTGGCAAAGACCGTCTATAGCCATCTTTTTGATCATGTGGTAAACAGAGTAAATCAATGCTTTCCTTTTGAAACATCAGCCTATTTTATTGGAGTCCTAGATATTGCAGGTTTTGGTAAGTATAATTTCATTTGTGAATTTGTAGTTAGTTTGACAGTTTTTCACACATGTTTAAAATAAAAAAAATCACGTTTTTCCCCTTACAGAACTTTTCACTTGATGTATTTTCAGTTATATGTCTTTACCTGCATTTCATTTCATAATATGATTTAAATAGGAAGCTGATGCTTTAAAAAAAAAAAAAGAAGAAAGACTCATGGGTTCTGGTCACACTAATGCTAAAATTAAAACATGTTGATTGAAACCATTGTACAGTTAAGTCCTCACTTAACGTCCTTAGGTTCTTGGAAATTGACTTTAAGCAAAAAGGTGTACAACGAAACCAGTTTTACCATAGACTAATAGATATAAACAAGAGTTATATCTTGTTTGGTCACAAAAACATCATCAGACTTCTAAATAAAGACCCCAAACACTTCTAATATTAAACATTGAAATGTGAGCTACTATACAGACATTTAAAAAAGATCTAACAAGTAAGAAAGAACAAAACAAGTAAGATAATTATTTTCCAAATTGCTCATTCAAGTTCAGGGTCATGGGTGGCAGGAGCCTATCCTGGCAGCTCAGGTCACAAGGTGGAAACCAACCCTGGAGAGCACACTGGTCCATCTCAAGGCACTCTGACACACATATTCACACTGTGAGACTGAGGCAAGTTAGACAAATCAATTAACCTAATGCACACAGCTTTGGGATGTGGGAGGAAACCTAAGTACCCAGAGAAAACCCATGCAAACATGAGGAAAATGTGCAAACTCCACACAGATAATGGCTGCAGCTGGGAATCGATTTTTTATTTTCTCATCAGTGTTAAAATAATGCTATTCGAGAATGTGCTATAGTTAGGAGATATCTCTGTACTCTTAAGTGAGTGCAGCTGCATAAAGATAAAGTCTTGAGCGCTACTAATAAAGAGAATTAAGTCATTAAAGCCATTCACTACAGTGTAGAACTAGGTACAGGTTGACCTAGCATATAGACTAAACTCATTCCTATGTGTAAAAATTCATCATTAGTGCTAATTGTTAACAGATAGCTATTTCCAGTTAGTTTCCACCAAATGAATAAGATATCAAGATAAATATTTGAGAACAACTGTGGGGCTGTGCAACCAGAAATGGAATGAGTCACCAACATCTGAATGCTGCTTTGTCCTGAATGACTGTGTTGTAAAAATCTCAAAGTACATCTGACTGTTTTTACATTGGGCTTTGTCAGTGGCATTCCTTCTGGCTGTGTATGAGTGGTATCTTCCTCTTTTGTAGTTTATTTGCCTTTGCCTAGGGAGGGTCTGAGTGTTTACATTTTGAGAGGGACACAGTTTTGTTTTAATGTCATATATATTTTAAAATGTATAATAAATCATCTTTTGTTCAAAAGTAGAGAAACACTTAGCACTTACTTAAGATATCAATATTCAGACAATTGTTTCCTGTCTACACCAGTTTTAGTATAACACACACATACACAGAATCATAACATTTTAGAGCCACAGGGATCTTAGCGATAATGTAATACAGTCCCTTAATTTAAAAAATGAGTTAATATCCATAACTTTAAAAAAAATTTTATTGGGGAGTATTGGGGAACAGTGTGTTTCTCCAGGGCCCATCAGCTCCAAGTCGTCGTCCTTCAGTCTAGTTGTAGAGGGCGCAGCCCAGCTTCAAGTCTAGTTGCTGATTTCAATCTTTAGTTGCAGGGGGAGCAGCCCACCAGCCCATGTGGGAATTGAACCAGCGACCTTTTTATTGAGAGCTCGCGCTCTACGCAACTGAGCCATCCAGCCACTCCCATAACTTTAAAAAAAACTTTTTTTAAAATTAGTTTCAGGTGTACAAAACAATGTAATAGTTAGACATTTACCATTTATATCCCTCACAGATTGATAACCTCCCTCCCCCATCTATTTCCCCTCTGACATCACATACAGCCATTACATTTCCACTACCCCCATAACTTTTTTATAACTGTAATTTTATAGATGACAGAAAAAATTCTAAATACTTGCATTTTAAGTCATTTTCTTTAATTAGATTAATACCCGTGCTTAAAAAAATTGTTACAAGTGACTTACATTTTATATCTTTTACCATGACATTTATCTCACCTGATAAACACCTTTTTTTATCAAGCAAGTTATTTTTAATACTTAATTTTAATGCCTAACAAAATTTAAGAGTTGAAATAAGAACATTTGAGGAGTATAGAACAATTATATGTACTTTTTAACCTAATCTTCAATTAATCATTGATACAATAAAATTTAATCCTAAAATAAATTTATCAATGTGTAGTTATTTGATGATGACTCTTGATTATGGTTTTATGTTTTCAGAGTACTTTGAACATAACAGTTTTGAACAATTTTGCATCAACTATTGCAATGAAAAACTTCAGCAATTTTTTAATGAAAGGATTCTGAAGGAGGTAATTACCATTACAATTTAATAACTGCATTAATCTATTTTAAGTTTCAAGGAACACAGACATGCCAGAGGTGCCCTGATTGATGGGGTGTAATGTGAGGTGGCCCAGCCCAGGGAATCAAAGATACTCAGCATAGGCCCGGGTGGCTTAGCTGTTGCCCTGGCACATCAGAAGTGTTAATGGCACAGCTTACGGACCAAATATAAACTCTAATAGGCACTTCCTCAGAAGTGAGTATCTGTTGCTTCTTACTAGCGACTTTTACCACACTTGAAATTCTGCTTGTTTCTTTTTCGGTTTCTGTTGTCTGTACTCCTGCCACTGTCACACAGCTTTCAACTCTCGTCCCTGACCTTTGCTTCTCCTCCCCTTCCTCTGTGTCTCCCGCTTCTGCCCACTCTGCTGCCTGCCTGCCTGCCCTTTCTCTGTGTGTGGCAGGAAAGCCACCAATCAGGAGATCCAGTGGAGCCATTGGCCTAGAGTGCCCCTGGGCAGTGCTTTCCCTGCCTCGCTACCTTGTGCACTGCCAGTGACCTGTGAATGGTGTGCCTTTGGCCGGACGCCAACTCTTGTCCAGTAAAGAACTTCCTGCCACTGATTGTAGTAAATAATTATGGGCATGGCCAACAGTCACAATGCCAAGTCTAAGAAAGTTAATTTATACTTATCGGTAGAGTACAGAGTGAATAAAGGTAGCTTTGAATCAGTTGATTTGTGATCAGGTTCACCATTTTTCCTCTTGTATTTGAATTCTCCAGTACTTTCCTACTAGTACCCTTGACTTCCCATCCTTTGGGCTATTAGAAATATGTCTTAATGAATGAAAGCAGTAGAGTTAAAGAGAACTCAGAAGCAATCGAGCCCACCCCTTATTTTACGGATGAAGAAATTAATTCCGAGAGCAGTCCATTGACTTCTGCAGGTTGAACCTGGCTTCCTGGCTGCTGGCCCCCAACAGCGTATTCTCTTAATCTTAGCACTGCTGCTTTCTCAGGTCCGTTCTCTGCGCTTGAAATGTGAAATATTTTCTGTTCTATTCCCATCCCATTCATCTTTTCTCACATTTTTAGTATGTTTTTGTCTTTATGGGTTTCCCAGCACATTCCAGCTTTTATACCTTTACTGATATGCCATAGTTAAACCAGTTCTGGCATAAATAAGCAGGTAAAACAAGAACTTACAGTTATGATAGTTTCTATGAAAATGTTTTATCCAGCTGCATTAGTTCTTCCATTACTATGTGAAGTTTTACCTGTATGCTTCTCACTTAACATACCCTAATTCTTCCCTTTCATGCTTCTATATTTACAGTCATCTATGACAGCTTTCGCACTGCGATGGCAAAATTGAGTAGTGTGACAGAGACTATATGGCCCACAGCTGAATATATTTACTATCTGGCCCTTTACAGAAAAAGTTTCCTGAGCCCTGGTCTGTTCTACTGATAGGTTTGACTTTATAATTGCTAAAAATATTTCAAAGCCCTGGTCTTTCCTTGGGTTTGAATGGTTATACACAGATCTCTATATTTGTGCATATCTTCTCTGCATATTTCAAGAAAAGTGTGCTTATCTGCAGGAGGTAACATTTCCACATATGTAAATTGTCTGTATTGTCAGCCATTTAATTTTTGATATTACATTGCTTTAGGAGCAAGGATTTTGCTTCCCTAATGTTTTGTAAAATTCTTTAGCCCCAAATTCGTTATTATGAACCTTTGTACTCTGACTTATCAGTAAATGTTATGATCAGAAATGGCACTAAACAATGAATCCATTTCATATCACATGGTATTTCCATATCTGTGATGATGATTATTTCCTTTTAGGAACAAGAACTCTATCAAAAGGAAGGCTTAGGTGTTAATGAAGTGCATTATGTGGATAATCAGGACTGTATAGGTATGTTTTTTTTTTCTTACTCCACTTTTGGGAAATCTGGGAAGATAGAGTGAATGCTTTTACTGTAAATTTTCTATGGTCTGTGATTGATATTATTGGTTATGAGTGCTTATTTGAAATTCTGGTATTTGAGAGAAGTTTTGCTTTTCTAGTATCGCTAGCAAGTTATTTTTTTCCTACCAAGGCATCAAATTTAGTGTTGAAAGTTTTCTTAAAATTTCTTCTGTTTACTCTGGTATTTTTTTTCTTAAACAGCTAACATGTGACTAATTGCTTAAGCAGTAAAAGGGTTTATTATATTCTCACTCATGAGGAAGTCTGTAGTCTAGGCAGGCTCCAGGTGAGCTTTGCCAGGGCGCTGCTATTCTGCACATCTCTCGTTTCTGTTTTCTGTGTGTTGGCAGCACCCTCTGGCTGGTTGCCAGTGGGCTTCACAAGTTCCATGTGTCACATCCAGATAATATTGTGCAACATGACAGTAGCGTCTGTGTTTTTCTTGTCTCTGTTTATCAGTTAAGAAACTCTTTGTCACCACCTAGCTCTTGCTGAGTCTTCCTTTTCTTTCTCAAAACGAAATCAACTGTTGGGTAAGCCTTGTTTTGAAAACCCAATTTGACAATTGCGTCCATAACTCGAGTGCTAAATTTAGACAAGGTAGTAAAATTAATAGTAATAATAATAATAATAATGCTTTACAGTAGTGTAACTTTTCAAAGCACTTTTACAAACTACCGGTCCACTCAACATTCTCTTCACACATTATATCCTTTTTCAGATCTCTGTGCCTTTGACTGTGTGGTTTGATACTTTGGCTGGAACCCCTCCCTTTCTATTATCTTTCAGGCTACTTCCACATCCTTCTACAACTATCAAAATACTCACATTTAAAGCTTAGTTCAGCCTGCTTCCCCCACTCCTTCACCACTACTATTTGCCTAAGAAGCATCCATTCTCTCACCAATACAGTTAGAATCTTGATTTCTCTTCATATATCCTGTAGCTTTTAGAGTCTGTCCCATTTACCTGTTCTTATATACAGTGTTTAAGCACTTTGCATTTTATAGTTATTTTGGACAAGCAGGAAATTCAAACATGAATGAAAGGAGCATAAAAAAATGTGCTGTTACTGACATTTTGCTGGAAAGTGTTTGAGGAAATATCTATATGTAGTTTTAAAAAGCTACACATGCAGAATCTTCTGTAGTTTTATTTCATTTGAATGTAGATATCACCTGGAATAGGCAAAATAGCTGGTTCCTTAGCCTCTTGTCCTTAGAAATGAAGTGATTATTTCTTTGTGGAGCCTTTTTTCTAAAACCTACATTAAATATATAATGTTACTTCCTAATAAATTGCCAGGTTTGAAATAAAATTTACCTACTGTCTATAGCTTTTGAGAGAATACTTATTGAATCATCTGTTACATTGTTTCTGGCCAGTCCTTGTAATATGTGATGAGTAAATTGTTCACATATCATATTTTGATTTTTTTAAATAGATTTAATTGAAGCAAAATTAGTGGGAATATTGGATATTTTGGATGAAGAAAATCGCCTTCCCCAGCCAAGTGATCAACACTTTACATCTGCAGTTCACCAGAAGCACAAAGATCATTTCCGACTCACTGTGAGTTTGCCATCCCAGAATTGAGACTCTTGTGGGAAGAGAAATCTTTAGAAAGATGTACTAGAAATTAGATAATTCAATCATATGTTATGTGGGGCTTAGAGCAACTATAATTTATCCAGCACGGCATCTTCTGTAGATGTGTATTTAGTATATAGATATAGATATATATCCATATATATAAAATACATATGTGTATATAATTATATATATATATATATGTTTATATGTATATAAACGTACATATATATACATATATATATATATATATATATATATATATATATATATATATGTATATGTATATGATAGCTATCTAACCAAGGCTCTTTAGCTAGATGGAAAGTGTATTTCACCTGTCCAAAATGTACAAAGATTGCCTGCTCTTTTTATGTTCTCTTTTCTCAGTGAAGTGGCCATCAGTTGTTTTGTATCATGTAACCTGTTCACGGTCCAGGGGTTAGAACATAGCATAACAAGCAACTACCTGTCTACACAGTTATAAGATTAGCAGTGAAGTTTATGGCTTAGAGTCTGACTGGTAGAAGCAATCCATATTTGATAGTGATTCACCAATTCATTTTTATGCTCGTTCCTAGGGAGTTTTGAATGGAAAATGTACTCAGAGAGGGACATAGAAGCTGAAGCAATAAAAGAATTAGCTAAAGGGAAAAACAGACACACAGAGCAGTAGAAATAAATGAGAAGTACACTTCTAAAAGGGCCAAAACACCTGGTGCAGGTGCCTCCCGTACTGTTCATTGTTTTGAGATTGTAATGTATAACAATCATTGCTTTGACAGATCCAGGAGTTTAAGTGAGTAATAAGTATTCTTGTTTTCATACACCATTAACCAAATCATGTTAGTAAATAGATTTGAATGCATTTACTTGGAAAGTTGATGTAATTGTGAGAGCCTTCTCTAGAGACTGGATCCCACAACCCCCTGTTCTGTTGACTTGGAGTTCTCCTGTATTGTTAAATATTTCTTATAATGTGTAGCCTGTTTCTTTTACTTCAGTATGGTTAGAACTAAAACTGTGTATCCTCAATAAAACTTTTGCTAAGATTGAAGCTATATATCCAGTCCTATTTATTCACTGCTCAGTGGTCTTTTTTATGACCAGCCCATGGTTGCATGGTTTTCTTTATCAGGAGTACTGATTGCTAGTCAACAAAGTTGTGGCCAAGGTATCGGAGACACAGAACTCCAAGGACAGTACATTAAAGCATCAGGAAAGGCTTTGGCCACTTTTCTCAAAAGAGAACAAAAGCAAGACAGTAAATTCTAATTTGTATAGATCATTACTTTCATTGTATTTTTTTTGAAATAAAAGTAATAAAGCCATTTATTGAACACTTAGCATATGCCAGACACTCTTCTAAGGGTTTTACATGAATTTAATCCTCATAATAATCTAGGGGTAGTTCCTGTTTGTATCCCCATGCTAGAGATGAGGAGACATGCATGCAAGTGCCCTGCCCTGTCCAGCCTAGTGAGGAAGTGTTGCATTTGGGAATCAGCCTAGGCATTTGGACTCCAGGGCCCTCACTCTCACTCATGCTGGTATATTGCCTCATACAGAGACTGGGCGTTGTGGTCTGCTAGCTGTCTCACATAGACAAATCCTGGTAACGTTCTGAAGTTAGTTTTTCTATTATTAAATGAGTTTGTCTTTCTTAACCTTAGGTTATTTTGAGAGTCAGATGTGATCTTTTACGGGAAAGCAGTTTGGAACCTTTTAAATATGATACAAATATGAGAAATTATAATTACATAGTACAACCCTGTAATGACTTAGTTTCCTTCAAATAGATTCAGACTCTTTGTGTAAACATGTTAGGCTGTATGGTTTAAAACCGTGGGAGAGTTCCTGCGCTGAATATCAGGTGTTTCTTTAGAACAATGCTTCTCAACCTTGGCTGCACCGACATAGGAATCCTCTGATGTAAGTGGTATAGGCTTTGGGAGGTTTAAACATTCTCTAGGTGATTCTAACTCAGCAGCCAAGGTCAAGAACCACTGCTTTAGACTTAGGCTGGTAACTTTATAAAATATCCACTGTATTTTGTATGTGCTTCTAAATAGTGGGTTTTTGTTGTTGTTATGTTCTTTTTGGTCTTTTTTTTCCCTAAGAGATGACAACCAAATATTTGCTGAATTTCACTGGTATTTTAAGTCTTCCTAGATGTTTACAAAACAGTATAATTGCATAAAGTGTGAAAATTTCCTTTATAATTTTAAGTATTTCACATCCCAAATGTTTTCTAAAGGAAATTATGTGGTATATTCTTGATAATTTAATAGCTGATCTATGTGTTGTTTTTCAGATTCCCAGAAAATCTAAGCTGGCAGTTCATAGGAACATCAGAGACGATGAAGGCTTCATTGTCCGGCATTTCGCAGGGGCAGTGTGCTATGAAACCGTGAGTAACTTTTACCAGGAGAAAACCATTTGATGTTGAAGGTGCACTGTACAGTGTGGTAACCGCTAATCACATCTGGCTATTTAAATTAAGTAAAATTTCAAATTTATTTCCTCAGTATGTTGGCCCTACTTTATGTGCTCAGTGTCCACAATGGCTGGTGGTGATTGGATCAGACAGTGCAGATACAGAACATTCCTATCATCTCATCAAGTTCTGTGGGACAGTTCTGCACTAAGGGAGAGTATCACATGATGGACTGATTCCTGTTTGCTTTGTTTTTCAGACCCAGTTTGTGGAAAAAAATAATGATGCTTTACATATGTCTCTTGAATCCTTAATATGTGAATCCAGGGATAAGTTTATACGGGAATTGTTTGAATCATCCACAAATAACAACAAAGATACTAAACAAAAAGCAGGAAAACTTAGCTTCATCAGTGTGGGAAACAAGTTTAAGGTATTTGTGTTAAATATGTTACTTGGATTTTTAAAATTTTTTTACTGCATTTAAAATAAATTGTTTTTTATATTCTACAGTGGATAATGTAGACACTGTCAGAAATTCCAGGAGTGAAGTTCAAGAGCAGCTCCTGCATTGTTGATATTTGTATGCAAAAAATAAAATAGGTGTAGTAATCGGACATACAGAAATTCTCGTAATTTTATGAATATGTTCTCTCTTGGTGCTTAACATATCTGATTGCTTCTTCTAATATTCTTGCTTCTGCTTACTGTCTGATTGACCTTCAAACCTTCTCTCTCCCACGTGTTTTCTGTTTCCTTCCTCATTCAGCAGTTTTGTTTTAGCTGGAGTAGTCCAGCTCAGGATGGCTAGAGAGGACTAGTTGAGTTGAGAGAGGAAAAGCAGGCACAGCCAGGGGCTTCAGGTAAATGATCACCGTCATGCACTCCTATTTATAGAGTGGCTGCCATGTTAAAAAGAGCCTGTCTCAAGCTAATGATTCAGTTTGCAATTCATTTTCAACGTTTTCTCTCACAGTGCATTATGGGTATGCATATTATGCTAAAATTTGACTAAAGCTTTAAAAAACTGTGTGGCAAACCCTTCACATTGCTTATTTAACATTTCACTTTATTTATTACTTTTGAATCAGGAATTTATTCTTTGAGGTCTGACAAGAAATTGTCAAATGATGTGTCTTAGAAATTGAACAGTATTAATTGGTTCTAATTGTTGAGTATTTAGCATAGAAAAATAAT
The DNA here is from genome assembly GCF_057876585.1 of Rhinolophus sinicus. Classification (NCBI taxonomy): domain Eukaryota; kingdom Metazoa; phylum Chordata; class Mammalia; order Chiroptera; family Rhinolophidae; genus Rhinolophus; species Rhinolophus sinicus. The sequence goes on along the minus strand of NC_142502.1, from coordinate 71,501,758 downwards.
TTTAAAACTTTGTGTCACAAGTTTAATGAATAAAAAATTGTAACAAATAGAACAAAGAAATAGAATTAATTTCTCTGTTACACAGTTCCATAAAGTATTGTATTTACAAGAAAGCTCTACATATATTTTTCATTATGTGTACCTACTTTAAATATTAAAAAAATGATGTAATTAGAAATAATATTTAAGTATCAGAATACTGTGATACTCTCTAGCAGTGTAAGCCTCCTGAAATCCCTTATGGATTGGAATGGGCTCTAAATAACTAACTTGATAAAATCATGTTTATAAAGCTAATTTTTAAAAGCTTAAACATAATTATATTTATATTTTCAGGTAACTGAATAAAAAGTTTTTAACGTTGTTGTAAGTTATATTCATTAATTATGAGTTTCTGATTCTCTTGAGCAATATTTATTCTCTTATTAGTATATTCTTAAATTCCTGAATAGACATATTAACAGAATAATGAAATGGATATCATTCTTTAAGTATTTTCCTACTGTAATGGTAGAAATATAGTAGTATTGCTTGTAATATTATACTTGAAATTTTATATAATGTAAATAAAAACAAAACATTCTTAGAATTTTTTGGGTTGTTCTTTTATGTTGAGACTTGAAATGCCTTAAAATTGCTATACACACTGAGGTGTGTTTGACACATTAAACTGCTGAAAGCGCTGAGTGACATTAATAGTAAAATTTCAAATCTTTTCTATGAAATTCTTTGAAATGAACTATTAATAGTAATTCTTAATTTTAAATATAATAGAATAGCTTATTAAATTCAAGTCATGTGAGGCAATAAAACAGGCTAACATTTACAGTAATACTTCAGTTATCTAACATCTGTGAGAACCACCGAAAAGTGACATTTTCATGTTGTTGAAACCTAACTCACTTACTCTTAGTATTTTAGTAAAATTAATCCATTTTGATGAAAATCTCATTCTGTGATTACATACATGAATATTTGTCTACTTTAAAATAAAAATAAAATACAAATAAAACTTGAGTTGCGTAAGGCTGTTTACCCTTATGGTCTTTGACTGCTGTTGTTTGATATTTGACATTGTTCCCTCTTTTCTCAGATGCTATTAGTTTATTTTTACTGGTTCTACTCTTCTGATATACCTCTATTTCCATTTTTTTTGGACAATACTGTTCTTAGTCTATGGATTAAGAGGCATGGACTTGGTGACAGTTGTTTTCTTTCTAAATTAGTGGCTCTCATACCATGTTTCCCCGAAAATAAAACCTAGCCAGACAATCAGCTCTAATGCTTCTTTTGGAGCAAAAATTAATATAAGATCAGGTCTTATATAATATAACGTAAGACCAGGTCTTATATTAATTTTTGCTCCAAAAGATGCATTAAAGCTGATTGTCCGGCTAGGCCTTATTTTCGGGGAAACATGGTACTTGCTTTTCATTACAGATTGATTATATCTTAAGCCTGTGATGTCTGAAGTATACTGTAGTATCATGGGTAAGAGAATGAACTTGGTGTTAGGCCCTATGTTGAACTCTTGGCTGTGCCATGACTAGCTTCATGAATTTGGGCAAGTAATTTATCTCTCTGGGCTTCAGTGCTTTCACCTGTAAAATGAGGCTAATAATAGATTCTTAATTAGAATTGCTGTGTGGCTTAAACATGATAATGCCCATGAAAAGCTTTGAACAGTGCTGACTCATAGAAAGCATTCAGTAAAGTATACCTTTTATTATTATTAAATGTTGCTATGATTGATCCAATATGTTAATTTAAGAAATAAATATTTATTTTTCGTAGGCAGTATAATAAGCATCTTAGTATAAAATTAATATAAGAATTTTGCATAATTTACTTTGCAGAGAAGTAAAATATATGAATTTGATGTACTAAATTAGTAAGTTATAATCACTTAATATTCAAAGCAGGAAAGCATAGAAACTTCTAGTGTTCATTGTCAATTTTTTTTTTTTTTTTTTGGAGAAAACTATCTAAGCTTTTAAAAATAGTTGAGATGCGAAATATTTTAAAATAGTAAGGAGGGTTTCTACAAGTAGGTAGGACAATTTCATTTATGCTGAGCGTTATATAAAACAATCCTAATATATACCACATGTGTTAAACATGTCTTCATTTAAAAAAAGATTAAAGATTTTTATTAAAATATAGCTAACATACAATATTATATTAATTTCAGCTATACACCATAGTTATGAAACATTTATATACCTAAAGAAGTGATCACCATGATAAGTCCAGTAACCATCTGACACTGTACCACGCTATCACAGTATTATTGACTATATTCCCCATGCTGTATTTTGCATCCCCAATACTTACTACTTTTATACCTGGCAATTTGAATCTCTTATCCCCCTTTACAATTTTCCTCTCTTTTTAATTTTTCAATTGCAATGGACGTTCAGTATTATATTAATTTCAGGTGTACAGCATAGTGGTTAGACATTTGTATAATTTAAGAAGTGATAACTCTGAATAGCCTAGTATCCACCTGGCACTATGTGTAGTTATTACCTTATTATTGATTATATTCATTTACTCATTCTTAATGGAGTCTGACACAAACTGCACCAGCTTGCCACATATTCAGGATATGTTGATCTCTAATTGAATGCATCCCCAGCATTTTTATGTACTTTCTTTGTTGCCTGTACACTTGTTCCTCATTCATCCCACCTGCAAGTGTGCATGTATGTTTTTTACTATTGCTAATTTTCGGTCTTTTAATCGTACAAATTCTGTGTAAGTAAAATAGATTATTGTCCTTGGCTTTATATTAACCATACATTTTGCATGTTACTGTCTGTTGAAGAGTTTGTGTACCAGAAGTTGTTAACTTATGATGTGTTATATGTTCATGTTATTGCACGATATTATACTCTAATGACAGAGAGCTAATTTTAACTTACAACATTGTGTATTTTTGCTTTTTGAAAAAATAAAGTGATTTCATTTATTTTACAGACACAGTTAAATTTGCTTCTGGATAAACTTCGAAGTACTGTGAGTACACTTAAAAACACATTATTTTAATGGACCTCTTAAACTATTATTAGTATTTATTCAAATAAACATAATAAACCAAGTATGATTAGCAATTCACTTTAAATTCCTTTATTAAAAAAATTGGTTTGTGAAATGGTTGTCATTTTGGTTAGGTTTGTTCTAAAAAAAAGGTCAAATATATAGAGGGTGCCAAAAACATGTATACACATTTTAAGAAAGGAAAAAATTGTGTTAAAATTGTTATACTCAAAATATACCGATAACAAAAGATGAATACAAGCCACATTTGACTTCTGCAGTTACGAGAGGTGCTCAAAGTGGTTACTTTAATACAGTGTTTTTCATTTCTTAAAATGTGCATACATTTTTTTGGGCACCTCTGTATATGTGAAGTCAAATTATTGTATAAATATATAGAATTATCTGAATTATTAAATTAAGGTTATCCTGTAGTTTGAGGAGAGTGAAAATAATTAGTTATTATGGAGAAGGAAAATTTTTTTTAGGATTAAAGATAATGCATATAATTCATTTTAATTTTATTACTTTAGTAATTCTCCAACATGACAATGTTGATAGGGAAAAAAATGGGCATAATATTTTTATGCCCTATTATAGAGGCAGTATTTCCTAGGAGAGTATTTTGTTTTATCACCCAAATATAGTGCTACTGTAAAGTAATGAGATTACTTTTGTGACTTATAAAAAGAAGGCATTTCTAAAAAGTGTTCCAAAAGTGTTTGTAATGAGCATTATTGTTGAAATAACTGTTAAGTTTTGCAAGGTGTAACTGCTTTGAAGAGAAACAGTTACTTGGATGTCTAGTATATTAGCTTCAGTACCCAAGAGTTTGATTTGTACATATCAGTATTCTTTCTGCCTCATTCAACATAATCTGATAACTGATTCCAAAAGGAAGCCTTTAAGCTTTTAAAAATATTGCTTAACAAACAAAACTTTAAAATGTGCCATGGCGCAGCTGAAGGACCTACTCTATATTTTTGAAGTAGAAGAAAAAGATTGATTTTTTTAAATACTTTGGCCTAAATTTTAAAAGGCCTAATTTTATTTACTCCTCTTGTCATAGGACAATTTTCCTATCACAGAAACATAGCATACAAATGCACTTAAATATAGACTAACATCACATGTATGTCAGCCTGTGAAATGTATTGTTTAAATATGTTAAAAATATTTCACAATGAAACACTTTGCTTTTTACAATAACATAATTTTTGGCACTCAAATCTAAAATGTAGTATTTTTCTAATATTAGTATATAATGCAGAATTTTTTCCAAGCTTTAAATTATTAAGGTATGCTAATAAAGTTATAAGTTCCTTAGTGATCATTTATTTATTTTTAAATTGAAAATATTTTTATTAAAGTATAGTTGGCACACAATATTATATTTGTTTCAGGAGTACAACATAGTGATTCAGCATTTATTACCTTATTTTAAAAGAATTTCATTTGCTGGTATTCATAGAAATAGAAAAATATGAATGCGATATGTATTGTCTTTAAAAGTACCTTTATTCTCTTAGGGAGCAAGCTTTATTCGTTGTATAAAACCTAACTTAAAGATGACAAGCCACGACTTTGAAGGTGCTCAAATTTTGTCTCAACTTCAGTGTTCAGGTAATTCCATATTTTTATAATTTATATCAGTGTGTGTCAGGAATCTAAGCCCAAATACAGTTTAATATGTCCAATGTTTTAAAATAATTCACAATTATGTTGACTATTTTTAAATGCAGTAAGATTTTTATCTTATATTTTCTTTAATTGTAAGAAAGGCAGGACTGGCAAACTCTTTGGGCAATATTGGGGTAACGTTTATTGTGATATAAAACTATTTGACATTGTGGAAGTAAAATTTATAAAAACTCTTCAACTACAGATGTCCCATAAGTGGATTGCTTTCCTATGAACTTCTCAGAACAAGTAGCACTTAATTTTTCATTCCCCGCATAACTGGGTCAGGAGGTAGGTTTTGGTGTCATTGCCTCCCATGCCATCACTTGTAAAAAAAGAGAACAGCACAATGTGTTTGGCTTCTGTGGAACTTTTGTGCATTTGGTTAAACTATCACTGCCTCCCTCTCACCTGTCACATGCTAGCCTTGCTCAATCACAGAAGCCATAGGCACCAGCCTGTTTCTTCCTTCCTTGATGGCCATCCTCCATCTCTAGTTGAACTACCCCTACTAATTCCCAAGGCATCAGTTTTCTCCTCTCCTTTTAATCCATCTCAGGCTCGTGACACTTCCTTAAACTATTTTGCCTCTCTGACTCCTTATTTTGCTCCTCTCAGAGGTGGATTTATTATAAAGCTAAGGTCACTTAAGCTTCTGAGTCCCTCATTTAAATGGGCTCCTTCCAAAGCCCTGCACCTGCTTTTGTATTCTTTTGTAATTTGTATTAGGTTGGTGGGAAACTAATTGCAGTGTTTGCAGTTGTTTTTAACCCTTTAAACTGCAGTCACTTTTGCACCAACCTAATAAGTATGCTTGTACCTTTTTCTTAAACAGCCTTCCCTCCAGTTGTAAAACCCTCAGGTCCCCCCAATCTGGATCGACCCTTGACCCCTCTCACAAAACTTTGGCTGTTGATGAATTTAATTCTATCCTTTCTCCTCATCTGCACAGATAAGGTAGGCAAGACAGATTGGCACATTATAAATTCATGATCACTAACCTTTAAAGGACTCTCAAACCCACACTGCCAAGTTTCCCTGGTCATCATATTCTGTTTCTCCACGGAGACCGTCACACCCATCCTGCTCTCCTCAAATCTCTAAGCCTCTGCCAACAGATAGCCTCACCTCTTAACAAAAATACTGAATGCTTCACCTGTCTGCTACCAAACACTTCTACTACCTGCATAGCCTCCCCTTCTGTTAAGAAAGTGCCTCTTTTCCTAGTTAAGTCTATAGTTCTTTTGGATCCATCCCTTCCTGCTTCCTCCTCCAATATTGACTATATATGTTGAACCATTTCTTTGAGATGGGTCTCTCGATTACCATTTAAACATGCTAAAACCTTGTCGTAATTCCCTCTGACCCACATTCGCTTCCAGCTACCTCCCTATCTCTTGCCTCACTTTTTTCTCCCTTTCTTAAAAACAGCTTTATTGAGATAACAATTTACATACCACAAAGTTGAACTGTTGAAAGTATACAATTCACTGGCTTTTATTGTATTTACAGAGTTGTGCAGCCATTGCTATAATCTAAATTTAGGACATTTTCTTTAATTTATTTAATATATTTGTTTTATTTTTCAGTTACAGTTGACATATGATATTATAATAGTTTTAAATGTATAACATATGGATTAGACATTTATATAACTTACCAGGTGATCCCCGGATAAATCTAGTACCCATCTGACACTGTACATAGTAATTACAATATTATTGACTATTTTCCTTATGCTGAGCTTTACATCCCCATGACTATTTTATAACTACCTATTTGTTCTTCTTCATCCCCTTCCCCCTTTTTACCTATTCCCCAACGTCCCTCCCATCTGGCAACACTCAAAATGTTCTCTGTATCTATGAGTTTGTTTCTTTTTTGTTTATTTTGTTCTTTATATGTAGGCTCTTATATGATTCCACATGTAAGTGAAATCATGTGGTATTTGTCTCTGACTTACTCTACTCAGCACAATACCCTCTAGGTCCATCCATGTTGTTATAGATGGCAAAAACCATACGTTCCATGGCTGAGCAATATTCCATTGTATATATGAACCACCTTCTCTTTATCCATCAGTGGACACCCAGGCTGCCTAACATCTTGGCTCTTATATATAATGCTGCAGTGAACATATGGGTGCACATGTCTCTTCAATGTAGTGTTTTGGGACTTGTTTAAGAAGACGAGAAAAAAAGATAAAAATATGAATAATAAAATGGTAGTAACTATGTGTCTATCAACAATTACTTTAAATGTAGGAAGATTAAATACTCCAAAAGTTGTACGGTGGCTGAATGGATAAGAAAACAATACCCTTACGTATGCTGCCTACAAGAAACTCACTTCAGATTGAAAGACACACAGACAGAAAGTAAAGTGATGGAAAAAGATATTTCATGAAAATTGAAACAACAACAAAAAGCTGGGGTAGCAATACTTATACCAGACAAAACAGACTTTAAAACAAGGCTATAACAAGAGACAATGAAGGCTCCAGTAATCCCACTTCTAGGTATTTATGCAAAGAAACCCAAAACACTACTTTGAATCATGTTTTGTTCTCTAGTTTTTCCTTTTCTGTCCAAGAATATTCTGTTCTTGCTTTCTCAAGTTTCATGTCTTCCACTCACTCTTTAACCCCAGAGAATTCAGCTTCCACCTTGACCAGTCCAACAAAATAATTGATGGGGTCACTAGTGGTTTCCTTGATCCTAAGTCAGATGTTCTTTTTGCAGTCCTTATCTTAGTGGATTTTACAGAAGCATTGACTCTGACCAACCCTCTTACACGTCCTTTCCTTGGCTCCTGAAACCACATATGTCCTTGCTTTTGTTTTGAATTCACTGGCCTTTCATGACTCCTCTGCAGGGTCATCACTTCTACCTGGATCTTATTTATTAGAGGTTTTCAAGCTTTGGGTTAGGCCTATTTTCCTATTTTCACTCTTGTCCAATATAACTTTCCACGATGATGGAAATATTTTACATCTGTGTTGTCAAATATGGTAGCTACTAGATACTTGTGGCTATTTGAGCACTTGAAATGTGGCTAGTATGACGTCGGTATTGCATTTTTAATTTTATTTAATTTTAAGGTTTTTAAATTTAAATAGTCACTTATGACTAGTGCACCTGCAGAGCATGTGGCTGGTTGCTGCCTGGTTAGACAGCATAGCTATACATTCTCTGCGTCTCCCCAAGTCCTTTTGATGTGGCCTGCTAAACAGTGTATCCCCACCCCCGATTTATTGAAGTATAATTGACATATAAAATTGTATAAGTTCAAGGTGTACAATGTGTTGATTTGATACACTTATGTATTGCAAAATGATTACTTCCATAGCATTAGCTAACGCTCCCATTGGGTCACATAATTGCCATTTATTTTTTATGCTGAGAATATTTAAAATCTACTCACTTAGATATATTTCCTTTTAGTGAGTATTAGTACTTCCTAATCCAGGCTGTCATCATCTTTCACCTGGCTTTTTGCTGTTGCTTCCTAAGTGTTCTGCTTGCATCTGCTCAATCTGTTCTTCACACACTTCCAGAATTATTGCATTACAACTCAAGTCTGATCATGTCTTTTTACTGCTAAAAATGCTATAATGGCTTCTGATTATTATTAAAGAGCAAAATTCTAGTAGCTTATGAGGCCCCATATTGTCTGACCCATGGGTCCCTCGCTTCATCTCCTTCCACTTCTTTCTCTCTGCACTACAGCCACACAGGCCTTTGTGTTAGTTCCTTAAATACCCCCTATTTCCTCTTAGCACAGGGTCTGTGCTCATGCTGCTTCCTCTGCTTCCTTTGTCTGCATCTTTCCCATTCAGCTTGTCATTTCCATATGAAAGCCTATCTGGATAGCCCTCCTTAGGAAGGGGGCCTGAGTTACAGGTACCGAGTGCCTTCATTTCACAGTATTAAATTTTATATGTATTTATATCATTATTTCATTTTTCCTTCCTCCACCCTATAAACCTCCTGAGGGCAGAACCTGTGTCTGATTTGGCATGCACGTATATCCTTGCCTCCTACCAGTGCAAGGCATAAACTAGACTCAGTAAATATTTGCTGAATGGAAAGCATAGTCTAGCAAATATGAAGATTTATTTGTGACTAATTTAACAAATACTGGAAAGTTAAATAATTCATGTCTGCAGTATTCCTACAAACAGTAGGTGTATTTTCATAGTATTTCTTTAGACTGTTTTACTTGGAGTTTGACTTTTTTTCTCGTGTAAATTTCTCTGGGATTTTCTTAGCCTGATATGATAAATCATTTATTTTCTAAGTAAGCATCTAGTGTCCTGGCAAGTCAAGCATGTTTAGATTTTGCTATTTATACTATTAGGTTAGCAGAGTGTGGGCTTGCTGATGCTCTGGCTAGGATTCCTCTTTCAGTAAGCAGTGTATTTTCAGCATACTGGGATATGTTGAAAGTTTAATAGGTGACACTGATTCATAATATTTTGGTTTTTTTTAAGTGCTACTAATAGTAAAATGGTATAGAATTGGTTCTAGTCATGTGGCTAGGTAATGAGAAAAAGCCCAAAATACCAATAACAGGTAGAAACAAAAATATTTATGAAGCTTTCTAAGATAAAGACATGTAAGATTTGAATTCTGCGTTGCTTTTCTATTATTATTCCCAGTTTAAGAATTAATTAGTTTAGGACATCGTTTACTAAATTAACCGGCTTCTGATCAGCCACCACCAGGGCAACGTGGGGGACAGTGAGAGAAGGCAGGTAGATCTTCCTCTGTAACTTGGGGGCTGTGCTGCCTGTCTGGTATCAAAGAGGGGTTCTGAGTATAACCACCCAGGACTGCCCCAAGAAGCCCCTCACCAAATTCCCAGTGGAAGAGCCAGGTCATGGGAATTTCTAGGAGAAAGAGTACTTGGTTTAGGGATTTTTATTTTTTTAAGCGTCAAAAGATCTTTTGAGTAAATGACCTTCAAGTGCTGAGAAAGCAACAGTAGGCTAGGTAATTTGTTAAAGCTCCATGAAAGTTCTAATGAACTTCTTTGAGCTAGTTCATGTGTTGTCTGCAGTGACAGGGCAAGCCTGGGACTCAGGTGGCAGATGTGTGGCATTTCCAAGGGTACTTGTTTATTTGATATAAATGGGCAAAACGTGTGACAATACCAAACAAATCTTACTTTTATTTCTTCAAGCAGAGCTGAGAACTAAATCTAGTTCTGGATCTCTTTCCACAGGAACAATTGCTTGCATGTATTTCATTAATTAGTATTAAAATTACGATAGTTACATATGATCAATATAACAGAAAACTGAAAAATTACAGAGAAATATACATAAAAAGAAATCTCATTTCTTGGGGGTGAACACTAAACTCCATGTCTTGGATATGTTTTTTTATACTGGTTAAAGCTCTTTTTTATACTGGTTAAAGTTCTTTTTAGTTAATACATCATATTCTATCATATGGTTGTAACATAATTAATTTATACTTAAGTTATTTCTGTTTTGTTTTGTTTTCCAGTGCACATGTGGGACATTCTCTGTATATATCTTTACCCTCACGTGTGACAAATTGTAGGATGGATTCTTAGAAATAGAAACTACTGAGTCAAAGGGATAAATACGCGTATTTCCAAATTGCCATTCAAAATTCTTGCCCTGGTTTACTCTCCCAGTAAGAATGTGTGTGTGTGTTTTCCTGCACTGTCATCAACACTGTGTACTAGTGATGTTTTACACCTTTGCCAATAAGATAGGTTAAAATTCAATCTGCCTAGAAAGGCTATATTTCCTATGAGATTACTCTTCTTTTTATTTTGTAGTTTCATTTTGTTAATTTAAATTTTTGACTAGCAAAAATTTATTTTGGTATAAGGAGTGTAAGGTAAGGATCCAATGTTATTTTTGTTTTCTAAATGGCAAGCCATTTGTTCTAACACTTTTTGTTGAATAATCGTATTTTCTTCATTGATTTGAATAGTCCCAGAAACTGAAATCCAGGGTTGTTTTTTTTTTAAAAAAAAAAAAAGCAAAAGTTTTTGGAGTTATCTGTAGTTGTTGTGCCTTTTTCCCTGACTATTTTATGCTTTTCCCGACATGAAAAGCTCACATTGACTCAAGACTCAAATTAACCACCTACTGAAGTTTCACTGAAAATAGATGTTTATCCTATAAACTCTTTACCCTGATAGTCTAGTTTTCTCTGAGAGGCGAGTGAAAGGGGATCTTTGTAGTGAATTTGTGAACGCTCCTTTCTTTTCCATTTGCTTTACTTTAGCACTGGTAAGAACTTGGGAATGTGTTTGACTACTTCTTGGAGACTCTGTCAGGAATTTTGTTCTAAAATTAATCTTTGGACTTGGAAATGGCCTACTGCACACCTTTGGTTTATATATGTGGTGATTGTGACATTGAGGTTTCTAGCAGAAAAAAAAGACAGAAACTAGATTTGAGCTTTCTAGAGAGCAGTAGTTTGTCTCTAGAAAAGGGTTAGTCAGGCTGGTTTTAGATGAAATTTGCTACATTAGTTTTAGATGGTGAGTAAGTTGGGACATATTGAGTACAAATATGATACTTTCTATGTAATATTTCATTGCTGATAATTCCTGTAAATTGCTCCTTTCTAACATTAATTTGTGAAATTGATCGTTCGCAAGGTGTTTTTGAACTTCTGTACAGTGATTGGCAATAATCTGTGTTTGTTTATGAATCTAGGCATGGTGTCTGTTTTGGACTTGATGCAGGGTGGGTTCCCGTCACGAGCTTCATTTCATGAACTCTACAACATGTATAAAAAATATATGCCAGATAAACTTGCAAGATTAGATCCAAGACTGTTTTGTAAGGTACAACTACCACCTAAACTGAAATTTCTTAGCTATAAAATTATCTTTCTTATTAATTACTAGTTGGCATTTAACTTTTTGCTTTTTATTTTTCAGGCTCTTTTTAAAGCTTTGGGCTTAAATGAAATTGACTACAAGTTTGGGTTAACAAAAGTATTTTTTAGACCTGGCAAGGTAAATATACATTTATATATATATGTATTTTTAAATTTTTATTAAATTGATTGGGGTGACGTTGGTTAGTAAAATTACATATGTTTCAAGTGTATGATTCTATACTACATCATCTGTATATTTCATTATGTGTTCACCACCCAGAGTCAGTTCTCCTTCCATTACCATATATTTGAACCCCTTTACCCCTTTACAATCCCCCCTCCCCTTACCCTCTGGTAACCACTAAACTGTTGTCTGTGTCTGTGAGTTTTTGTTTGTCTTGTTCATTGTTGCTTTTAGTTTTATATCCCACATATGAGTGAAATTATACGGTTCTCAACTTTTTCTGTCTGATTTACTTCACTTAGTATGATAATTTTTATTTTAAACTTTAACATGATGAAGATGAATAAGTTGGGGTCAGTGAATATTTTTAAACGTTCAGTGATTTGTGTTATTCATAAATTATATGATCACTAACAGCATGCATATGTGACTATGTAAGAAGTTTACAATGGGTAATACTCTGTATAAGTTTTAGAGTTCTTTTCAGCTTTGGAAGTATTGGAATCAGAGCATTGTTTAATTGGATTTTTTGCTTAAATAAGGATTAACCTGAAAATACTTCTGTTTTAAACAAGTTGAAAGCTTTTCTAAAACATACTAAGTCAGTCTTAATAATTAAAAATTTTGAGTCTGCGTTGTAAAAACAAGTTCTATTAGAGCATGATGGACGTATAAGATATAGGAACTTGGACTGGTGTTTGTGCTGACTTCTCTCAAACCCTAGAATGACTGAGTGTATAAGTACATGATTTTCTTAGGCTATCCCATAGTTTTAGTATTTACAGGTTCTTGTACTAGGTTTTATGACTGAGTTAAGAATATTTCATAACTAAATATACATAATACAGAAATACCTAAATGCTATTCACAATCTGTTTATAATACTTTCGCCATTTCTCTTATTTAATATTGATTGAATTGCATCCTAATAATTTTAAACACAATTTTTACTGTGTAATAGCCAACTATGCTTAGCAGAATCATTAATAAATATGTGTATTTGACTTACACAATACAAAAATACATGTATTGACTTAGCAGAATCATTAATAAATATGTGTATTGCCTTAAAGGCTGCATTAATCATAATAAATCTGATTTCACATTTTTGGGCATGAGATAAAATCTGTGTAATGCATTACCAATATATGTACTTCCCTGTGAATATTTTCACTGCAGAAAATTTCCTGTAAGAGAAAAAAAAGAGAATACAAATATATAAATATTCATAGTTCGCTTAGCTGTAATCATACATATTTATCATAAACTCAGCATTTCTCTTATTTCAGGGCTATAATAGTAACATTTTGGAATTAATAGCCTGATAGAGAGGGCACTTGGTCTTGTTTGCCTCCAAAAATATTAGTCAGTCAGAAGGATATGTTGAAAGCCTAAGGCAGATTTTCACAGATCTTTAATCTCATTATGTTAGCTTTAACTTAATTTTGATTATAAGAAGCCATTATGTTGATAGGTATGTGACAGCCTCGATATATTGTAGTGGGATATTTGGTAAAGGATAGAAATTATTATGTAATTCGGTGATAAATTGTGGAAATGATGCATTTTACTAATTAATAACCTAACTATTTTGTGATGTCTCTTAGTAACAATTTCTTATCTCTGACCAAAATAGGGATGGAGGTTGGAGGAGACAGAATAGTTCTGGTGGTACTGGATATTACATAGCTGACCTTCATTTGTCAGGAGCTATATACAGATACCTGAGAATGTGGATGAGCCAATTCAGAGATATATTAGCCCTTTTTACATTCTTTTCTCAATAACAAAAACCTTTTTGTAAATAATCTGTAATTGTCATTTTAAATTTTTTCCTATTTTTATTATTGAATCTGCTAAGTAGCAGTGAGTAACACCCCTTACCTCCAAGAACCGGAAGGAAGAAAGAGAGGGAGGAAAGAAGAGAGGGAAAGGCAGCAAAATACAGCCAAGTGTATTTGGGTTTGCTGTGTATCCCACTGAGACATAACTTATGTAATGGCTTATGACCATTTCCAGAAAGTTAAGATTTTGGGTTTAAGTTCTAGTTATTTTGTATCTCAGTGTCTTTAAACACATTTATCTTTTGATATTGATATTAATCATTTTATTTCCTAGTTTGCAGAATTTGACCAGATTATGAAGTCTGACCCTGACCATTTAGCAGAGTTGGTTAAAAGAGTCAATCACTGGCTTATCTGCAGTCGCTGGAAGAAAGTTCAGTGGTGCTCACTCTCAGTCATCAAATGTAGGTGTTTTCTTTCACCCAAGAGCTGTAATTATTCTTGAGATGACTTGGTTTGTGGAATGTTATGAAGTTGTCTCAGTGGTGAGTGCTGGACAACAGGGGCTGCGTCTCTTAATCATGCTGTGTCCCTGGCACCTCAAAATAACACATCATGTGTAGTATGTGATAAATTAGTATTTGTGGCCTTTAAGTGTATATGACACTTCTTTATCCCAATGTATTATAGGAGAATTAATCTCATCATGTCCTAAACAAAACAGAACTCATTATCTTGATTCTTGTCTCTCTCTCCCCCCACCCCTTCTTCTCTCCCCACACCCCCCAATCTCCCAGACATGAGCCATGACTTTTTTACCTACACGACATCATCAGTACCGCATGCCCAAAATTTCAAGATCCATATGTTCTGTCTTCCTTGTCCCTGAAACCTTGTCAGTCAAGAAGTGTTGATCCCTCCTCCAAATACTGTACATTCTTTCCCCTTTATTGCCAGTGCCTTAGTGGAGCCCCTCTTCCACTTGCATAACTTCCATAGCTCCCAAACTGGTTTTCCTGAGTTCCCAGAATTACCTTCTCCGAGTTCTCTCTCTAAACTAAACTCCTTTTATTCAGGCTCTCCTTCAATGTAGAGCAAAGTCTGAAGTCTTAGGATGTCTTTCAAGGTCACATAAAGTGGGGCTTGAGCTTCTCTTTCATCCTCTTCTCCTGTCTCAGCTCTTTAAGGACCTGTTCTCGGATACACTGGGCTGAGCAGCTTTTTCCTGTTTCTGGCCAAGTCGAAGTGGCTACTTTTCTCTGACCCAAAAGGGTGAGGGGCAGATATTTTTGGATGACCTGAGAGTCTATGGAAAACCCTTAATTGTAGGGAGCTATTGTCAGTGACTTGATTAAGTTTATAATCGCCCCTCCCCCTACACTCATGAGCGTACCTGGAACAGTGCTAGGCATGTGAAGAAGATTCAGGACATTGTTCCTTAGTAATAGAAAAAAATAAAATTCCTTTGACATAATGTAAAGGAACCAGGCAAACAAAAATTAGTATTTATGTGTTTTGTTACACAGTTGTGAATATAGCTAACAAGAAAACTGTAAGAAAGAAAAAATAACAAAAGCTCTTTCCCCATCACTTTCCAAGTAAAACATAAGCATATTTGTCGTTATAGTTTAATGCTTTCAGCTCTAAACATTGCATTATGATGGAAGACACATGATATTAAAATTATCTGTACCAAATCATTTGTTCATGGACTGTCTTGTGCAGTGAAGACAGTGACCAGCGAGGATCTTTGCAGGATGTTAGGGAAACTTTAAAAAAAATGTTTCAAGGTCAGATCAGTTTAGGACAATTCTGGGTAACTGAAGTTAAGTTACAAATAAATGCCTTGGTTTTTTTGAAGATTTTCTTAAAAGTGTAGGATTGTCACAGGCCTCATTAAGTATGTTCATTGTGAATCTCCAAAAGTAGCTTATAGCTTTTCCTAAATTCATTTGCTAGGCGAATACTTTTTTTCAAGACACACCTGTTAACATTTCATCGACCAATATTGCCTAGGACAGTTTGGGAAGCAGTAATGTAGCATAATAAGGAAATAATACATTTAAAATGTAAACCTAGTTCGTATACATGATGCATTTTTTATTTTAAGAAGTATTAGGAGGGGTGGCCGGTTAGCTCAGTTGGTTAGAGCGTGGTGCTCATAACACCAAGGCTGACGGTTCGATCGCCGCAGGGGTCACTGTGAGCTGTGCCCTCCTTCGAGAAAAAATAAGTAAATAAATACTTTGTTTCTAAATAAAAGATAAAATTGCTCTTTAAAAAAAAAGTATTAGGAATTAAAGAAATGTTAAACTCCTGATTTTGATGTCTGGAATAATATATTCAAGATTTCATGTTTCTTTGAGAATTGCTTCATGAAAGTGAGTGATTTTTAAAACTAGTATGTGATTTAAATTGAATAATTTTCTATTGTTATATTTTCCTCTTAGTGAAAAACAAAATAAAATATCGAGCTGAAGCCTGCATTAAAATGCAAAAAACTATTCGAATGTGGCTTTGCAAAAGGAGACACAAACCTCGGTAAGACGAACAGTACCTAAAGAATGCTACAAAGCCTAGTTATCCAAATATAAAATGACTATAAAGTCAGAATGAAAGGCAGTTTGGATACTCTAGAGTTTTGTCTTTTTCTTTGTAAAAAGATGTATTAGTCTGTTATTGTATTATTTATTTGAAATTAGTTATTTAATTCATTACTTCCTTAATTCATTACTTCCCTCATTCTACAAAAGGATTTGAAGGAGCTTACAAAAATGTAGACACTATAAGAGGTTGAAATAAATGGTTGAAAGAAGGTCTTTTATTTTGATTATTTTAGTGACTTGAGTTTTTTGATAAATATCATATTGATACTGTTTTTAAAAATTAATATTTTGATAATTTTCAAGGGTATCTGTAAGAATTATATTGTGTCACTGTAAATTTAATCTTCTTATTTGCTTTTATTATTAACTTACTATTTTTATTATTACTCTTTAAACTTGGAAGTTTGGATAACTGTTAATCCTTAACACCTTTTCAAAGAGGTTAGATAACTCTTTCAAGTTCGTCTATGACTTGAATTCTCTTATTTTTCAGTGTAAATATAGAAGGCTTACATCCTTCTGGCAGGCATCAATGTTATTTACACCCATATTTGATTGTTTCTTTTTTTACCCTCACCAAGTTATCTGAAAGACTACTGAATAATATGAAAACAGAAGTGAAATATTCTGGTTAGCAATATGTTCAGCGTTTTATTAAAATGAAAAATCTTCCTATAGCATTAAATGGTGAAATTAAACTCTGATGAAGCATTGTCTTTGCAGCATTGATGGCCTAGTTAAGGTGGGCACACTGAAAAAACGACTTGATAAATTTAATGAAGTAGTGAGTGCACTGAAAGATGGAAAACCAGAGGTGAATAAACAGGTCAAGGACCTTGAAATTTCTATTGATGCTTTAATGGCCAAAATTAAGGTATGTAATTTTAACCCAAATGACTTTGACTTTTTGTAATTTAATATCTTTTGTTATTGTTACTGAAATTTTATATGAATATGTCCTTTTTTTTTTTTTTTTAGTTAAAGTTTATTGGGGTGACAATTGTTAGTAAAGTTACATAGATTTCAGGTGTACAATTCTGTAATACATCATCTATATATCACATTGTGTGATCACTACCTAGAGTGAGTTTTCTTTCCATCACCATATATAATTGATCCCCTTTACCCTCATTTACCTCCCCACCCCCCCTTACCCTTTGGTAACCACTAAACAATGTCCTTATTTTTTTAAGGAGACAAAATGATACAAATGTTAAATCCCAATGATGGCAAGAGATGCTCATTATATTACTCTTGCTACTGTATGTTTGAAATTTTTCACAGCAAAAAAATAAAAAAGAACACAATTTTTATGCAGTTTCCTCTGTTGCTAGGAAAGATTTTTCCCCCAAAAAATAGTAACTAAAATACTCTGTTGGTAAGTTTTTACATTATCATTACTAGAGGATTAATGCAAATTTGTACTTTGAGAAACTAATCTTTAAATTATAAAAGTAATGTAATAATACTGAAAATTTGGAGAAAAACACCAAAAAAACCCCTTAACTTACTAGCACATTCAATTGTTGTTCTATTGCATATTTCCCTTCCAGTCATATTTCACATGCACATATTTTGCATAGTTCTTATCGTAAAGTATATTTAATCTGTATCCCTGTCATTATATCATAGGCCTTGTTCCTGTAATTACATTATCTTCTTATGGGCTGTATCGTAAATTACTTAGTGGTTACGAAAATAGCAATTAATTTTCCCCAAAATTTTGTAGAAAAAAAGTGAGCCTCTTTTTTTGTAATTGATTTTAATTTATTTAATTACTAGTGGGATTGAAAATGTATTTTGTATGCTAGTTTAATTTCATTCCATCTGTCTCTTCTTCTGATATCTTTTTCTGCTATATTTTAGGGTCTTAATGGTTTTCTCATTTAGTTTCATAAGTCAGTGCAGTTATGTGGGATATAATACCTTAACGCAAGCCTTTTATCATATTTCGTGCAGATATTTTATGTAGACAGTCATCAGTCTTAGAGGTAGAATGGAGAAAGAAGATCAAGAGAGGAATGAACATGCTCTGGATAAATTTAGCCTATTTGGCAAATGTCAGGAGCCATCCTGTTTATGTGGTATTAATCAATTAAAATCAACCCAGCCACATTTGTTGAAGACTCACTTAGGAAAATCTTCCAACAGTTTTGGATATATTTAATAATATCTTAAATGTTCCTGAAGTACTATTTGAAGATTATTATTAAGGAGTAGTAAACTGGCAAAATAAACCAATCATTCCTTAAAAAATAATTTTTAACTACAATGTGTTACTTTGTCCACAGTACCCCCTTAGATATCTGATTACTTGATTAATAGGAAATAGATGTATATATTGTAAATATTGTATGTAGAGATAACATTAAAAATTTTTTGAGTATTAAATGTGCAAAGAGCATAATAAAGATAATGGGTGTATTGCTTACCAACTTTTCTAGTCTTTGCTATATATGTGCATATGTGTGTGTGTGTGTGTATACATTTTTTGTTTACTATGGTAAAGGCATATGACATTAAATTTACCATCTTAACCATTTTAAAGTGTGCCATTCCGGAGTGTTAAGTGTATTGACATTGTGCAACAG
Organism: Rhinolophus sinicus; assembly: GCF_057876585.1. Classification (NCBI taxonomy): domain Eukaryota; kingdom Metazoa; phylum Chordata; class Mammalia; order Chiroptera; family Rhinolophidae; genus Rhinolophus; species Rhinolophus sinicus. The sequence goes on along the minus strand of NC_142502.1, from coordinate 71,482,999 downwards.
AAGAGATAACTTTTTTTGTTTTTCAAAGTCCACTATGATGACAAGGGAACAAATACAGAAAGAATATGATGCACTAGTTAAAAGCTCAGAGGACCTCCTCAGTGCATTACAGAAAAAGAAACAGCAGGAAGAGGAAGCCGAAAGGCTGAGGCGTATTCAAGAAGAAATGGAAAAAGAAAGAAAAAGACGTGAAGAAGATGAACAACGTCGAAGAAAGGAAGAGGAAGAAAGGCGGATGTAAGTCATTCACATTGTTGGTTTGAATTAGGAGCTAACAGAATAGTGAATTCTTGGTGTTGTTGGTTAACTAATATTCTCATTTTAAAAAATCATTCTTTTACAATACTACAGTCATTCACTGTTTAATGATGGGGATATGCTCTGAGAAATGTGTCGTTAGGCGATTTCATCATTGAGCGTACATCATAATTTACTTACACAAACCAAGAGGGTTTACCCTATTACACACCTAAACTATATGGTATGACATCATCGTGTATGCGGTCTGTTGTTGACCAAAACATTATTATGCAGCTCATGGCTGTAATTTTAGAATAAGTTTGAAAATGGGGAAGAGCTAATTTTATAACATAAAATAATTTTAACTGCATTCTGAATTTTGTTTAGATTCTTACACCTGGAGACTTCTTAGCTTGTTTTTAAAGTGATGGCTTGTATATCATATTATTTTACAAGCTAGAAAAGAAGCACTTTTACTTTTCTGCAGTTTCATAACTGATAACATTTTGAAAGATTGTCAAAAGTTGTTTTATTGGAGGAGTAGAGGGAAGCACATGTAATCACATCCTTACAATAAGGTTTTATAATCAAGTTATCTAGAGATGTTAAAGGTTATGCAATATATTTGTTTTGTTTCAGAAGAATTACTGTCAGTAGATGTAGATTTTAGTTTTTTTCAAAATAAGTTGATAAGGTATAGGGCCAGGAGGTTAATTTGGTCCCCATTCTGTAATCTTTGTTTATGAAGAGTTAAATTGCCTTCTGAAGGATTCCTTGTTTTCTGTTAAATTTTTTAAGATTTTTCTATTTTTTGTTAGGAAACTGGAGATGGAAGCAAAGAGAAAACACGAAGAAGAAGAAAGAAAGAAAAGGGAAGATGATGAAAAACGTATTCAGGTATGTAATGATTAGACAATCAGACTGAATTTCTACTATAATAGAATCTTCAAACTTATAAAACAAAAGAAGTGAAAACAAAATCTTGATTTGTTAGGTAAACTGTTAATGGTTTATTCCAAAGATGAAAAGCAGTTTCTGAAGTGGTTATGGGAAGGCTCTTTGGTTCTAGGAAAGTGAGTTCAAATCCGGGCTTTGTCACTGACAGAAATTATGACATTGCACATGCCACAAAGAGTGACTGTGGGCCATAGATTTCTCTCTGCAATGGTGGTAAATAATAGTTGTGAGCGTCAAATGAGCTATAACACATGTTAAAGAATTTAGAACAGTGCTCAGTTCAATAAATATTAGTTTGTGTTTATTATTATTATACCTAGGGGAAAGTCAGATGAACATTTACCTAAAGCATACTTTTTTAATATTCTCCAATTACACAAATTATAAAACATTATTTTATAACTTTGTAGATACTAGGATTAGAAGGCTAGGATTAAGATTCTCCCCTCACCCCTATTGTTTAAAAAGTCCATGTCTGAGAATAATTGGTCATGTGTTTGTGTGTCTGTTTCTCTTGGCTTTCATAATTTTTCCTGAGCACAGCCAACGCTTTAAATTCCTGACATCTGCTTGTCTGATGTTGGTGTCTATGTAATACTGAGGATACTCATGTGATATTTGGGATACTCATGGTAATAGAATGGTGGAGCTGTGGTCTCTCTGCCTTCTGTTGGATTTGGAAAGAGGAATCATGGTATAGAAAAGAATAGAGACTGAGAGATTTCTGGTTAAACAATACATATTCTGTAGTAAAGAACATGTATGGAACAATTTAAGTAGTAACGTGAATGATCAAGTAAACAGCTGGAGGCGCTTTGGTGGAATGGCTTTCTGTCCTTGGCAGGCAGAAGTAGAGGAGCAGCTGGCCCGACAGCGAGAGGAGGAATCCCAGCAGCAAGCGGTTCTGGAGCAGGAGCGCCGCGACCGGGAGCTGGCCCTGAGGATCGCGCAGAGTGAAGCGGAGCTCATCAGCGACGAGGCCCAGGCTGACCTGGCGCTGCGGAGGTACTGGGTCGCTGGGTGGGCGGGAGCGCTCTCCCCGCTTTCCTTACCTTTCCTTAACTCATATTCCTTACGTCCTGATATATTTTACATAAAATAATTTAAAAATTATTTGTGTCCGCCTTTATACCCAATTAAAGGAAACAATTGAATTTAGCAAATTGTTGAACTGTTGAAAAAACAACAACTGGTATTTCAGTTCATGAGTACTTTGTTAAGAAAACATCTCAACTTTTACTCTAAAATTTTCAGAGTATTATGTAAAGGCAGACATCTAATTTCTAAATACCTGCCCTTGAGTACTGGCATAGAAATCAGTGAATATATTTTAATCGAGTTTAATACATTTGAGATTGGGATTTATTATTTTCCTAATGCAAATTAAAAAGCTATATTATGTATCTTAACATTTGGAATGAGGAGAAATTTTACACACATGCACAACCCCATGTTTCAGAATAGATTTCCCTTTCCAAGAAGGAAGATTAATCACATTGAAATATTTTGGCTCCTCAGGTTTCTGAATTTTCTCTAACTGCTATATGTTATTGGAGTGTGGAGAAATATGGAAGTTTTTACTAAAAATTGCAGGAAGATTTTAAAATAATGGATTCATTTTAAAAATTTAGAATGTAGAAACATTAGTTATTTGATTATTTGTAAAATCAAAGCAAAACAAGCTTATGGGGTTTCTTTCTATATTTCTGTGTATGTTCTGTATGTATTATGAAGCACACAGATATATGAAACCATGCTTTTCAAAATGTCCGAGTACTGTTTATGACAAACTATAATTAAAATACAATCACTAGAGGTTGCTCTTCCCTTGTGAAAGGAAAACACTTGGTTCATATTGCAAGGCAGTGCTTAGATTTTATTTAGCTGAAAACAAAGATAGGGAAGGAAAAGTTGTGTGTTAAGTTGCCCTTATACTTTTTCTAGTGAGTGATTATGTTGGGGAGCTCTGGGGCCTGAATTGTGTATGAAAGTATATTATATTTAGACAAACTGAACAGGCTTATCAAACACAAGGTATTATAATAATTGTTAAGCTCTTGGGCTTGAGTCCAGTGTTGGGGCTTTTAATTAACATTTCACTATAGTTCAGATATTTCTGCCTGTCTGTGGCTTTTGTAGCAGCAGACTCAGCTCAGCTGCTGTTCCGTGCCTTCCACCTGTGTTAGCTTGGAATGTGTGGGAGCTTTTATGTATAACTGACCAGTGGCTTGGCCAAGCTCCAAAATGAACCAAGCTCTTACAGCTGCTGTCCCTGATGTGTGTGAGGAAGTTCTGCACCGGACAGAGCTGCCTTTATTACGGCTGCAAGTCATTTCTAAGGAGGCACTCATTGATGGAGTCATTATCAGTATTCATTGACAAGCTTTGTGTGTAAGTATTTGAAATATTAAGCTATAAACCATTGTCATTCCATCCAATATGTATAAGATACTGGCTCGTATGTGGACTCCTTCCTGTCCTCAGAAAGGTGCACTTTTTCCACGGTGAGTGGTCTCAGAGAAAGACTGGACCATTTTTAGGACCTTTAAGATAAGTGACAAGTTAACCTGTGATTTAAGGTAAGCAGAAAATTAACTGTAGGTAATGGGACCCTACTAAACAATTAGGTGATATTCAAGCAGTTGTAATTTGAAAGGCAGAAGAGTTAGTTTTAGTCCTCCTGTGGGACAGGCCTGGAGATGCTGTCCCCACCCTCTGTAATGCTCATTTAAGTCCTTTCTGTCAGTTCCTTTTCCAGGAAGCTCTCGCTGTCCCCCAGGTCCTGTGAGCTCCTTCCCTTCTGAACCTCCTCGTTATTTTATACTCTGTACTACAAGCAGTAGCACTTTACGTTATGGATGATGTTCTATACAGATTTTTCATGTTTGATAATTTTATCTTACTCCACGGGCATAACTAAGTGGTTCTAAATGTTTATTTTACCTTTGTTAGCACTGAATTCTTTTCTAACAAATTTGTGAGTAAGAACTCTCTAACCCTGTTCTCGTGTATAGCATGAAAATGTTGTTCTTGGGTTCTATGATGCATTAAAAATACATGTAGATGGATTCTGCTGCAGTAAACAATTTCAAGTTACTTTTGCAGCTTGGATTCCCGTCCAGTAAAGTCTAAGTGAGAATTGTTTTCCACATATGTAACACGTTTTAAAATATGATCTCAATCAGTTACACGTATGATTCTTGATGCAAAGTGATGATTTCACATTACATGCATGCCTTGGAGGTATTGCGGGTTCTGTTCCAGATCACTGCAATAAAGTGCGTCATAATCTTTTTGCTGGTGGAGGGTCTTACCTTCAATTTGTAAAAACATTTGTGAGGTGCAATAAAGTACAAAGCACAATAAAAACAAGGTATGCCTGTAACTAACATTATAAAATAATATCCAGATTCTATTAAAAACAGACAAGCAATCCTCACAACGTATAAAGTTTCTAATCTAGATGTAATATATTTGCACTTTTATTTTCATTGAATGCCTTTTATTTATTCTAATGATTTTTAATGACGATTTAAAAGTATTAAATTTCTGAGTGATCTCACACATAGATTAGATAAAGATAATGGAATTTTTTAAATCAGTAAGTAAAATCACTGAAACATAAATGTGGCACAATCCAGATTTTCACAATTCAGAAATGGTTGTGATATTAACTAAAATGTATTCTTTTTCGCAGAGTTGATGGAGCAAGACCCAAAATGACACCGTATGTCATTTCCCTTTTTAAAACTTGATTTAGTCATATCACCTTCTTTTACTAGGTTGTAGATACTTTTTGGGAGAAATAGTTTCCTCATTGAAGTAAATTTTAGTAAACAGAATCCCATTCTTCTTTTTTTTTTTTTTTTTGCCTGGCAAAAATGTTTAATGTTCTTGTTTGGTGTTTAATGACAGTAGTTTATGATTTCGTTTCCTTCTTTGTGTTTTCTAACTTTGTTTAAACTCTAACACCCATTTTGTTTTAATTGTTCCCTACTTATGTCTTTATGGAAACAGGTGTGGAGGTATAAACAAGAATAAATAAAGTATTTGAGTCATGGCAGATAGCTTAGTTTTCAGTGTATATGATAATTTATTCTATTAATGTCGAAAATAGCTCATAACCTGAAGTTATATATACAATGCTAATTTTGGTGCTAGTGTATTTTTTTGTTATGAAAATCTCCCCACAGACAGAGAGTCTAAGTAACATTTGGGATATACATGCAAAATATATTTTTGCCTGTATTTTATATATATGTTAAATATATAAAATTTGGAATTATGTATAAAATCTGAATTTTAACAGCTTTTAGGATCCCAACTGTAATGTTTATAGTGATGGTTCTCAATTCTGTCAGACTTCAATACCAATTACAAGTGTTTTATAAATGATGTAACTTACGTAAATAATTCTGTCCAAACAATACATAAAAAAGAAAAGCACAACAACTTATAGTAAAACAATTATTTTAGTATGAAAGTGGTCACAACTATGAGAAAATATAATCAAGTACTTAGATATTTGTATTTATACTTAGAATCACAATGAATGCAATACATACAAATGCAAATTTATATACAAATGTTACATCAGTCAAGTAAATGCCATGAAATTATGAACAGTCCTTTGTAAAGTTTGGAAAAGAGTTAATTACAATCTCCTCTCATTATACAATAGTTGCATTCCTAGAAAAAATTTGTGAATATTGAAACCATGGAAAAAAAAGAGGTTGTTTTACATGTAAACTTTGTTGACATGTAAAAGTATATGTGTATGTGCATTTCACCTCAGTATGTCAGGTGGACATGTTAAAGTCACATGGGCATGGACAGCTCTTCCTTGTCAGGACACTTAGCATCCCTGACCCATCACCTCATCAAATGCCAGGAATGCATTCTCACGACATCGCTGTTTACGACGGTGCACCAAACACTTTGAAACTGTCACTGATTGAGTCCTATAGCCCTTCTTCAGAATAACTTCTTTGCAGTTACCATTTGAGCTTGAATTAAGCCCTGCAGCTGATGTCTAAGGTCAAATTGTGAGCATTCGCACATAGTTTGGGAAAATCGGAAAAAAGCAGCCGGATGCTAGAACCATTTCTATCCAGTATCGTTTGTGTAGCTCCTAGAGCAGTAACATAGGGTCAGGTGAGATACTGACTCTCAGTACAGATTACCATCCAGTGATGTGTGGGGGCATACAGAGAAATCTCTATATTGTCAATAGACCAAGTAGGAAAGAGATTTGAAAGGCCATGAATTCCCTTGAAACCTGCTGTGGGAAAAGAAATGGAGGAAGCTTTGGGAGAAAGAGATGCTGTTTTTGGCAAAAACAGATGCTCTTGGATATTAAGATAGAAACCTTGAGGTAGGGTGATAATAGAATGAAAAATAGTTTTCAAAATCATGCTGAGTTTGAAAGTTAGGAAATTCTGACTAGCCTACAGAGATTGATAAATATATCACTAAGAGGTAATTTCTTTAGATTAAATTTGTGTTTTTTACTTTGTATTTGTTATCCTTGATCATCAGTTTTGAAAGATTACTTTTTCTCTGACTGTGCTTGCTTGGCTAGACCTCTGTCAGTACCTAATCTTAGCCAACGTTCATTACAAGGAAAGAGAAATACAGGAGTCCTCCAGTTCCTTATAATAAGGGCATCCAGGCATCTTGGCAGGCATCGAGGAAGCTGTGCCTTGAAGCAAGCATACCCAGTTTCTTTTCTTATGATTTTTACTGATTTGTAAGCTTTTGAGGTTTACCAGATTCTGATGAATAGAATGAGTGAGAAAATGATTAATTATGAACGAAGAGAGCAAAGGACAGGAAAATAAGATAATGAAGTTAGCAGAGTGTTGATGAACATGATGAAACATCCATCCCATTTCACAGAATTAAACAAATATTGAGAAAATTCACACTTTTCTGGCTAGTAAAACTAAGTTTTTATCTTTGGGAAATATTTGTCCTTGAAAGGTCAGAACACTTCTGATCTTTAATTTTACAAGTACTTGATGCATTTGAATTTTTCTGTTTTTTAAAGCATGCTTTGATTTAGAATTTTAGAACTTTGAGTACATCAGACTCTTATTTAAATTCTGGCACTGTAAAATGGGTCAGCTTGGTTTAATGCCGTTATGCGTTACCTATTATTTACTAAGCAACCCCAATGCAAAACCCTGGTGTAGAATCTATGTCCTGCCAAGTTTCCTGTATGCATTTAGAACATGCTGATTATATTCTGTACATTAAAAAAAAACACCAAACCCACAGAAGCATGGCTCTCATGTGATTTTATCTGAAAGCTCCTACTGCAAAAATGAAGCTCAAATGCCTTTAACTGGATTTAAACAAAAATTTTGCTATATTTTATAGATACAAGTGTTCAAAAGTATATTATAGACTTTTATGAAGTAAAATAATAGTGAGTGGTTAATAAATCAATCTTATTGAAAATATAAATTTTATTTATATCTTTAGATATTTTAAGTAATTTATATAGATGTTTTTCATATAACCATGTTGTATTATCATTTTCCTTATAGGGAACAGATGGCGAAAGAAATGTCAGATTTCTTGAGTAGGTTAGTGCAGTGTAATTTGGGGAAATAAAGTGTCACCTCAAAATCATATTTTTAAATTATTCTTCGTTATTTGGACCAGAACCTGTTATAGGAATAGGGTACTCTTTCCACGTAAATTTTCTATACAAGAAATATCACTTTACCCTCACATAGAAAAAGGTAAAAACCAGTGTTCCTCCAAATCGGTGTTTCTCCATGGGGATCCCGTTGGTATTTTGGGTGGGACTATTCCTTGTCGGTAATACTAACATGCTTATCACTAGCCCCCACCAACGCAGTCTCAGGAGGGGAACCCTTCCTCTCACTGACAGAATGAGTATTGTGAAACTTGCCCTGGAGGTGGTGCTGCCCACTGCTGGGAACCACTGTGCTTAGTTGAAGGGAGGCAAGCAGAGGAAGAGTTTGGCTGCTGAAGGCCTCTACACCACAGAACATGGTTTAAATACCACTGATGTAAAAATTGAACCACCAGAGGGTATAGCTTCCCAGCAGGATCTGGTCCATTGCCTTTATAAGTGGATATCAATCAATAACATTTTGACTGTCGATTTTGAAGTTAGAGTTAATTGGAAGTGTAAAGTTAATATATTTTTCAAAATCAAAAGTCAATTTTGTTACTACTTTACTGTATCATTTACGTGATTGTCTTTATCACAGTCTAATCAGTAAATTTGCACCTTTATTTTACTATTTTAATAACCCCAGAGATTGGAGGGGGGAAGCACTTAAATACATTTCATTCATGTACTTCTTAGGAATGCTGACATATTTTTTAGCAGGTGTATTTTTGTTTGAGGTAATATGAATGAAAAGTTAGTAATTTTAAAACCACATTTTAAGCAATAACAATTTGAACTCAATGCTGTTATTTTTAAAAATATCAAAACACACCGTATGTATATTGACACCTTATATATTTTCTGACAGCTATACAAGTTATGTACTATGTAAATTCACTTTCTCTTTCAAAAGAGAACAACAACGAAAAACCCATAATAATTTTCAGCTGCTTTCCTAGAAAAGACTCTTAGAAGAGCTAGGAAGAAAAGATAATTTTTTGTTGGTTTATTGAATGGTGGTTTAGGGGTGTAGAAAGGAAAAACAGAATATGTATTTCAATAAATGTTAAAGCATAATTTATTGTTAAGGGTAATAGAGAGACCTTGCTGACACACAGCTGGGTCTTTTTGAGCAAAGCAATTAAGAAGAGGAAGCTATATGGAAAATTGCCAGTCACACAGCTTATGAAAAGTATAGATTCTGCTATAAACCTAAAACAGATTTTAAACACAAAAGAGCAGGAAGGACTAAATGGCCACACATTATTCTTTAACCAGGCTTGTATGTGTCTAACAGTTTTTAAGTTATGTTATTTTTTATTCTTTAAAATGAACTCATAAATAAGTCTTTTAAAGAGGCAGAATTACCTTATTTATTGTTAATCTTAATATTGAAGGAGTAATTTCCTTTATTTCAGGAAGAAGGATACATATTTTCAATAATATCATCTCATTAAATGTCTATGTCTTGACTGTCAAGATTGCTCTTGTCTTTCAAAATGTAAAATATGAGAAAAAGTAGCTCATTTTCGAATATTGTACCTTGATCATCCCTCTTTAAGAGGAAATGTTTTCTGAGTAGTGGATGATAAAGGTGAAATTCCTTGTGTGACACCTGAGAAGTAATATTTTAGTTCTTTAATATGTAGTTCTTTTATTATTTGTACCATCTTTTCATGTCTTGAAATGTTATATGTTTAAATTCCTTTGTTACATTGAACTTAAAAATCCACTTTCAGTTTATTTCGAGTGTCTGCTTTCTAGCTAGTATAATCTTCTGAAAAATAACGTTCATTACTACAGAAAAGAAATTGTTTGCCATTTTTTTCTGAATAATTACTTCAAATTATGTATACAGAGACAAGTTTAAGCCCTGGGTAGCACTGCCATGAGAGCTGAATTTATCCCATCTTATTTTAAAATTTATTATTGTTATATTTTATATATTTTTTAAATTTTTTAAAATTTATTTTCTCTTTCCCCACTCAAATGTTCCTACTACACAGGGCAAGATACAACACTTGTTCCCTTTGAAATCTATGTTATCTGCCTCATGATTTAAAACCTCTTTCTTTAATTTACTAGTTGTCATAGTAGTCACTAAATATGGTATGGTTTTATCTGCTTGTAGAAATTTTCTAAGTTTTCTTTAACAGTGAAGCAAAAAAATTACAGGAGTTTCCAGAACCTACCAGCTCTTTGAGCCTACCTTTAATGACTAATGTAGTGGGTTGCAGTTTAGCCACTTACCTGGGGACCCTGTAAACACCAGATGCCCAGGGAGATTCTGCGCCAGTAGCTATGGCTGGGGCTTGGTCATCTGTAGCTTCCAATAGTCAGTAGGTGATTGTACTGAGGCCTAAATGGCTCATAAACCCCTAATGTGCTATTAATGATGTTTCACATATGTTGAGGATTTCTTTTCTGATTTTGAGAAATGTATATAAATGTATTTTTTTAACTTTAGATGTTCATATATCCATCAGTTAGAACACTGAAACTGAAATCTGGGAGAAATCCATGGTATTATACTAGAATTTTGGAATCCGAAGTTCTGATTGAAAACCTAATATGGCTATTAAACGGCATACTGGAAAATTTTAATTTATCTGGGCATCCTGTAGTACACCGTTCGTAATTTCATCTGTCAAAGATTAAAAATGTTTTTCTAGTAGTTGTTTCCAGTTTTTAAACTTGTGCTCACTGTCTTGGCTCTTTAGTCAACATTTCATTCATATTTCTAGTTTAAATATGCCAAAATATGTAATAATTACAGAGGTCCTGCTGTACAAGCCACCAAGGCAGCTGCTGGTACCAAGAAACATGATCTTAGTAAATGGAAATATGCAGAACTACGTGATACCATCAATACCTCTTGTGGTAAGTGTATAGAGAGAATGAAAAATGGGAAGACTCTGTACCTGACAGGTAATAAATACTCAGATTGCGGTGGGATTTTTCAAATTTTGCTATAAATCAGTATAAGCCATTCTCTTTGTTATAGTTAACTTGAAATGAAGACCTAATTTTCTCACAAAGCAAGAAGAAAGACATACTTAACTAAATTAAAGTCCTTTTGCGTATATCTTGCCCTAGGTGAGAAAGGAAAAGCATGGAACAATTATAGTTTGGGCTATGTTAATGACTGGCCCTTCTAATGTTATTTATAATAAATACTTATATATCACACTCTTTTGGTCTATGAATGCAAAGTAAAAAATGGCAGTGCAGTGCTTTCTTTTTAACACTATTTTTCTTCCAATGGAAGAGAGTACAATACTATATCAAGAGCATCCCGCTTGTAGTTATGGTCTTGGTTAAATCACAATGTTTAAATTCAGGACACTATGACTAGGAACTAAAGTGTCATAACTGTACAGAACTTCTTACTATGTTCTTTCCCACCTCTCTGAGTTTAGCTGTGTAATTGCAAACATAAAAATGTGTCGCATGTAAGTCTAGCTTGCATTTGAACACAGTGACTTTTTATTCTGTTGTCGTGGCCTGTGACCTTGGACAAGTGACAACCTCTGTGATTTAAGTTTTTCATCTATAAAAGATCCATTTAGTCCAGGGTTCTTGTGTGGAGCAAATAAGATAATAATAATGCATAAGAAAATGCTCTGTAAATATAAAACATAATATTACCACAAAATGCTCATCTATATCAATAATTAGCTTTCTTTTGATTTTGTACTATTAATTGAAAAATGAAAACTTTATATTATGTGTACTATAAATATGTACATGTTAATACCACAGAATAATTATGTTAGAAAACTAAATTAAGATGTTCCTATTTATTTCTTTATCTATTTATTTATTTATGGTTCTTTCTATGTTATAAACAGATATTGAGCTCCTGGCAGCTTGCAGAGAAGAATTTCATAGGAGACTGAAAGTGTATCATGCTTGGAAATCCAAGAACAAGAAGAGAAATACTGAAACAGAGCAACGTGCTCCAAAATCTGTTACTGATTATGGTAAAAACAAATCTGTACTTTTGACTGTTCCAAAGTATGTGTGTGTGTATTTTTTTTTTGACTGAGGTATCAAAAAAATTAATTTCGTTACTTTGTTATGCAAAAGGCAGAGTTGTATACTTGGAATTGGAGAATAGAGCAGTGTAGACATAACCTAGTGAAAGCATGCACTAGCTTTAACATTAATTGAGAATACCTGTGATATATGAGTTGTAATTTCAGTCTTAAAAACCAGTAATTGGAATTTGATTTGTTCAATTTGCTACCTTTAAACTGGCACAATTTATTAGCTTAATTCTGGTTAATGTCAAGGTGACAGCATATTTAATGTCTTTTTTAAAAAAAAGGGTATAGTAGTCCCAGCGCTTGATAGTGCGAGGATAGTTTAGCAATTCGTGACCCATGTTGACTTAGAAAATGAGCTCTCAGCTATATTTTGCCTTCCTCACTTTCCTCGCAAATCTGGGTTTGATTCAAGTCATTTAAATGGTGGGATTTCAGTGTTTCTAAGTTGTTGCAAAGAATAGATTGAGGGCAATATTAATAAAAGAGATGTTAGTGCTAGTGATTGCTCTAGGGGTGTCGTCAGTCAGAATATAACAGTCTGGAAGGGTAGTGAAATATCGCCTGGAACTAAGAAATGGCAAGTGGAAGGCCCTCTCAACACTGATCTTCTTGTGACCCCCACTCTCTCCTGCAGTTTAAAAATTTGTCTCTGGGAATTGAAGATGACAGGATGATTCTATTACCTGTTCACTGTCTACCAAGTTTCCAAGCAATTACTTTTATAAAAATGGCACTGGGCTGTTCTTTTTAGCTTTAATTTCTAAGCATGACCTTTAGCTGATAGGCTTTCATTATGTTTTATTTCAAAACTGATACATCTGAATGATTGTACTTCTTAAAAAGAAATTAATGTTGCATATGCATTTGGAATGAGTATACAAATACTTCTTGTATTTTTAAACCAAACCTTGATACCTTACTCATCCAACTTAGCCTCAAAAGGAGCAAATAATACATGGCTTACCTTGCTGGTTCTTATACTGTTTCCATTCTTAATGTGTATGTATGTATGTGTGTATGTATGTGCACACACATACATACACACATACATACATACATACATACATACACTATTTGGAAGAGCAAAAGAGTAGAATAAGAAAATATCCCAAGTCCTATCCAGGTATATGAACAAATTTAGGATTTTTATAATTTTATGTGAGCACACTTCCCATATACCAGGGGTGCCAAAAAAATGTATACACATGATTTGTATTCGTCTTTTGTTATTGGTATATATTGAGTATTACAATTTTTATACAGTTTTTTTCCTTTCTTAAAATGTGTATACATTTTTTTGGCACCCTCTGTATATAGCCTTCAAAGAATTTGGTTATGGGCCTTTTTGGGGCGAAATTGTAATTTCTGCTCTGAAATGTACTTTCTTATTTTTCTGTTTTTGTTTTTTTCTCATGTAAAATTCATTCTGACACAGGAGTACAGGTACAAGGAAAGGTGAAGAGCACCAAGATGCTTAACAGCTCAGTTGAGAAAATTCTATACTAAGGTGGTTTCCTAATGGAGCAGATAATCAGCCTTTTAAAAGAACTTCTCTATAGTTTACTATCTGGAAGGATTAGAATTCATTAATTCGAGAAAATAATGAAAAGTTATGATGAACACAAATATAACAATATTATTTTTAAGAGTAATACATTGACAAATCACGGTAAATGCTTGTAATTAGTAGTAAGGAGCCTCAGACGCTCTTCCTGTGTGCTGTACTGGGTGAGCTTGCTCGCCTCACATTTACTGCGGAGAGAGATTTTCAGAAGTAATGTTGGGGGCAGTGGAAAATTACCCAGTAAAGATATACAATATTTAGTTGTTTAAAACAATGACTTGGGAGAGTAGCTTTATTTCCTAAAGTAAAAAGGGCATGTGTTTAAGATTTAGATCATTTCAAAAATTAAAACAAACTGTGTATATGTAAACATGGCAATGCTTTGTCTCTAATGCATATAATTTTTTGATGAATTTAGAATTTGTCTTCTTCTACAAAAATTCTAGTAATGTTTTAAAGGTACTATAATGTCCATTATTAAGTCATTGTGTTGGATTTTTGTTTGGATATTACTGTGTCCCATAATTACAAATGAAGTAACAATTTTTAAATGTTGGTCCTCTTTATGTGTCTAACAAATAGAATTTCCTAAAACATAAGCAAAATACTTTTTTTTTAAAATAAGAAAGCATCCAATTATAGGTAATTCTGAGAGTATTTGACTATGGATATGAAATTTACTTGTTACCACCTCAATTGATGGGAAGGCATTTTAAATGAGAAGAAACCTCACTTAACAGTTTTGGCATTTTTATCTTTTCTTCAACATACAATATTTGTTCACAGATTTTGCACCATTTTTGAACAATTCACGTAAGTCAATGGGTGGTAACTCATGAGCTAACTGGAAGATGGGTTAAAAATACTTTATAAAGTACTAACTTCTATTAAACATTGTTTTGCTACAATTTTAATGGAATTATAGTATATTAATGTTGGTTTATCTGTAGTAGACACTTAATTTGAGGTGATTTTTCATTCGGTTCACTCCAAAATATATATGCAGAATAAAATTTAATGTGTTGTTTTTCAAATTACTTCCTTTTAAAATAGCATTTTAAACTGTGAATATACATAGTTCTTACTGTAGCAAAACTCTGTCTTAATAAGCAACTGAGCTTTTAGAATAAAGACTAACTTGAGGTGCTGGTTTCAGATACCATCATGGTTTAAGCATTTCTGTCCAAAGAGATTTGAGTTTTGTATGATAATAGAAATACAGGTTTAATAGGATACCACCTAATAGGAAGAGATTATTCTGTTACTTTTAAAGTTTCCTAAAATGCATATTTTTTGATAACATAAAAACTTTGAGTCATCTTAATGTACAGTAAATTTCTTCTCCAATCAGTTAAGCAACAATGATTTGACATATAGCAGGTCCTCAAATAACTTTGTTTCATTCGTCATCATTTCATTACAACGTTGATGAAATACCATAGGAACTTAACTCTTGTTGATATCAATTAGCCTGTGGTAAATTGGTTTCATTATATGTATGTCATTTTTCTTGAAGTCGGTGAACCTATTGACAACATTAAGTAAGGACTTACTGTAATGCCATATTTATTTGCCACTGGTGGGAACTGATCTTTTTTAAGTGCTTCTAGTAAATTATAGGGCTACATTTGAAAATTATTTCACACCTTTGAAGGTAACATGATTGAATGTGAAAGAAACAGTTGCTTGGAAGATTAGCTTTTAACATCCATATCTGTACTTTTCCAGATGGATATTTGTTTCAGGCTTCCTTGATACAATTTCAGTTCTCACATTTAGTAGAAAAAGCTATCAAAGAGTTTATGTTGGGTTTTTAAATTTTACCCAATGTATTAAGTTACAGAAGACTGTTATTTTAAAGAAAAAAATAGGTTAATCTGATGGTTAGCTGTCAGTATCGTAGTAAGTTTCCTATCAACTGGACATTGAATCCTAATTCACTGCTTAAGATGGAAGGAAGGGTTTTTATTTTTTTTCCTTTTAAAATGTCTTAGTTTTGAGTTTTGGGTGTATTTTCTGCAAAGTAGGTAATTTTTAAAACTTAAAATGGAAACACTGAGCTGTAAGTAGTTTTGGGGGACTAGGAACAAGAGAATACATAAGCTCATCTGTGTTAACATGCTAAGGGTGATGCGGCTTTTTAAAGTCACTAACAAAACGGGGCCTCTTTTTCATTCCTTTGTAGGTATGGTACAGCTTTTCTTTTCTAACTGCTTTTTGCTTTCTCTGCTTTGCACAGAAATAAATTCAGCTGCTGTAAAGCTTTTGCTACTGGTGTAAAAAGTAAAATAAGAGTATTTTCATGCTTTCGGTATTTGGAAATTCTTACAAAAGCCATGTGGCTCTTCTTGATTTACACATACTATATAATTTTTCACTGACACTTAGCTTTTCAGTCAGATTCTTAATTGAGCTGACGTAAATGGTTGGTCCACTTTGAAAGTTGTGAATATAAAATGTATTCAACAGATTTACCAAAATTATGCTGCCGAAGGTGTAGTCATTTCCCCAGAGAAATGTTTATATTTGCAGATAAAATATAAACCTGTTTAGTAATTAAAATTGAGCAAGGGAAAAGAGAGTAATATGAAGGCAATGCCCAGTGGTATCAGAAAAGCAAGGATTTTTTTTTTCCTATTGCAAAGAGAACCAACAATTTTCACTTATTTAAGTTGATTTTATTCCAAGAGAAATCTGATTTCAGAGTAAGTAAATATCTCTGAGGAAAAGTTCATGCCTACTTTTACAGTTTTTTTTGGTCATTGTTGTCATGAAGTTATTTAAAAATTATTGCTAAAATATTTGTATTATCTTGGCTATTTTAAATCGCAAAATTGGCAAAAGAGTAAACTTTTATGTCTTCCTCTTTTTTGAGGAAATTGTGATTAAATTCACAAATATCTGTAGTCCTTCAGATTTGTGAAATTACTGTTTGTTTTATCATAAACAGTCCCGTGAAGTTATTCTTCGGCCTTCATTTGAGCTCTTTGGAGGAAAAATATAAGTCTAGTAAATAATACCAGTTTGCTTTCCTGCCATGGGAGTTTATTTTAGGTTGTGGATACAGTCATTTGTGAAAATCTGGTAGGGGTTGAGTTACTGTCGTGGCTGCTGCTGGGTGGCGGAGGTGTGTGTGTGTGTGTGTGTGTGTGTGTGTGTGCAGTGGAAAGGAACATCTTTAGGGAAAGAAAATTCTAAGAAATCACACTGTGAATTGTAGTCATCTATGGGCAATTAATTTTAACATTTTGTTTAAAATTTACAGTTAGGAATCCCTCTCCTTCCTTTAAAAAAAAAAAGTGTGGTGTATTTTAGGATTAAAGACTGTTTTTGTTATCCCTTGGGCTGCTGGTGTAACTCTCCTTGTTCTGCGTAACAGCTCAGCAGAACCCAGCTGCTCAGCTTCCTGCCAGGCAGCAGGAGATCGAAATGAACCGGCAGCAGCGCTTCTTCCGCATCCCATTCATCCGCCCTGCTGACCAGTACAAAGACCCGCAGAATAAGAAAAAAGGCTGGTGGTATGCTCATTTTGATGGACCGTGGATTGCCCGGCAAATGGAACTCCATCCCGACAAGCCACCCATCCTTCTTGTGGCTGGTGTGTATGATTCACATGAAGAAATTTTATAAAGCAAAAAATGATTATAAACTCTCTGAATGAAACAGTCTAACATTTAAATTTCCAGGTTGAGGGATGGAGTTTTGTAGTTCAGTCATATTTTCAGTTAATTGAAGATTAACTTATTTACAGTGTACAATCGCTTGGATTAATTATATCCTGTAGAGCACATAGAAACTTGTCTGTGTCCTAGGAACCTTTTCACTGGTGTTTAATCAGTTATGTAAATGGCTTAAAGAGATGTAGCATTTTTATTAACCCTGATAATTTGTTTGACCAGCTATAGTGTTAATACATTTTGAAAGGGTCCTTGGTGGAGGACAAATTTTAGTTGTTTCTGGTAAACTTATTAAGCACATTTCAATCTTAGAGGAAGATTATAAAGTTTTAAAAGTTCTCAAAATCTATGCGAATTGATAGATATTTCAGGAGTAAAGTTTATAATAAATGGTTCTGAAAGAGATGTGGTAATTCTCTTATGTCTCATCTATGCAGGTAAGGATGACATGGAGATGTGTGAGCTGAATCTTGAAGAGACAGGCCTGACCCGAAAGCGAGGTGCTGAGATTTTGCCAAGACAGTTTGAAGAAATTTGGGAACGCTGTGGAGGCATCCAGTACCTTCAAAATGCAATTGAGAGCAGACAGGCTAGGCCCACATATGCAACGGCCATGCTGCAGAATCTGTTAAAGTAGATGTTGCAAACTAACCTTGCAGCTGGGAACCATTTCTGTGGTACTAGGTAGGGTGCGTGCCCCAGAGATGTAACCCTTCCATGGTCATGTTAGAATTACTTCTACCAAGTGAACAGATTTTATTAATCATGGCTTTTCGTTAATTTAAGGTTAATTATAGTAGTGATTTGGGGACCTAAAAATTATTTTCCTATCCAGCTGTAGCTATTAAACCTCTCGTTATTCTAATACTTGTTACACTTGGACAGATTCTGACATGTCTCATTCTTTGCCAACAGACTACCTTAACTCCATTATAATTGTTCTCTAGGAAAAGAAATTTTTTAAAAAATTCAAAATACCCGATTTTTAAGGATGGCTCAATACAATATAACTGGAATAATGAAACCTTGCTTAAATTCTCTTACAAAAATTAAGACACTTAAAATGATCACGGCACTGATATTTTGATATGAAAAGCTATATACTTTCTGTACTCACTTTTGCAGAAATTCATGGAAATTTCCATTAAAGGTGGAAATTTTTATTTTTTCCCCCTCCTTTGCAGTGTGTCTTAGTTTGAGTAAAGCAATTCGCCTGATGTCCTAGCATTCTAGAAAGAGCCTTAACATAATCGATGTACTTTGTGGTAAGGAAGTACTCATAGCATCCTGCATAGATTTATTTTTCTTCTCTGTCACATTGTGTTATAAGGATATTTTTCTTATATTCCATGGATAAATAAAGGAAATTCAGATCATTTAAATGCTTAAAAGTCTTGAGATAACTTTTGTTTCATTTAGAAAAGGAAATAGGTTTTAGGTGGCACTGTGGCTTAACTGGACTGAATTTAAACATTTTTTCATCTTCATCTCAATGGCGATGTTTGCATCAAAATCTTGTCCAAGTTGTTTCATGTGATTTAAGCTAGTGTTCTGCTTGAAAACATCCTTGTTTTTAAAAAATTCCTAGTGTCTTTTTTGACCTTTAAGATTTTGGTAATTGTAGAGCTGTTTTATAAGCTTTGTAATTCAAAAGCCCTTGTACTTAGTAATTGCTTGTTTCAAGTAACTGATAATTTAAAAGAAAATTTTCTTTGTGTGCTGTTAGTTTTGATCAAATGTCAGCAGTTTCTATCCTAATATTTATGACTTTCATATTAGGAATTTGGAGACAAAGATACATAGAGGAGTTACGTTGACATAATCTTAAAGAGTCTTGTTTGTATTTTAGAATAAAACTAGAAAATAAAATTTTTCTCTGCACTCTTTTTTCCCCCTGATTTTTAAAGACACTAACCTTTGAAATCAGTTTTCAGTGTTTTTTTATTTTTTTCCTAGAAAGAGTACCTCAGTTAGGAAAATATTTCCCAGCTGATTACGTGAGTGCTTGTGAGCCACAGACACTGTTTGCAGAATTGCTTTTCTCATGTGTCTTAGTACAGAAATATGTATTTATTATGATGCTGTGCAAATGATTGTCTTCTGTTAAAGAAATTAAACGGTCCTGTCTGTGCTACTGAGAATGTGAGAATGATTGTCTTTTGAAGGCTGTATTACTCCGTGGACTCACCCACCCTTGGGTCATTTGGTCCTTGATTGGTGACAGAAGGTCGGGTTACTGAAAATAAATGACCTGTTCTAGCTCTTCTCATCACTCACCTTTAATTGTTTTTTTTTTTTTTTTCATAGTGAATGATAAGCTTTGTTTCTTAACTAATAACAAGTAAAATCCTTGAAGAAACCAAATAGTTCCCTTAGTACTGTTTTCAGAAATACTTTTATGTATCTCCTAGGTACATACAGGCGCTAGATGGAAAACGGATCAAACAGCTAAAAAATTATTGGAATGAGAAAACTTAACGTTTTAAAGAATTTGTAAGCACTATACCACAGTAAAGCACTGTTACAAATCTTTCGTTTTTTTATTTTAATAGCTAGTAAAATTATAGTCTAAAGCCATTTTGTTGCTAATTGTGTCACACAGCTGTCCTAGAACTTACCTATTTTGCGCAGTCTCCTGAGTTCACTTTGTCTACCAGGAGAACTGTCCTAATTCAGATAGACTCGCAGTAACCTACATACAACAGATGCACATACACACAGGAGCCCCTTTGCTGGAGACATTTAGGACCCCGTCAACCTTTAAGGGAAAGAGCAGAAATGCTGGTCTAAAAGATGTTGCTGTAACTGTTTTACAGTGTTCACAATCAAACCCACAAGCGCTAGGTGAAAATGGTAGGAACCAAAAGTCAATTCATATTTTAATCAGTCATTTTGAGATTTAAAATTAGAAGTTTAAACCAGCATACTATATATTAAGAATTAATCTTCTCTTAATGCTTATCTCATTTAATACCGGTTCCTTCCTTAGTGGTTGCTTTGCAAAGGTAGACATACAGAAAATATTAAGAATGAAAACAATATTTTTACTTTCAATTATAATGTAATCCCTAATTCCACTAACACATTTGAGATGTGTATTATGCACTGTGGGTACTCACACAGAGAGAGTTTCTCTAATACACGTCTGTCAAGTGAACAGTGAGTTTTGGTTGTAAAGTTGAGTAGATGGCACCTTCTCAAAGAATTATATGAAGAAGAAGTAATGCATATAGGAGCACAGGCCCACGCAAAAGACAGTTAATTGTAACTGGAATTCTGTTTCCTGTAATGACTTCTTATAGGTCATTCTTTCCAGTAACATCATGAATGCTTTCATTTTGCAAACAACCAAGAAGAGATCACCTTAAGTGGAAAATAGGTGGTATTTGCAGAAGCTTAGATAGAGAATAGAAACTCACCGGCAAGAATAATAATGAGGATTTATTGTTTGTAGAGCTTTATTAATTGGATTTTTTAAAAGATATTTTAATTCACAGGTTATTACTATGGTTCTCAGGGGATCCAAATCTATAGCTTTTTGGTTTCTTTTCCTGAAATACCGTAAAAGTACTTGGATCAGTAGGATAAATATATATTGAATGAATCAGTGAATTAATACAATGTTAGTGGTAGACCTACCTCCTTTTACAGAAGAAGTAACACAGACACAGAGAGTTCAAGTAATTTAGTTCTAGACCATGAAAAAGGTATAAATGGCTTTGCTTCAATCATGTGGATCAAAAAGAATCAAAACAAGCAAACTTTTTTGACTAGCCGCCTAAGGATTTACAAAGGGATGCTCCTCTGTCTCACTTCATATCTTCAGAAGGTGTGGCAGGTTTCCTCTGTCATCACCAGCAATAAGAAGTATTGAGAGTTTTTCTCACAGAAGATAAACTAACAAGGGAAGAGAGGGCAGAGGATATCTAAAAATGAGATAAAGACAAGTTGGGGGTAACAGTTATAACAGTAAGGAAAGAGAAGAGCAGTGGTGGAGGAGAAAGAAAAGGGGTGCCCCTGAAGACCACCCCCAGGTTGAAATACACTGAAATATTTTAGGTGACAAAGCACTCCTAGATCTTTACTGAATTTTACAATGAATTGTGTATAAGAGCAGGACGTATGGTTATTAAAACGTGGATCAAGATAGACCTGGTATATAAATTCTTAGCATATGGAAATGGCACTGCCACGTTGGAGAAAGCCAGCAATGAGCAGACATTCTGTGCATAAACCTCACGGAGGGGTCAAGTGGGGATACCTCAGAGGTAGAGCCTACCTGTGCCAGGACCACCAGGTCTTTGAATATAATTAGGGTCAAATAAAGGTGTTCTTCCTTCCCTATCACTGACTTAATATGTGAAGTAAGTTAGGTTGTCATACTTTTCAAGAAGTTTTTCAAGATATAATTGGGAAAAAATGCACATTAAAAATATTAATAGAATCTTTAATCCTAATTTGTACCTATGCGGAAACTTACCTTCAAACTTCATAATAGGTTTATTTAATTGGCTATTTTTCTCTTCACTTTTGAAAATTCATCTAATTGCAAGTGTTACTTAATTTTTCCTCATTACCTTAAAAATGTATACCAGACACTTTCCTGAAATACTGATGTATTTACTGGAAATAAAAATAATAAATGCTTTCTGTGTAGAACTTCTCTTGCATCTTGTGCTGTTAATGCAGTTACAGAGTGTTATAAATTTTAAAAAGTCGTTGTAAATGTTGCGCTTGTTGCCCCACGTCTCTGATGGAATAAGTTGGAGGAGTCTGAGATCCTGAAGCTTCACCCACTCACTAGAGCTGGAAGCCCCGTGCTGGGTGGCTGTGGGAAGGAGGCAAGGAACTCAGGTAACTGAAATGTCCTCGAGCTTTGGCCCCAAACTCCTATGAGTTTTCCGTCTAGGGAACAAGCAGGACTGTACTCCTGTGGGAGCCACAACTCATTTTGCCTAGATTAGAGAAAACTAAATCTTGGCTGCCTTTCCCCCAGGTCCTTACATTGCAATCTGTGAGATGAAACAGGATGTAAAAACGGGATCCAAAGGAGTGCTTTGCCCTAAGACTTGGAATACAGCTGCCTCTGTAGGCTACTTCATACCCCTCGCCTGAAACCTACCGTGATCCAGGTGGGTCTTCTGAGACGGCACAGAGACTCGGGCTGTCTTACCTCAGCAGCTCTTCCCTGGCTGTGTGGAAAAGACCAGTCTAAAAAGACCAGATCTAAAGAGTAAGAGGCAGTTGCTTCAAAAGGGAACTTCCCCTTCCCCACAGGAATGGAGTGTTGCCCTATTTCTCTTTCCCCATCCAAAACTACCTTCTCTGCAGTAGTTAGAAATGTAGAGGGTGGGTTGCACATTATGGGCAGTGACAGTACTAGATTTTCATATTTTTCTTGATGGGATATTTTTCATGTGCTTTCGGTCAGCCCATCATGCTTCTAACAAGCATGTTTTCCACTGGGACGTTCCAGGGACATGGAAGTAAGTAGGTACTTCTCTTGCTTTGTGTCACTTTATCACCATTTCATTATTTGAAGTCCTTGTCCAATAAATATCACAACTCACGTTTGGGGAGGATTGGGATGGGAATAGGGATGAAATTTATACATTTGTGAGACCAACATGAGTGAGTTTTCAAGAGTTTGTGACCAGAGGCCAATATCACTTCCCCAGAGATTGTCTCTATTGGAAATGTTTTGTTTCTATTTTTGAAATTTACTGCTAAAATGTTGCTGTCAGTGTTTAATATTTTGCTGTCTTGGAAGTATTAAAATCGTCGTATTATCATCACAATCCACAAAGCAAATCCAGGGAATATGTACTAAAACACAGACCCACCTTACTATAAATTGATGAATATATTTTATTGAAATTAAGATTTTGCAGCAAATATGTTTGTGGGACATTAGAGATACAGAGGAATTCATTTCTCATTAAATAGCACGTTAAAAACTGGCTGAATTGGATTTCCTTGATGCCAGTCTACCTATGCACACACCAGAGTTAGTATAAAGAAGCATTCAATGGAATTATGAGATTATAGGAAGGCATAGTAATCTGGGGGGGGGGGAGTAACAGGAATTGGTTATGTCACAAAATACAACCTCACACTTTTTTTCCCCAGTATAGTGTCTTCCTTTAAAATAGCTTTATGCAGTAACAAGTACAGTAATATTTTTAATTGTATGTATATCGGAACCTCAGTTCCTCTTTCTTTTAAAGGAACAAATTAGAAATTATTGGCAACAAAACAATCTGTGTAAGCAGTAATTTCTTGTAAAACTAATGTGCCTAAGAACTGCAAGTGTGTGTGTATGCGCGTGCACGTGCGTGTGCATGCATAGCTACAAACATTGAAATGTGGAGCATATATTCCCTCACCAGTGTTTACGTACTGTATGCATCCACACATTTAGAGACCTGCATCTCCTTGCATAAGTAGTCAACTTTGATGTGCATTCTAGCATATGAAGAGCTTTGCTACCCAATGTTGTTCACCACGCCATCCCCTACCCAACAAACAGTAAGTTGCACTTGTGTAAATTATCCATGAGCAGCTGAAAGCAAACCTGCTTTACTATTATCTTGACTATTACCCAGGAATGGCCAAACTGTTTCACTGATTGTGTTTGGGGTTTTGAAAGATAAGCATCTTTTCCCTCAGAATATACCAGTCATCAAGTACACAATTTTTCTCTATGAAACATAGTGTGTGCTGGTTCTCAGGGTTGGTTATATGCCTGGCTTCCTATGACCAATGAATATGCCTGCCTATGTTTTCAGAATTTTGACAGAGTGGATACAATTTTCTTTGAGAAAGCAAGCCATCTCTCTTGCGATAGATTAAATGATAATCTGTACATTTTTGGGTTTTAATTTCCTTCCCAGTCTTGATGGTTAAATTCTTCATATCCTATAGTCAGTAATTCAGAATTTTTTTCCAAGTTATCTGGAAGAGAAATAATTTTAAGAGCTTAAGAAATGCTATCCAAGGTCAAATCATTGGTTCATTTCAAAAATTACCTCTGCTGGTGGATGAGAGAATTATGCTTGCTTTTTTGAAAGACTGAAGATGCCCCCCAAAATAGTCCTAATCTTTTAACCTAATAGAAATGTTTTCCATTTCCTCTTTCTTTAAAAAAAATATTTTTATTACAATATAGCTAACATACAATATATTAGTTTCAGGTGTACACCATAGTTATTCAACATTTATACAACTAAAGAAGTGATCACCATAAGTCCAGCACCCATCTGACACCTACCACACTATCACAATATTATTGACTATATTTCTAATGCAGTACATTACATCCCCATGACTTACTTGTTTTATACCTGGAAATTTGAACCTCTTATTCTCCTTCACCTTTCCCCCCTTTTTTTAATTCTTCAATTATAGTTGACATTCAGTATTATTTTGTATTAATTTCAGGTGTAAAGCATAGTGGTTAGACGTTTATGTAATTTAAGAAGTGATCCCCCTGACTTGTCTAGTACCCACCTGGCACTACACACATTTGTTACCATATTATTGACTATATTTCCTATGCTTTACATCCCCAGGACCGTTTTGTAACTACCAATTTGTACTTAATCCCTCACGTTTTTCACCCTGTTCCCCAGCCCCCATCCCTTCTATCACCCGATAAATCTAGTACCCATCTAACACCATGCATAGTTATTACAATATTAACTATATTCCTTATGATACATCCTACATCCCCATGACTACTTTTAACAACCAATTTGTAATTTTTAATCCCTTCCCCTTTTTAACCGACCCCCCATGTTCTCTGTATCTATGAGTTTGATTCTGTTTGTTTGTTTATTTGTTTTGTTCTTTATATTTCATATATAAGTAAAATCACATTGCATCTGTCTTTCTCTGTCTGACATACTCCACTCAGCACAATACCCTCCAGGTCCATTCATGCTGCAGCAGATGGCAAGAACCCATTCCCTCCCAGGGCTGAGCAATATCCCATTGTATATATGAACCACCTCCTCTTTATTTATTCATCCATTGATGGACACCCAGGCTGCCGCCACATCTTGGCAATTGTAAACAATGCTGCAATGAACATATGGATGCACACATCTCTTTGTAGCATTTTGGGTTTCTTTGGATAAGTACCCAGAAGAGGGATTACTGGGTCCTTTGTCTCTTGTTACAGAATTTGTTTTAAAGTCTATTTTGTCTGGTATAAGTATTGCCACCACAGCTTTTTTTGTTTGTTTCCATTTTCAAGAAATATCTTTTTCTATCACTTTACTTTCAACCTATATGTGTCTTTCAGTATGAAGTGAAAATTATAAGGAGGATATGTAAGGGTTTTGTTTTTTTATCCATTCAGCCACACTATGTCTTTTGATTAAAACATTTAATCCATTTACATTGAAAGTTATTGTTAATAAATATGTAGTTATTGCCATTTTATTACTCATATTTTTTACCTTTTTGTTCCTCGTCTTAAAGAAGTTCCTTTAACATTTCTTGTAATACTGGTTTTGGTGTTGAACTCCGTTAGCTTTCTCTTGTCTGGGAAGCTCTTTGTCCTTCAATTTTTTATTTTTGTTATTATTGTTGTTTTTTTAATGTTTATTGGGGTGACAATGGTTAGTAAAGTTATATAGGTTTCAGGTGTACAATTCTGTAATACATCATGTATATATCACATTGTGTGTTCACCACCCAGAGTCAGTTCTCCTTCCTGTCCTTCAATTCTAAATGATAACTTTGCTGGTGGAGTAGTCTTGGTTGTAGGTCCTTGCTTTTCATCACATTGAGTATTTCGTGCCAATCCCTTCTGGCCTGCAAAGTTACTGTTGAGAAATCAGCTGACAATCTTATGGGAACTCCCTTGTAGATACCTAGTTGCCTTTCTCTTGCTGCTTTTAGGATTCTCTCTTTGTCTTTAACCTTTGCCATTTTAATTATGATCTGCCTTGGTGTGGGCTTGTTTAGGGTCATCTTGTTTGGAACTCTGTGCTTCCTAGACTAGTATATCGATTTACTTTGCCAGGTTAGAAAAGTTTTCAGTCATTATTTCTTCAAATAGGTTTTCAATCCCTTGCTTTCTGTCTTCTTTTGATACCCTATTATGCAAATGTTGGTATGCTTGATGTTGTCCCAGAGGTCCCTATGCTCATTTTTAAAAATCTTTTTGCTGTTCTGCTTTGGTGTTTTTTGCTACCTTGTTTTCCAAATCACTGATTCAATCCTCTGTTTCATCTAGTCTGCCAGTGATTCCTTCTAGTGCATTCTTCATTTCAGTTATTGTGTTCTTCACTTCTGACTGGTTCTTTGTTATGATTTCTATGTCCTTTTTTATACTTGCTCTCTCTTTGTTGAAGTTCTTACTAAGTCCCTTGAGCAACCATTGTTTTGAACTCCATATTTAGTAGGTTGCTTGTCTCCATTTTTGTTTAGTTGTTTTTTTCTGGAGTTTTCTCCTATTCCTTCATTTGGGGGGTATTTCTCCCCCCCCCCTCTTTTTTGGCTGCCTCTCTGTGTTTTTTTCTGTGTGTTAGGTAGACCTGCTTTGTCTCCCAGTCTTGGCTGGGTAGCCTTATGTAGTAGGTGCCTTGTGGTGCCCAGTGCCACAGGCTCCCTGGTCACCTAAGCCGGGTGCTCCAGACGTGTCCCTTGTATGGTCTGTGTGTGCCCTCCTGTGCAGAAGGCTTACTCCACTGAGTGGGATTTACCCCAGTGGGCTCTGGTGCCTGTTGAGATTGCCCTTTGTGTGTGCCACTTGTGGGGCTAATTGGGCTGTGCTCTGGTAGGGTGTGAAGCCAACCTTCAAGTATATTGGTTCTGGAGCTCCTTGGGAGGGGCTCTGGTACAGGCCCAGGTCACCCACTGCCTGTAACCAGCTGGGGACTACCTGGTAGGAGCTGCAGTGTGATCTGCAGTTGTTCACTGCCTGTGCTAAAGCTGGAGGCACATGGAGAGGCCACACTGTGAACTGAGGATAACTGCTACCAGTACCAGACCTGGGGTAGCTCTGCAAAAAGCCAGGACATTCCAAATCCTGCTGCCATCTGCCTGCTCCTGTAAGGCTTAGCAGCTGATAAAGCCTTGTGCGGTATGTGAGTTGGGTAGGTGGGGTCTCAGAGAGTCACTAGGGTGGGACGAGTTGTGTTTAGGTGGTTAATGTAGATTCTGGTTTGGTGCCAGTGCTGAGTCTGGAGCTACTCAGCGAAAGTCTTGGAGCACACCGAGGCAAATCACTGCCTGCCAAGGCACACAGACCCTTGACAGTTGTCCAAAAAAGAGTGCAATGATGGCGGGGCTGGCTCCTCACTGAGAAAGTGCTTCTGGCATTAGGCAAATTGAGTGGAACAGGGTGCCAGGGAGTCACGAGGGTGGAGGTAGTGGAGTTCACCAGACCAATTCAGATTCATATTTAGCCTGTGGGGGGAGGGCTCAACACAAGAAAGATGGTGCCCACCTGCTGGCTGCATGAAAGGAGGCATCCTCAGGGAAAATGGCAAGTCCTTTTTCCAAAGCCACACAACTCAGTCTCACCCCATATGTCTCTGGTGCCTCTTGAGTCACTGTCCCTTTGCCAGAGCCCAGGGTGAGTGGCTGCAAGTGAGGCTCTGCTTGGATCCTTTAAAAGGATGTCTAGGTTTTCCACAGTCTTCCATCCCACCCTGATGGTCAGATTCCCAGTTTTCCACAGCCATAGCAGACATCATTATGTTGTGGTGGCTCCTCTTCCCAGAACGAGTGCTCCAAGTTGGGGAGCCTGCTGTGGGGCTGGGGTGCCTTGCTCCTTCCAGGGAAAGCTCCGTGGCTGAGCTATTCCTCCCGATGCTCAACCGCCCCATGGAGGTTTCGGGGTGCCCGTTCCATGTCTCTGCCCATCCTACCAGTCTCAATGTAGCTTCATTAGATCCTTAGTTATAAAATTAAAACTTCTTTTCAGCTAGACTGCAAGTGGTTCTCTAGGTTGATTGATTGAAAATTTAGTTGTAATTTTAATGTGGTCACAGGAGGAGGCAAACAGAGTATTTTTCTACCCTACAATCTTGCATCTCTTCTTCCATCTCTTCTTAAACCTATTTATATTCTCAGGTTGGACCATCTCTTGAAGCAGGGAAGACAAATAGTTGGTAAATTAAAGTCACCATGTTCCCTCCTAACCATAGCAGACATCGTTATTCCATGCTGCTGCTTCATTTGAATTGTGGTCCTTAATTCTACTGGATACTTCAGGATTTATTTGGTGTCTGCCTCTCCTGGGCATTTTATTAATATCATATAGTGTGTGCCATTGTCATTTTATGGCTTGAGTCTGAACTTTTTCTGTCTTTCCAATGATCTTTGCTTCAGATGTCAAAATAGCTTACATTATTCCCACGTTGCACTTGGATACATGATATGATTAGCAAATGGTGTGATTGCTTCAGTCTCCTTTTTTTTTTTAAAATTTATTTATTTATTTATTTATTTCATTAGTTTCAGGTGCACAATCAGTCTCCTTCTTGATTGTATATTAACTGCAATAACTTGTTTCAAGTGCAAGCTTTGATGTGTTTGTTTCCATCTAACACTACAGATCTCAGGTAGAGTAGACACTGGCTGATTATCACTCAGTTTTTACCATCAAAGACTAGGTAGAATTTTTGAAACTAGATAATATTAGGCTAAAAATTGTCCAAAGTATTTCCCCAAAAGTCATTTTGAAAAAGCTCAGTATAGGCTACATTTAACCCGGTTGTAGATAAGTTATTTCCCTTTGTAAAATAAAATTATTTTAGTGAAGTAAATTGATTGAATGGATGAGTGCTTTAAAAGAGATATCTAGGACTGGAAGGAACATTTATCTGAGGATGAACTTAGGAATTTATTTTATTATTATTATTTTTTTAAGATTTTATTGGGGAAGGGGAACAGGACTTTATTGGGGAACAATGTGCACTTCCAGAATTTTTCTCCAAGTCAAGATGTTGTCCTTTCAATCTTAGTTGTGGAGGGCTCTGTTTAGCTTCAAGTTGTTGTTCTTTCAGTCTTAGTTGTGGAGGGCGCAGCTCAGCTCCAGGTCCAGTTGCCGTTGCTAGTTGCAGGGGGCACAGCCCACCATCCCTTGCAGGAGTCGAACCGGCAACCTTGTGGTTGAGAGGACACACTCCAATCAACTGAGCCATCCAGGAGCTCAGCGGCAGCTCAGCGGCAGCTCAGCGGCAGCTCAGCGGCAGCTCAGCGGCAGCTCAGCGGCAGCTCAGCGGCAGCTCAGCGGCAGCTCAGCTCAAGGTGCCGTGTTCAATTTTAGTTGCAGGGGGCGCTGCCCACCATCCCTTGCGGGACTCGAGGGATTGAACTGGCAACCTTGTGGTTGAGAGCCCACTGGCCCATGTGGGAATCGAACCGGCAGCCTTCAGAGTTAGGAGCATGGAGCTCTAACCGCCTGAGCCACCGGACCGGCCCCCAACTTAGGAATTTTTGAAGTTACTCTTCACAAATCATTTCTTCTACATATTTTCCTACATATTTTTGCTTTAGCCAATTATTTGAAATCAAAGAAGATATTTGATAAGAATATACATAAAATGAGTCTGTTCCAGGAATGTAAATTATGAAAATTTCAACCTTGTTGAAGGACATTTGATAAATCACATGTATATTTTTATAAGAATATTATATTAACCTTAAGGACATTATAAAATACTTGGATTGTTTCTGTTATTTTATTGTTTTGTCTACACATTTCAATTAATGCCAGTCATCTGTATTTACCCCTCTTACACCAGGAAATGCTGCCCCCCACCCCCAACCCCTTAAAATAGTAAATTAAAAAGCCTGGCTAGTAAAGGAAAAGTGCTTTTACTTATCTCTATTTAAAACAAGAGTCAGGCCCAGAAATGTTTTAAGTTGCCTTCAAAATTCAGTACTTAAAACCAACATATGAAAGTATGAGTTTACCTTGTTATTTTGCTGATGTTAGAACTTTTTAACACTACGTTTGTATGCTTGCCTTTTAGAGTGATATAGTGACTTACAAAAGAAAGCAAAAACATGATCTTCTTTCCTGGGCTTATCAACATTAACAGCAACTACAACTTTCTACTGTTTTGGTTTTAAAATTATTATGACAAGTGAGAATGGATAAGGCATTTTTGCAGGTGACTTCGTTAGAGTTGGAGGAACTATGTTTTCTGCATCTCCCTTCAGTTTTGCCTTCCAGTTGGCTTACTGTTTCTTAGGCTGTGGTCTCGGAAGGATCAAACAAAGCTCATATGAAAGATGAGTGATAAGTTCGTTGTGGGGACAGAGCCAGGAGTGCAGTTTCCAGGCTCTCGCCCTCACGTGGAAAGGTGCTGGCTCAGGTAGTAAATGGCCATCGGCTGTGGCTAGTTGGCTGTCCGCTGTAACCAGTGATCCATTGGCCACTAATATAACTGCCGTGGCTACGCTAGCAGAAAAGGGGGGCTAGCAAGAAGATGGTGGCTGAGCTAGCAAGAGCGGATTGCAACTAGCAAGTGAGGTTGGTTGGCAGAGAAAGAGTGGACGGCAGGTTGCGGATCGTGTGGCTCCTGCTTCCTGTGTCTCCAACCCAGCTGCCAGCGAGAATATAATGGTATGACTCCCATATCTATGGCTCCATGGGTGTTCCTTTTTGGCCTCACCATATCCTGTGTTCTTATGTAGGGAGCAGGACCAGAGACCCCATATGGCACCCTGCATGACATTTGTCTTGCAAGAAGTGGAATTAATTTCAAGTCAAGTTCTGAGTTGTGGTTACTAAAACACAACTCTGTAATAACATTTTGTTCATGCAATTTAAAAATACAAATTATTTTAAAACTTGATGTGTATAATTCCAGACTTGTCTATATACATATTATATGATTTTTGATGATAGTGTATACACATTTTGCATCTTGCTTTTTCCCGCTTTACATTATAAAATGGGTATAATTTTTAGGGGTACTTTCTGATATATGCTCCCTTATCAGTAAACTGTTTTCTTTCTCACAACATTCTGTCTATTACAATTTCAGGGAAAGTGTGGAAGTGGGTATAGGACGGAGGGAAAATTTTATCTTGGCCCAGTGCCTGAGGGGAAGAGGCAGAAGAGAGAAGAGAGAGGAGAGAGCGTTTCAGAAGGTTGAGGAACAAGTTCCTTGTTTCTCCTACCACAAGCTAAGGCAGCGTTTTTGGTTTCTGCTTGTCCTAGTTGGGCGATTTAGGGGCTCTGAGAATACCAGGGTACAGGGAGACTCCTGTGGTTAGAACCAAAAGATCACAGGTGAGGGGAATACAGGAATAAAAATTTCCCAAAGGACCTGGGGAGATAAAGAGAGTCCCCCGCACTCCCGTACATGCAGATACCACCTTGGAGAAGAGAAGAAGGGAAGGGGAAAGGATCTTTCAGTCTGGATATATATGTCAAGAAAACTGAGTTGCCTAAACTGGATTATACTAAATTAAACTCCAACCCCTTTCTCCTGGCTCCCACCTCCCCAATACAGTGGATAAAGGGCTCAGAGTGGAAGTGAGGAACAGCTACTAGAGGTAAAAATGGATCTTTTCCCCCTCATCTAAGATGTAGCATGTAAATAAACCTGTGATCTTACTGTAGTTAAAACAAGTACTTCCCATATTATTAAGACCTCCTCAGAAGTGTCACTTTGTATCATCATTTACTTAATCTAGCCCCTATATTTGAAAACAATTTTCATTATTATAAATAATGTCATAGAGAACAAATTAAGTCTATTAAATTCAAGGACAAAGTGAAAATTTTTAGATCTGAAGAGGAAAAGTAAAATAATTTACTCTGCTAGCTATAGATTTTTATTTTCTCTGTGTAATGATAATTGTGATTAATAAAATTAAAAATCATTAAGCCAAAGCAGAGAACTTTGAAATGGAAAATTTGTTTACTCTTGGGAGAATTTTGCCAAGTTCCTAGTACAACTGAATCTATGTAGAGAATATCTGAAATTGAGTGAAATGAAAAATATATGGACTATGTTCATAAATACTGAATGGAGGAAAAGAATAGGAGGAAAAATAAAAGTGAAAATATAACAAATGCCAATGAGTTAGCAGTAGAATGACAAAGAACTGAACCAACTGAAAATGCTCATTGTGTGTCAATGGACTCATCTTCTCAGTAAGGCACTTTCCCTCAATACGGTTTTCCTATCTCTTTCTTCACTTTCAGGTAGAGTAACAGAAATGCAGCTGACTTTATAATTCTTTAGAGAATGCTGCTTTCAAAGTTACAACATTGAGTATCCTCAACTGATTTGCTTTTGAGTTTAGGTTTTAGTGCCAGGTAGGGAATCTTAGTTTTTATATCCTTATTTTTTACAGGGCTGCCCTTTGTTTATAATTATCAAATAGCTCCAATAATGCTAGCAGCTGAGAGTTTACACTGAGGAGCATCTGATTCATTCCTTACATAAACTTGTGACTTTATTTCTATTATCCCTATTATGAACGTGAGAAATTTGAGACTTAAAGCGGAGGAAATGTTGCTCAAGTTCACTAGTTAGGGGTAGAGCTTGAATTTGAACTTGGGTCTACCATAACTTTAAAGCCTCTAATCTTAATCATTGTCTTAATATATGGTTGGTTAGGTGTTAATTTGTCACCTGATCCTCACAGAAGTAAATTTTTAGCGTCACATAAATGATGGCATCTTGTGAGGAACAGAAATAACCGGTGGGAGGGGGAGCAGGTGACGAGGGATCCAGGCCCAACTCAGCACCACTGTGTTCAGGTTTCTTCTCCACTGAGAGTCCTTCTGAAGCAGCTCATGGGGGTGATGGGGTTTGTCCTAATGCTGAGGACATCAGGGTTTAACATTTGCCGTTTAGAAAGGAATCTTTAATCAAGGAGTTGGAAAGGGAAGACTTGAGGTGGTGTGGGGATATTTCTTTTCTCCCCAAAAGAAATTGAGTATCTTTCTCTCCCTCTGTCTTTCCTTCTTTCCCATCTTCCTTCCTCCTCTTTTCCTCCCTTCTTATCTATTCCCTAGCATCTAACACAGTGACTGCACATGGGTACTCAAAAGTGATTGTTGAATTGGTGTAAGGAGCATCTTATTCCTGTGTATTTGAGTACTGGAAGTCCATATTAGCCCCCCACGGCAGGCACGGGGGGGGGGGGGGAGCAGAGCCCCGCACACTGTCATAAGATCTGTTCATTTCCTGATCATCCTGTGCCTTGCTCCAGTGTTCTCACTTATGACAAACTAGCATTAAAGTGATATTAACCAATGTCACCCCAATAAATCTGATAAAATTAAAAAGTGGTGTTTCTTAAGAAAGACGGATTTTTAAAATTACAAATTGTACGACCATCTGAAATAGCAAATAGGGCTGATTAAAATAAAAAAAATAGATTGTTCTTCATAAAAGCCACATGCAATCCCATTCTCCTTATTTATTTTACTAGGACCTTGCTTGTTCACCCTTTCTCCCTCCCCTCCCCCTTTTCTTTTAAATTACATAAGTGATACATGAACATACTATCATTATTAATAAACTTGGACCCCATTTCCACTTTTTTCCACTGTTAACTGGAAAGATAGATGAGTGTACCTTTTATTCCATGTAGTTGCTATGTTTTTACTTACATATTTGATTGAGCCATACAAAATTGCCAATATTTGATGATTTGTTAGTGATAAAATAGCAATGACATGTGGTTGAACCTAATATAGTTAAAAGTATATGATGCTGTGCATATTTTTATACAGCTATCTTAGTGCACAAGTGCACTACTTTTGTAAGAATAATTGTTTAAAAGTAGAGTATCTGAGTCATATTAAGAGTTTTATAGATAGTAATAAATATTTCTTGAGAAAAAGTATTTCCAGTTTATACACCCACCAGCAGTACTTGCTAGAACTAGTTTTCTCTGACGTTATTGACCTTCCTTCTTTTGCTAAACTCATGAGCAATAAAATGTATCTCCTTATTGTCTTTGATTTCCATGATCACAGTGAGATTGAGCATCTTTTCCTATGTTTTATTGGTCATTTGGATTTCTTCTCTGAATTGCACCTCTGTATTTTCTTTGCTCATTTTAGTATTAGTATGTGTATCTTATTGATGTGTATGAACTCTTTTTATTATGGATGTTCATCTTTTAAAGATATGACTAGGTTGTAAATATTTTTCTCCTACCTTGCTATTTATCTGTTAATTTTATTTATGGTACTTTTTCCCCTATGGAAATCCTCTTCTTAATGCCTTCTGGGATTGGTGTCTTAATTTGGAAAGGTTTCTTTTTTTTTAGCCCAAGATTATAGAAATATTGTAAAAAATATTTTTTTCTCATACTTTCATAGTTTTGCTTTTAGGTTTGACTCAGTTCTTCGGTAGAGAATTGACTTGAGCATAGTAAGAAACTAATTTTATCTTTTTCTGAATGGAAGGCCAATTGTACTCTAACCATTAGTGACCAGTCCATACTTTCCCTACTGACTTGAAATGATTGTTAAAATAAATTCTCTAATATATAAGGGTCTATTTAGGGCTTATGTTTGTTCTATTTACCTATTATCAATCTCTGTGTCTATCTAAATATTATTTTATGTATTGCTATCTTACAGATCAACCTTCCTATCCTTGTGCTTCCAGATTTTCTTTCGTACATTTTCATTTCCAGAGGAACTTTAGAACCAGAATATCAAATTCCATAAAGACTCTTGTTAGGATTTTAATTGGGATTAACTTGGAGAAAACTGATAGTGTCATCATAATCCTCACTTACCTGAAGGGATACTCTGTGCTTTCTGTTCATTGTAAAGATGTTTTATAAACATAATTTCATGTACCCCTTGTAGTAGTCCAGCAAGTGGGTTTTGTTAGTCTCATTATCCAATGACGAAATTGAGGTTTAGAGGAGTTAAGGAATTTGTCCAAGGCCACCTGATTAGTAAATTGTTAAGCCAAAAATTTAATCACACTTTGTCTGATTCTAGAATACTGTTTCTTAACCACTATTGGGTAGTTTTCTTTAAAGTGTTAATACATTAAAGGAAGAGGGTATGTTTCATCAAGAAAAAGACTAAATCTCTCTTGTTTCTTGTTGATTGAATGTGGAAGCAGATTGCCACACATCCCCTGATGGGAAGATAGGGACTGTGGTCACTAGAATCAGTAAGAGGACAGTAAAAATACCGAAACAAAACAGGATGATCTAACGAAGACATGATCTGAAGTGAACAACACTGAGGAGATGTTCAGGTGTGTGTGACTGGAAGCTCATGACCGGGAAAGGCAGGACAGGCTCAGGCAGAAGTCTTGTCTACAGTGTGGATCTTATTTGGGTGTCGCAGGATGTGTGGAAAAATTAGGAACTTTTGTCTTCCTTGTGTGTTCATAGGGCAACCTATACTCTAAAGTCTGGTTTGTGAATAGAAGATCAATTATATCTCACCTTTTCTTCCTCCTAAAGTGCTTCTCTTAACCTTTCTGTTGGAAATAAAAGATTGATGAAATATAGCATAGCACACCTATAGGATGAGCTACTATGTAATCATTAACTATGATGCTCCAGAAAATATTTAGTGACATGGAATGTTCTACATCAAAAAGCTGACTACAAAACAAGAAACCCGGGTGATTCCATTTTGCTTTAGAAAATTCT
Organism: Rhinolophus sinicus; assembly: GCF_057876585.1. NCBI lineage: Eukaryota > Metazoa > Chordata > Mammalia > Chiroptera > Rhinolophidae > Rhinolophus > Rhinolophus sinicus. The sequence goes on along the minus strand of NC_142502.1, from coordinate 71,447,239 downwards.
ATATGAAGATTCTACATAAACATGTACACCAAAAGATAATAGCAGTTCATGCCATGAATTGCACATGACTTTTGTCTTCTTCTTCATAATATTCTATATTTTCCAGTTTTCTTATGATGAAAGCTATTGTGTTTGCAGACAGGGAAAAAAACCAAGTAACACACACACACACACACACACACCACCAACTAAAGTAGACCACGTGGTATTCTTTCTTAAAGCTAACACAGCCTCTTTTTTCTTCATTTATTGGCCTTAATTAAATATTATAGAAAGGCTTAGAGAGGTGGACTCCAAGGGTGGTCCTTGGACCAGCAGAATCAGCTTTACCTGTGTCCTACCCAGGTCTACAGCATCAGAGCAGAGCCTAGCAGGGTCCAGCCATGTGTGTTTTGACAAGTCCTCCTCTGGGAGATTCTGATGCTCACTGAAGTTTGAGAACCATGGGTACTATAGGAATTCATTCTAATTCTAATTCATTCTAATTATGAGTAACAAATTCTTGGGTCTATAAAGTTAGTGTGCTTGACGTACCTGCACGGAGCTCCCTTTCCCTGGATGACCTTACCTTCCTCTCCAGGAGCACAGGGGCCCAGCTTCCAGTGGGCCAGGTGCTCCTGGCTTTCATACCCTGGTCTGCAGTGACACTCTGCTTCCTCAGTCCACTCATTCTTTACACACTGGGCAAATTCACCACAGGCCAGGAATTTGCAGGGATCTGCTTGATCAGCTGGAAGACATGGGGCAAGATTTTAATGAATGCATGGGTGCCTAAGCAATAGAACTGGCAGACGTCAAAGGCAAGAGACCAAATATATTTGCTATCACCCCATTTTGGAGTGGGTTGTACAGTAGTGCTAGCAGACTGGAGTGAAAAGAGAATCACACATTTCTGTATCTTGGAAAAATGAGTTTATAGAGACAGGTGATAACATATTTAGCTCCAAGTGTGATTATAACTAACTTTGTTGTGCATGAGCATCATCTAGAGGCCTTGTTAAAACGCAGATTCCTGGCCCCATCCTCAGAGTTTCTGATGCAAGCGCTTGGGATGGGGACCAAAAATTTGTATTTCTAAGGAGGTCCTTAAACGATGCTGATGCATCTGATCTGGCGAGCATGTTTTGATAACCACTGCGTTAGAGAATTAAGATTTTTTTGTCTGCTATTTTTTAAGGTGAGTATTTTTTTGCAGAGATGAGCTGTAAACATATATATTTAAGATCAGATGTACCTCATAAAACAGTAGTCATTTATATGGGCAGTTTTGAGAACTCAGGATGATTTTCTTATTAAAAAATATCTTCTTTTTAAGTCACTTGCTGATCCGTAAGGCCCTAATGTTAGAGATTCTTTCTTTTGGATTAACTGTTTCTCCTGTATTAAAATTCAAATAGACCTCTAATTGGTTCTTTTTTTTTTTTTTTTTGGTCATTAATTATTCTCTTTTACTATGTTCTTAATTGTGTAGGATTATCTGAAATTCTTTGTAAAGTGGATTATAAATCAAGAGAATCTCAGACTAGTTAGCTCTGGGAGGCCTGTGGCTCCTGCCAGTCTTTCGTCTTTGTAAAGCCCAGCACACTGACGTCTCAGGCAGAAAAGTGAGTGGCCTGAGTCCTCCCATGCTGATGACAGAACCACAACAGGCCTGTGGTCCTGAGACCACTGCTCTTTCTGCCGTGGGAGGGTTTGCTGTTGAATCACATCAGCCATTTTTCTTTCAGATTATTCTGTCAAAGAGCACCTATTATGTGCAAAGAACTAGGGGACAGGAAGCCGTGTATAAGGCCATTCTTCCAGGAAACCTAGGGGAAGGTACAGAATACTCCTACACAAGAAGCCCAGTACCTTATCTGGCATAAGGGCCCTAAATACGAGCTGTAAATGTTAGTTAGAGAAGAGATCACCATGGAGAGGATTGTTTGAATTGAGTAAAGTGAGTTGCATTTGTATGTGCAAAGACTGAAAGAGACATTCCAACTGGATCCAGCAGCATGGGCAGAGGCACAGAGGTAGGAAATCACAGGTGTGAAGATGGAGCCGGGTTGGGGGTAGGAGGGAAGCCCAGTTTAGAGGGAGCAGAGACTAGCAGACAGAAGGAGGAGAAATAAAACTGGACAGGTCTGTTAAGGCCAAGCTCTGCTCGGTCTTGAAAGCTGTCCTAAGGAATTTGGACTTTACAGGCAATGGGAGCCACAGTGGGTTTTTGGGTGAGGGAGGGGTATGATAGAATTGTGCTTTAGAAGATATGGAAATAGAATTTTCAGAATTAGGATAATTTCAGGGATAATGTGGTCCAATATTTCCCAAGTGGGAATATTTTCAGGGCTCTAATTCAGCAGGACTTAATAAATTTTATACTGAAAAGAAATGTGGTAGCTAAGTAAGTAAAAAAAAAAAAAAATGCAGGGTGATATAAATATAACAGGTTTCTCTCTCTTTCCTTTGTTCTCTTTCTCCCTGTCCCTCCAACCTTACCTCCTTGTCTTTTTACTTTTAAACCTCTTAGGGTCATTAATAAGCTAATATCTATTGTGACTGTTCAATCAGAGAACTTAGCTGCTTTGCCAAATTTACTGACCAGAGAAGCTCTGTGAATCGGTTGTTGGGGGGCATCTTGTGCGGTGAGAATTCCAAAGAGCCGCTGTCTAATGACCTGATCCAGCGCCTCCTTGTGGTGGAAGAAGCGAGAGTGCGGGGGCTGAGTGAGACCAGTAGGCAAGAACAGGCCCTTGAAAACATTTTTGGGGGTTTCCCGGTATGGTAGGCCTGTTAAAAGTCTATGTGAAGTTGTATTTCTCTGCAAGTTGAGATTCCCTTATGGACAGCCGGCCCGGCTAATGTGAACTGGCTTTTCTTGACTCAGTTCGTAAAGCTGGCCATGTTACGGAATCTTTGTCACTATTTGGGAAATAGCTCATATTTGCCTTGATAATCCAGGTAATTGATGCCCAGGGTCTGGTTCAATAAATCACAGCTGTCAGAAAATTTGCGCTCAGGACTTTAGTCTCAAAAACAGAAGCCAGAAGGGAACAGTCAGAAGCTCCATTTCCCTCTCTGCAGTGGAGAAATATAGGTACATGGAAAGCTGACAATGCACGGATTATGCCCTTTTGAAGAGTGATATGAAATGTGTGATAAATAATATGAGTTTCCCATTCCAAAAAGGTTTCTGTTCACTCTAATTTCCTTCAGCCTAGCCAGGCATGGTCTAAGCACCAGTAAAGCGAAACAGAACACAATAAGGCAACATTGCAAAAAGGACTTTATCCAAATTTGGGGGCCCTGAACCAGGTATATTTGAAGAACCAATGTACCTATTTTATCAATTATTTGCTCTTCTCATGTTATTTATGTATTCAGGACCAGTCTACAGATAAGGAGACTTCAAATCACCCAGATTAGTTTTTGGTTGCTGTGTACCCTTCCTGGTAATTAAGACAACATTCATTCATTCGTTCATTTAACGAATAACAACTTGGCCTTCAAAATCTTTAGCGCTGAAAATTTCAGACTAACTAATGGCTTCAGAGTTTTATTTTATCCTTAAGTAAGATTTTACATTTCTGATAAAATTTTAGAGCCAGAACATGTTTTATAGACCTTCTTGACTAATTTGCTCACTTTGCAGATGAGGAAGCTCAGTGAAGCTGAGTGTTGCCAAGATCATGCCTGTTTGTGCCCACGTCCTCTGTCACCCCATCCCCTTGTGGTCTGTGTGAGGAAAAGTTCCAGGGAAGGAAAGAACCCCAAGGAGGAGCTGTTGGACCATGGCCTATAAAGGTAATTGGATTTAATTAGAATCATAACAGAAGAGACCATATTTGCAACAGTTTGTGAAGCAACTCATGCTGCTTCCACTCTGATACCTTAAAAATATTTTCCTTAGGTATGTTGATGACCCTCTTTACTTACATATCGTTCTTTGAGGGCCACCTATAACTTTGGGCTTCAGGCAAAGACTGAGAACTGGACGTGAGCTGATTCTGGGGCGAAAGCACCATGGAAGAAAAGAGAATGACTTTGTGATGAATGAAATTTTATCTAGTAGAAATTTCTTAAGGAAGCTTTCCCTACGTTATCATCATTTTCTTCTTTGTCATATTCTAAAGACATTTCTCCTTAGAATGATAGACACATTCACACTAGGCCATACAAGTATTTGCCTCTTCTTTAACACATCCCCAGGGATTTGCACAAATCAAATTAGTCTGAACTTCCACTCTTTGCTCTTGGTTTGGTCAATATGTAGCAACAACCTCAAATGCTCTGTTCTGAATAGGATCTGTAGCTTAGAAAGAGGAAGGACAAGAAAACTTGAGATCAATAGTCAGTAAGGAGGAAAACAATTCGGTGCCAACAGAAAAACATTTTCAAATCATAATCAAGTTGTGTGTGGATTTGAGGAGGTGAAGTCCTCATGACTGATGTATAGACTAATTGGTCTATAATTGCCTTAATTCCTGGATTTGCTTTAATACCTTTTAAACAGATTATTTTTATAGTGGGTGCTATAGAAAGCTTTCTCCATTAGCCTGTACCACACTCATGATACACTCGGAACTAGTATGCTTAGGGGAACCCTCTGGGCTTACGATAATTGCTTGCTGGCAAAATCATAAATTAGGCACAGTAAGAGATTAACAACAAAACTAATAATAAACTAGAACAACAATATACTGTAATAAAAGTTATGTGAATGTTGACTTTATCTAATGGGCAGGGAACATATATAGCATGGATACACGGGATGATTCACATCCTAGGAGGGATGGAGTGGGATGGCTTGAGATTTCATTATGCTATCAGAAAGATGTATAATTTAAAACATGAATTTGTTATTTCTAGAATTTTCCATTTAATATTTTCGGACCTCAGTTAAACATGGGTAACTGAAACCACAGAAAGAGAAACCGTGGATAAGGGGGTACTACTATATAAATAGGGAGCTCACATTTATTGAAGGCCATTTTATGTTTGGTAGTGTACTGGACATTTTAAACAATTCTTCATTAATATTCACAAGAACCTTCTAAAGTAGATATCACTGACCTCATTTTCATAGATGAGAAAATTAAAGTCCATTGTAGCTAGTAAGTATGACCCAAAATTAACATCTGTATATCTGTTTACAATGTTTGGCTTTTGACATCATTCTAGTGTTTTTCAAATATGGGCTTTCCAGGAGACGCCTTAGGTTTCCCAAGGGCTAACAGAGGATGAAGACAGTGAGTGGGAAGCCCTGCCACTCCCAGCATCTCCACTCTCATTGGTTTGCATAGCAGACTTCCACTAATGCTTTCCTTTGAACAAAGGCTCTCCCCACTAAATAAAAGCTCAAAACCACTGTCTGCTACCACTCCTTCATGAGGCAGAATGTTTCCTTGTAGAAGGTACAGTCTGACACTACAGTAGCTCCACATTTGTTTCTGTTGTTCAAGTGTGACATCAATAGACATGGCTTAAAGTAAGTGAGCTGCCATGTGGCACTTGGGAATATTTGTATCATTCTGAGATTTTCAATGAAAGCATATTTTCCGTATCCGTTTCTCCCTTGGATTTGCTTATATAGTGTCTTTTGTATGCATTCCAAAGAGCGTTCCCAATTGGCTGACTGTTTCTCAGTTCTCCATCATGTGATTACACAACATTCAAATGTATGTCCTCTGCCAGCAGGGAACACTTTGAGACATTTTACAGTTAGAGTTAAAAAGATTATGGTCCTGATCATCAAGAAGTTTATAAATTCACAGATCTCACAGGTCCCTGATGGACTACGACTGTCTTTTTCAAATCTCCTGTTTCTGGTCCCAAGTGCACTTATGCTTGTCAGGCCTGTAAATAGGCTCTCCCTCTCTTCCCAGTCTCTGAGGTCCCCAGGTCTGCATTTCACCAACTCCAGTTCCTTTCCCCCCACTCCTCCTTCACTTGACCACATCCTTGGGGCTGTGTATTGATTGCTTTTCTGCCCTATTCTTTATTATTTCATTGTCATTCTTTATCATCTCATCATCCCCTTTCCTTGTGCTGTCTCAACACTCATGTGTTGCCCAGGAAGTGAACCATCTCCTTTGACTGGGCAGGTTCCAGCTCAGTTGGCCTGTAACTCTGGCTTCACCTGGGCTGCCTTGAGCTGAGTGCCTTTTAGGTCTTTTGGGACATTTTTTTTTTTTTCCCCATTTCAATACGATGAAACCTAATGTTCACTAGATGGCGCTCAATAGCAAAAGAAGTAGGAATAGAGTCAGAGGATGAAATTTAAGAGCTCGAACTGATTTCTGTCTCCTTAAAAATCACCGTGCGGTGCATTGGTGAAGGAAAGCGAGGTCTGGAAGGAATTAGCGCGGTGGCAGAAGCACCTCCAGGGGACCGTTGATAGAGCCATTATTACTGCGTGATTACCGCGGCAGATCGGGCCTGGCTGGTCGGGGGGAATATGCTGTAACTCCTGGATCTTTTCCCGTTTCAAAAAGGCAGAGCTAGGGCTCTGGAGTTCTGTGGCAGGCGGACCCGCTGCCCCTAGTGCCCAGCGTGATGAAGCCTCATGCCAGAATGGACCTAATAGATTTCCCAGGAGTCAGAGCAAGGTGCACCTGCCAAGCGCACCTGCCTACTACGGGAGGTGTGTGTGTGGGGGGGGGGGGGGGAGAGCAGCCGCCTCGCCCTCCCCTCGCCCACTTACAGCCAAGGCTTTTCGGCCCCAGTTTTGTCGGTGGGGAGAAGGGGAATGGTCATTCCTTTGCCCTGGGCATCAGAGAATGACCAACCAACACATCCCAATCAATGGTCGTCTTCAGCTCTCAGGGCACAGGGCCTTACTTAGCCCTCCATACTTTTAGGGGCTCACCAACAGATTTTAAATGCTTTAAAGTCAGAAGAAAAAATAATAATCCAAACTGGATTATATTAGTCTCTATGCCAACATAGTCATAAAATATAATTTTTAATATTTTTATTAGTTAATATATTAATGAAGGCAAATGAGCCTAGAGCCCAGGGTATCCTAAGGTGGCCCTGGTAGTCTGTTTCCTTCTCAAGGTGTCAATATCACTTTAATACAGTGCTTGGGGCTAAGTGCTTAGTAATTTGAATAAATATGGCCCTCTACTGAGGGTTCATCTGAGATGTGCTGCAGAGACCTTGCCTTCCACAGAGGCCCATTGGGCTTGTTTTCCCAAATCCTGAGAACATTCTGAGCTTTGGCTGCACCTGCAGAGGGGGTGAACCAGCTCATCCCTGCTGTCAAAGCTGAAGCTTCCAGGAAAGCGCCCTATGAAGGAAGGACTAGTTCCCAGAAATTGTCAGTGGCCTTGGCAATGTAGGTTAGCATCTTTAGGTCTCATTTTCCCTTTCTATAAAATGGGGTCTTTAAACCACTTGATCACTAATGTCCCTCCAGCTCAAATATAAATCTCCCATTTGAGGTGTTATACCAACGCGAACAGCAGGAGAGTTAGCTGGACATGCTGGCACACACCTCCAGAACTGTCGATGCCATACAGCGATTAAAAGAACTTTAAAAAAAAATCTATATTTAAGTTAATGTTTCATTGTTTTATGTTATTTATTATTGGCCAAAATGTTTTGTGTATGGCTTATTGCTGAAGGGTAGGATTAGAGTGAGAATAATTATTCAATGATAAATAGCACATGGCATACATGGCACCATGCATATGGTTGGAGTTAATACACATTTGTGGAATTGAATAAGTTATGAATGGGAGTTCTTTCCGGTTTAAAGGGGCATGCAATGTGCGAAAATTTGGGTTTCATTTCAATTTCATTGTTAAGAACCACCACCACAAACTGTTTACAGTAGGCTCTTGGTAACTCTTTCTTACATGAGTGGGTGTGTGAATGATCATACACATCTTGCCCTGGATGGGAGGCGGAAGAATTATCTCTGCTCTCAGTCATTATTTGTATCTGCCAAACTGAGGTGTTTGGGTGCATTAGTGTTAGGGCCTGAGTGTCCCAGGATAAGCCATTGGAGGGAGAACTCCGAAAGAAAGGGCTGTGGGGGTGGCCCTGCAGCTGGATGGAGGCCCCAGTTTGTGTTAAAGGGTTGGAGGAAGGGCCCTAGCAACGTCTTAATGAGACAGGTTAGTGGGCATGTTGATAGGCAGACAGGAAAGTCCTTGGTAACAAACAAAGACAGCCATGTCCTGAAACTTCAGGTTCTGAAACAACTCCTTCACTCCAGGACAAAATGTAACAGTGCCTTGAGGTTAATAAATTATCTCATAAATCCCTTTTGGCCTGACAAACGGAGCAGGTCTGATAGGTAGGAATGGGTTATTTTGCTAATACCTTCAGGATGGGCTAACAGAACAAACCTGGTAGATGAATTCCATTAGAAGGTGCCAGCTCCCTTTCCCCAATCAGGCAAGGGAAGGTATAAAAGTAAGAGCTTTTGCCTCAGTCAGGGGGCACACCATTTGGGAACCCCCTCCCGCTCGGGAGCTGCATTTCTTTGCTTTTTAATAAACTATCCTCTTTTACAACTCCTCGCCTCTCCTTGGTCAGTGCTTCCATTCTTTGGTTTTGCGAGACATGATCCAGGCTCTCACTTACTCACGGGAAAAATCCCCTACATCATTAAGAAAGCTCCATAAGGTGGTTCTGATGTGGGATGACAAGTTGAAACTCTGGAGAGTGGTGAAAGGTATCTGGCAGTACAACTGGTATTGGGGTTCCCTACTGGAAATAGGCATTAACAGTAGATTCCCTAATGGTGGCCCAGGAGCCGCAGGGCAGCAGCATTGTAACCCAGGAGACAGGGCCAGACATAGGAGACTGGGGGGAGGGCAAAGGAGATGGGGCTTCTCAGGGAGGAGAATTCCTGTGACTGCCCCCAGCTGGGACAGGGCACTCCTAGTAGAGCTAACTGTACCCACAAAGGGGACGTTTGAAAGTTTAGGACTTGTTTCTAAGAGAGAACATTGTTTTTGTTTGTTTGTTTTTTCCCATTCTAAGAAAATGACAAAATATTATGGGAAAACTTACTTGCTGAACTGTAGAACAGAACAATTAATTTAGGATTAATTAAACTGAAATGTGTTGTCACTTTTTCTAAATAGATTAAATAGCCTCTGTATATACCCAGTGGGAGGGTTGATACGACTCCCTTTTATGAAAAGGGAGCAGGTAGAATGGAAGGAAGCACAGAAAACTGCCTCTGAATTCCAGCTACAGCACTTGGTGACTGTGTGGCCGGTAAGACCGAAGTTACTCACGCTTCTCTGAAATAGTTTCTCCAACTGTGTAATGGGTGGATTAATAATATCTACTTTTCGTAGTTATTTATTAAGATTGAAAATAGTGTCAATTAATAGCAGCTCTTACTGTGTTTATTGTCATTATTGTGATAAGTGATATCTAGCACCTTTTCAGAGCTGGTGACTAAATTGGGAGTCTTACAAATTATGCAACTTTCCAGAGAAAATGATTGATTCACATTCTGGCTGGAAGAATCCTGGATACCAGACTGTAATTAATTTCAGTGTTTACCATTTACCAGCCTTCAAGTCTGCCCTTTTTTTGTTGTTGTTTTTTGAAGTCTGCCCATTTTTGAGGAGGCTTCTTAGGAATTTAAGGAGAGAATAAGTTAGAATAAGTGGTTTTGCATATTTGAAATCTTCAACCTACACAGCTAACTGGAATAAAAGCCCTACATACTTCTGAAGAATTTTCATCGCCGCCTAAAGGAAGGACCGCTCTAGTTGCCGGGGATGCTGGCAGAATACTGAGTGAGCCATGATTTATTGGGTTTTTCAGTTGATAAATCACAGATAGTTCTAACATTGGTTTGTACTTTTTATATCACAGATTCATTTATTCAGGGAGTTTTCAAAAGGTGAATAGCAAACCACACACAGTAATAACAGTGTGTCATTTCTCCTTCATATCTGTACCTCTGCAGATGTTATTTGGTCTAACTGATCGCTGACCCTCTTTTAGAGGACCCGTCCAGCAATTCAGATGCTGATCTGAATGTGGAATGTCACTCACCTAGAAATCTCATGAGAAGTTTTAAATTCTCTCTTCTTCTCATTAGTCCAAAAGTAGTAATGGAATACTATTTCCTCCTACCAGCATTACTACCACAAACTACTTTTCCACCCTGACATTAGGCCAAAAGAAAAAAATGAAAAAGACTTGATTGGATTTCGTTTTGAATTTTGCAAATGGAACTAAATAATTGGTCTGTCTAGGCATTACCTATAAATAAAATAAAACTGGGGCATAGAAAATAAATGCTAAATCCTCTGACCAAGACTGTCTTAAGTCCCCCCTCAGCTTGACCAAGCTTTACACAGCCTTCTTCCTGACTCTAGGCCCCTGACCTCCCTTGTCTTAGAGGAGTTAGTTTAGAAACCTTGTAATTGTAAATTCATTCTGTGCCCGTTTTGTGATATAAATCTCTTTAAAGCTTGGTGACAGTGTTACAACTCAGAACTGTCTTTCTCCAGGATCTGGGAGCCAATCCTTTGAAATGTAACCATCAAGGAAAAGAGCACCTCCCCCTCGCTTTCAATCTCAGGGAGGGTAGAAGCCTTGCTCCAAGTTGTAAGACAGGAGGTAGACAGGGGATATTGACTTTCTCATTTTCCATTTCATCCCAATCTCATTGAAATCTGGCCTGGGCGATTGCCACTCCACTAGATTACTTTTGCAAAGGGTTCTAATGACCTCCGAACCATCAACTTAAATGACCTCCATCCACTGCTTACTCACAGCTGCTGAAATTGCTGACCTGTCTCTCCTGTACTTTCCCTGGCTCCTGCAACATCTTCTCCTGGCAATCCTTCTCTTTCCCCATTAAGTGTTAGAATCTCTCAGGGTTCCGTTCCCAGTTGTCTTTTTCTCCTACCCTACACATTGCCCTGGGCCATTTTGATTTTTTTTAACCTGTTCTCTGGTTTAAATTTGTATAGTGGAAATGTATACTTTCCCAAATGTGTACTGTCAGCACCGGCCTTGTCCATGGCCTTGACGCCTACTTCATAGGCTAGAGGTCTATTCAGCTAATACCCATTTCATTAAAACTGGTTTGCCCAAAAACATTTTGACGTATTTTTATGTTCTTGAGTTAGCTTATTAATTTTTGTTTTATTTTTTGTATTAAAATTTTTTAAACGAATTAATCTATGTACCCTTTGTAACTATTTATGTATTTTCACTAAGTATTTTCTATAACATATAAACTATATGTCATTTTTATAATCTTGAGAATACTTAAAGGACTGGTTAGTATTAAGTTGGAAGACGTTTTGAGTTTTACAAAATTTTATTACAGTTGAACTTTAAAAGACAGTAAGTTACAAAAAAAAAAAAAAAAGGAAAGAAAAGATAGGAAAAAATAGAACACCCAAGTAGATGCAGATAGATTGGACAGGGGCTCTTCGACAACCTGGCTTTACATGAACTGGCTCAACATAGCTTTCCCTTCCTTCCAAGCTGCGCTCCCTTCGCTCCCTACTTACTATCCCTTCCAGAAATGTCTGCATCCTCCTCCTGCCCTTTCTGGAATAGCTTCTCCCCACCCTTCCCTGACCCAGCCCACCACCATCATATACCAAGGTATCATACACTCAGTATTGCCACCTATCTAGGAAGCCTGCCATGACATCCCCTCACCTTTGTAGGATTAATTTCTCTGTCCTCTGTGCTTCGTAACATTTTATATCCTGATGATTGTATTCAGCAGACTCTATTGTAGCTTTTTGTTTATGTGTCTATTTCTCTTGGAGGGCAGGCGGGCCCTGTCTAGCTCCTGGAGGGCAGGGATGGGCTTGATTCCCCTTTGGATCCTGTGCCTAAAGTATTTCCTTTACTGGTGGCAGATAATCCCTAAGTGCTTACTGAATGTGTGAATGAACAGAGACCCAAATCATGATTACATTATTATTTACTTGTCTAACTTTTCTATAACAGCAAAGATAAGGGCCAGTGGAAGTTGGAGGCTTGGGCCTCTTTGTCGGTTTAAGAAAAATCATCCATCATTTGGAAGGGAGAAAAGCTGACCATATGACTTTCGATGTCACGCTAGAGCAGTAACAGTCCCCTTAGTAAACAGAGATCACCTGTGGGCCAACCGTACAGCCCACCCGTCTGTACTTTTACAGCTGGCAAGCTAAGTATGGTTTTTTAGGTCTTTAAATGTTTATATAAGCGCCTTCATAATGTCCTCGATTTTACCTTTTGTCTCACAGAGCCTAAGCTATGTACTATCTGGCTCTTTAAGAAATACTTTGCTGAGCCCTAGGAGGCAGTAACTTTGTTTGACTTATCGTTTACTATTGATTATGGCATTGTACAACTCTGTAAAGGTAGAAGTTGTAGTATAGAAAATGGGTAAGATACAATGATTGTATTTTTTATTTTGTATTTAGCTTACTCTTATTTTATCATTCTTCTTTGTTCTCTGGCTACATAATTTTCCTGTTTCCATATCCTCTTTAAACCAGATTTGTCATTTTAACAATTCTCTTATCAATTACTTAAATAAAAATTTGACACATTCTCACTATCCATTGGTATAATAATTATGTTTTTCACATTTTGAGGGTTATTCTTTGATAAGGGTTGGGGGAGGAAGTGGTGGGTAGGGACAGCAGCTACCAGGCTGGAGAGACACCCTCCAGTGTTGCATAGCCCTAGTTCTAATCTCTTTTCTCCCAAGAAGGTGGGACATGTTAACACACCCAGGAACTCAGTTTTGCTTTACGTTGTCATCCTGGTTGGGAAACGGTTAAAATTATAGAATGCTTTCTTTGTTTTCCAAGGATAGATTTTTGAGATTCTCTCCCATATACCAAGTATTTGACATACAGTATTTCTAGCAGCTACCCCTTTTTTCTCTAAAGATTTCCCCTTTCCCTCTCAAGGAGCGTTTCCTCAACTGATTGGACTCATGCTAATGAGTTCAAGCAAATAGTGGCAAGATCAAACCTGAATTAGAGAGGTTTCTTTTATTTGCTGATATAACCTTCTGGTATTACTTGTGGTTTTGATTATCAGTGCCCCAGTTATCTTACTACATGCTGGGAGATGGGCATTGCAGTGCATCAGTCCAAGCCTTAGATGCTAGAAAAGATCATGCCAACAATAGAGCCAGGGGCTTCATAAACTGGAATTTGAGTCCTTGCTCTCCAGAAACCTGAATTATCTCCATTTTGGGGTCAGGGACCTGAGAAGCAGCACAATAAGTTGGTTGCACTGGTTGGTTGTACAAGGAGGACATTTTAATCAGCTCAACTGTCAATCACCATGACAGCTTACACTCAAGTATACCCCCAAAAGGAGAAAATCTGGATCATTCAGTCAAGCTGAAAATCTAGAAGCAAATAGCTGTCATACTTTTTTTTTTAAAAAAAGGAAAGAAAACTATCTGCATATTTTCCCTTAATTTGTTTTAAATCTAGACATCTATTTCTTCTACTAGAATGGTGCAAAAGTAATTGCGGTTTAAAAGATTAAAAATAATTGCAAAAACCACAATTACCTTTTGCACCAACCTGATATTATGTAATCAAAATATCAATTTTGTACATATTTCCCCAAACTAAAGTTGTACAGGAGAACTGATGCTAGAAACACTTTACTGTAACTGTACAGGTTTTTATAGAAGAGCATTTTAAAATTCAGTTTCAAGAAGTCTTATAAGATATGCAGATTCGTAGAAGTGAGATGGTAATTAACACTGTTCAGAAGCATGGATATGTTTTGAGTTTTGGGACTATCTCCACCCTGGTTTGGGGACCGGGAAGAGGAGCTGTGAATAATGTGAGTCTGTCTGAGTGGGTCCGTAACCACCCTTTCTCTTGGGTAGCCACGTCTTTCTGCTGAGCAGCCACCACCCTCCAATGGTAGCTCAGACTGCTGTCACCACCTCCTGTGTGGCTAATGTCCTGCCTTTCCAGCTCTGGTGCCAACAAAAGATTCTCTTCTTGACCAAGTTCTCCTCAGCCTCCACTGAAATTTTCAATTCATCTTCTACTTTTGGACTTCTGTGTTGTCTCTTGATTGTACAGGTTTAGCAAGAATCCTGCTAAGTTGGTTTTGTTAGAATCCCGCATCCTCCATATCTGATCACTCTCAATATCTGAGCAGGTTCCTCATCCTCCACTAACTCCCAGGTGATGTCTAATCATCCTGCCCTGCCTTTAGCAAGAATCCTTTTAGGTCAGTTTAACCACCTAAACCCACCTCTGATGTTTCCTCTTAGTACTTTTCCACCCACAGCCCCCTTCCCTGCTGCTTAGCTGTAGATCCCCACTCGCCCATGCTGTATTACTCTCTCTCCCTCACCCCAAGGTCCCATTGCAGTGGTCCCTGCACCCATCAAGATGGTCCCCCTTGAATGAAATCTTCCTTGCTGTCTTTAACAAGTGGCATTGAATAATGGTTTTTTTAATAGTCTGGTTGTCTTTGTGGCTGCGGCAGCCTGCTCAGGCCTCGCCACGCCAAATACCACTGACCGTCTCACTGCCCGAGACCAGCTCAGAGGGACTAGAATTCTCTATTTTAATCTCTAGCCCGACATTCTCTCTTCTGTTCAGGCACCAGGCCTCAAGGAAATAGAATTTAAAGGAAAAAAATCAGAGCTTTCCTCATTATGGGATCTTGCCTTAGTGATTCCCAGACTCACAAGAATTTGCAACCAATTGTAGCATATCAGAAAATGCTCACTAAGTCTTTTTGAATGAACAAGGCATAGCTTTGATCGCAGCATCATTCTACGGTGTCCCTCTTTGTCCACATTGGAAGATCCTTTGGGAAGGGGTTGACTTCCATGCTTTAACATGTTATTCAGTGGTGGATGACTGCTTATTTTTTGTATTAAGCATGTAGAAGTTGGTAAAGGCTGAATCATCAAGCACTTGCTGGTTACAAGTGGGTGAATCTACCCTTTGCCTTTGGTGAAATAACTAAACCAGGATCCCTAGTTGTGAGTTAGGAAGCCCCCTCTACTTCTTCCCTTTCCCTCCCCGCTTGCTCATTATACCCCCCTGCCTCCCTTTATCCACCCTGTTGATTGGGGGCAGCATGGTGTAGTGGCTTCTCACTCTACATAGGAACCCTTTGGGATATTGGATTTATTTAGATTTACATAGAGAACTTCATAAAGTTCATTGCTGTTTATTTTTAACTTTTATAAAATCCATATTTGGCTTTCTAATTCTGCTGTCCTCAAGCCTTTGGTTCAGGCATGATTCATGTCCTAGCTGGCTCACTACAGTCATTTCTTGGCAGACCTCTCCTAATCATTCATTCACTCATTCATTCCTCTATGCATTGTCAGTGTATTAAAAATTCAGATTTTCTCACTCTCCAAGTATCTGATAAGAAAGAGTAAATGTGGGGACAAAGCCAGGAGTGCAGTTTCCAGGCTCTTGGCTTCACATGGAAAGGTGCTGGCTCAGGTGGTAAATGGCCATCAACTGTGAATAGCTGTGGATAGTTGGCCGTCAGCTGTAACCAGTGAGCCATTGGTCACTAATATAACTGTCGTGGCTACGCTAGCAGCAAATGGGGGCTAGCAAGAAGATGGTGGCTGAGCTAGCAATAGCAGATTGTAGAGAGGTGGATGTTGCCAGTGAGAATATAGTGGTATGACTCCCCTATCTATGGCTCTGTGGGTGTTCCTTTTTGGTCTCACCATGTCCTGCGTTCTTATGTGAGAAGCAGGAGCTGAGACCCCGCATGCCACCCTGCATGACAGTAAGGTAATTTCTCAGGTTGTCTGGCAACTCTGGCTTTACCGTATTAACCCACCATTAAAAGATGATTGGGCATCCTACTCCACAGTACACTAGGTAGCCAGGGGCACCTCTTGGGTTTCTTAGCATAAATTTGGCTCCAGCAAAGAGTAAGGCTGATGTTAGCACCATCTCTTTCCTACTGCCATTGGCTTCCTAGAGAAAAGCTACACAGCTGAACTCTCACAAGAAGTCAATGAAAATAATTTCAGTTCCAATCTCCACAGAAATACCTTGTCACAATGCTTTATATTGTTCTCACTGGTACCCTATGCAGGTCACAAATTATTCGCCAAGTTAATAATGACCATGTTGCAATATTAACTAAACATTTACTAGTCAACTACAATATGTTGAATGTTATGTTAAGTGTTGTCAATACAGTCCCTCCTCATCCGCGGGTTCTGCATTTGTGGATTCAACCAATCTTGGACCAAAAACATTCAAAAGAAAAGTTACATTTTTGCTGATGTGTAACCTGTACCTAGGCCTACAATGGTTGTGTCTGTACTGAACCTGTACAGACTTTTTTCTTGTAATTATTTCCTAAAAAGTACAGAATAACAACAATTTATATAACATTTACATTGTATTAGGTATTATAAGAATTTTAGAGATAATTTAAAGTACACAGGAGGATGTGCAAGGTTATATGCAAATACTATGCTGCCATTTTACATTAGGGACTTGAGCATCTTCGGATTTTGTTATCCTCGGGTTGGGGGTGGGATCCTAGAACCAATACCCTGTGGATACGGAGGGAGGAATCTGTTATTTTAGTTAATCCTCACACCTGTTACTATCTCTATTTTCCAGTTGTGGTTAATTGAGTGCTGACTTTTAGCACACAGGTTTCACATTCCGGACTATGACCCTCCAAGGTCAATGCTATTCTATTTTTTCCCACATCACCGTGCTCCCTTACGCATCCCCAGAAATGCACTACCAGCTCCCTGGCCTCTTTCTAAGGCCCTCCTTAAGTGGCACCTGCATTGAGAGGCCTGTCCCCGAGCAGCACACCTGACTTCTCCCCTGCCTCAACTTGCTCCCTAAATTGACTTCCTCATGTTGTTGGATGGGTCTCTCAGTAAACTGAGCTCCTTGAGGGAGTGAGGAAGGGAGTGGATTGGGCCCTCGCCTCCATTATGCTTTCCACTTCTCCCTGTACACATCCTGTTTTCTCAATCAACTAAAGAATTGGTCTACTGAGTTCAACTGGCAAGGACTGCTTCCCCCACCCCCCTTCTCAGTCTGAGGAAGTTTTCAGGGGAAGATAGTATCTTACTAGCATTTAGGAGGTCTTTGATTTCTTCAAGGAGCCCAGAGGGCTTTTGCACCCCCCATCCCAACCCCTTTAGAACTAAATATTCCTAGGCTCAGTGCCTCAGGCCCGCTCTCATTTTAATGATCATATTTACCAGGTAGGAGGCAATTTCCTTAAAGTTGCTAAAAGTTCTGCTCTGTCAAAGATAAGTGTCTCCCAACTGAGTCTTTTTGTTTGGATTTTGCCCTAGGCCTCTCCCTCTGCCTTCTTTGTTAGTCCACAGAAAGCCAGAGAGGATGTTAAAAGATTCACTTCACTAATTCATAGCGAATTAGGAAGCTTTGTTTTCAGCCTGACTGGATGATTGCATTGGCAGTAGATTTGGAACCTTGGCCACTTGCACTCCAGGGAATTAAAAATAAATAAATAAATAAAAATCCTTGAATTGGTTAGAAAACAGAATTTTTAAAATAATGGTGGGAACAGCTCCCAATTTGGGCACAGCTGGTTGCAATGGTAATCCATTATGCTTTATTATTTGAACAAATGCTCACTTTCTATTGTGTAGCTTTGGGCTGAGCCCCCATATCTTTTGAGAGTTTTCTTCACATCTAACTCTTCTTTGTTTTAATCTGCACACGGAAGCTGATCTATAGTACATAAATGGGAAGGGACATTATCTTCTTTCTTTGGTAAACTGGCTTTTCTCCAAGTTTGAATTTTGGTCTAATGATTATTTTTCCTTCCTCAGGATGCTGTTTCATGCGGAACTTTGTTATAAAGAGGTGATGCTCATAGTTCACTGTGACTGGCAGGTTTCTAAGGTAGGAACCCCCCAGGTTGTTGCAGTTCAGAGAAGGTGCTTTTGACTTCCAGCACAATGTTAATTAGTTTGGCTGTGGGCTATATTTAAAAAAGAATCTCTTAAGCACTGCAAAAGTTTTGCTCTCAGGGGAAATTAAAGCTCTCAGATGGTGAGGCAAGAGGTGTGCTTGTTCTTTGCTTTTCGTTGTAGGAAACCTAGCTTTAACCTGAATGTGTTAGTACCCTACCTTTTGAATAAGGTGATCCATAGCTTCCAAAAGGTTATTTTATCAAGTGTGATTTTAATTTGATTTTCTTTTTTAAATTAAATTTATTGGGGTGACAATGGTTAGTAGAATTACATAGATTTCAGGTGTACAATTCTGTATTACATCATCTATATATCACATTGTGTGTTCACCACCCAGAGTCAGTTCTCCTTATCACCATATGTTTGACCCCGTTTACTCTCTTCTACCACACCCCCTCCCCTTTACCCTCTGGTAACCACTAGACTATTGTCTGTGTTTATGAGTTTCTTTGATTTTAATTTGATTTTCATGACCTCAAGTTGAGCTGCAAGCTTAAGCCAACCAACCAACCAACCAACCAACAAACCCCGAAACTCTGGCAAATTTATGGTTTGAATTCTTTTACCTGGTGCAATGTTGAGAGAGTAGCTGTCTATTTCCAGATCAAGTTGTTGAGCTGCAGCAGAACGAAAATCCTCCAAGACCCGGTGCACAGCCTTAGTGAGGTTGTAGGGCACTGACTTAGCAAACCTCATTTTGCTATTCACGATCACACTTCCATTTCTGAAGTTAAGTATTTCAAGTTGCTTAAATCCTGTAAGATTGGATCGTAAATATGGAACCAGCTGCAAAATAAAACATGGTTTACTTTTAACTGTGTTCTAAGCACTCAGCTGTCGCTAATTCCATTTATACTCACTTTTCATTATCTGAGGTATAAATTCCAGTGCCTTTTTATTTATTTATTTATTTGTGTATTTGGATTTAATGTGAGATGAGAACACCATTATTTAATGATCTGTTTGCAGTGATTACATCCCCCTATTTCCATATTTCTATTTGTGTATTGAGATGGATGGGCAGTGGTTATCTTCATGATAAATTGTGAGAAGAGAGGATTCAAAAAATCCAGTCCAATGCTATCAGCAAAGCAGCAATGCCAGTTTCAGTTTTTGTTTTTAAATCCAAGTAAATAAAAACATGTTCCAAAGTGAGCCCAGGAGCCGACTGAGCCCTCTGCCTGTGTAATTGGAAATCTGTTTGGAAGTAACTAATTTGAAATGACCTACTAAAATAAACAACAGCTTAAACATCAGCTTGTCTGTTTATGCAGGCAATGTTTCACAGTCAACACAAAAGCAGTGGTATGGAAAGAGCAGGGAACTGGCAGTCAGTCCTGGAACTGTCCCTAAGCACCGTATCGTTTCCCCAAAAATAAGACCTACCTGGACAATCAGCTCTAATGTGTCTTTTGGAGCAAAAGTTAATATAAGACCCGGTCTTATTTTACTATAATATGAGACCGGGTCTTACAATAATATAGTATAATATAATATAATAATACAATATAAGACCGAGTCTTATATTAATGTTTGCTCCAAAAGACACGTTAGAGCTGATTGTCCAGCTAGATCTTATTTTCGGGGAAAAACGGT
Source organism: Rhinolophus sinicus (assembly GCF_057876585.1). Taxonomy (NCBI): domain Eukaryota; kingdom Metazoa; phylum Chordata; class Mammalia; order Chiroptera; family Rhinolophidae; genus Rhinolophus; species Rhinolophus sinicus. The sequence continues at coordinate 71,427,717 of NC_142502.1, read as the reverse complement.
AGCTGTGTGACCTTTACTGACCTCCTTAACCACTGTGTTGTACCTCAGTGCCCTTATCTGAACTGTGAGGGACAAGAAAAAGTGGTTCCCTAAGGACCTTTTCCGAACTACAGTTTAATCTGAAAAGTATGCCCCACGGCACTGGGCTTCAGGTTACCACACCTGCCTCTTTTGAGCCATAGCCATCCTTGAGATCACTTTTCAGAAATGTTTAAAAATCAGCAATGTCCGCCTTGTTCCTGGCCCTGAAAGTGAGCCCATCGTTCATGAACTGACGAGCCTAGGAAGCACTCAAATGCAAGCTGCAATCTCCCAGGCTTGGCCCAGACCTGCTTTATCTTTTTCCCTCTCCCCGCCTTTCCAGAATTTTGACTCTGATCTCGACCCACATTCTGGTCCTGCCTCCCGCCCTCAAGATTATTGTGAAAATAAAGTGAAATTTTTTACAAAGTGTAGAACTTCTTTTTTCCAATCTGTTCTCTGCTGATTTCTCCTACTTACTTTGGGCTCATTCTTTGTGTCTTAGCATTGCTTTGGACTTTGATGGGAATTCCCTGTCTTCACCTACGGTGCAGACAACTAGCTGCTCCCTTTTTCCAAATTCATTCTCCTCTTTTTCACAGGAAGCCGACTGCCTAGCTAGAGACCACGTTTCCCAGCCTCCCTTGTAGCAAGGTGTGGCCAGGTGACTAGTTCTCACCAATGGAATATGAGTGTAAGAGATGTGGGCAACTTTGGTGTGACTTGCATAGGAAATTACTTGCTCTGGGCTTTCTGTCTTTCCCCTTCTTACTACTGAAAGCAGGATGTACCAGTGACCTAGCTTTGACTGTGTGAATGAAGAAACACCCTTGGGGTTGGCAGAGTTACTGATGGAAGGAACATGGATCCCTGATGACACTGTAGAGCAGATCTGTCTGACTCACTAAGTGACAGACAAATAAAGTTGTATCTTATTTAAGTTACTATATTCTTAATCTCTTCATTATGGTAGCTTAGCATGTATTCTAATTACACACATGGCCTAGGTGCAGTGGGTCTCTGTTTCCTGAAATTGTCTCAATTATCTACTCTCCTCATTGTGGGTGGTGGGGGTGTTAGATTGCACAAAGGCTTCCTTTAAAGTTCACTTGAAGTATTAGTTTTTATATAGTTTTAATTTGCATAATGATTTAACTTATATGAAGCTTACAAATATTTTTCCTGTTATTTTCAGAAGTTCTGCAACCTTTATGATTCTCATATTGGCCCTGACTGTGTAGAGTTCCCACATGATTCAGCATTTCTTATTGGATATGGATTTCTTATCGTACATGTAGAAACAAAACAAACCTGTGAGTTTTGGGGGTGTTTTATAATCAAAGACATACTATCATGATAATCTTCTCACTTTCTTTGTTAGAGATAAGGAATAATAAGCCATTTAGACATTTTTTAGTTTTACAAGAATGTAAGAGGAACTGAAAAAAGAATCTTTACACTTGAGCTTTTGGCCTCATCTGTGCTGGACCTTTCTAGCTTTGAGCCCTTTCATCAGATGGCTGGAAAACAGCTTATGGCATTATAACTTAGGAACAGTCTGCTCATATTACTTTTAAATCCTAAGTTCAGTACTCAAGGGGCTATATATTATTCCTGGGAAAACTAAACTTGGAAGAACTGGTCTTGGATGAAAAGACCATAAGAATAAGTTTGTTCCCACTAGGCTGGGCAGCGATGTCTGCCTCGTATGTCCACCACAGAACTTACTTGCCTATTGGACCTGAATCCATCTCAACACTCTAGCTGAATGCCTTCAGCAACAGCCATCTCAGAGGCTTGTCTCTTCCAACCTGAATTGCTCAAGGAAGCCAGTGATTATATTATAAAGTAATAACAAAAAAAGAAGAGACACGCAGAGAATTAATTGTAAGCAGTGCCCACTCACCAGCTGTGTGAATCGGTGTTCCAGAGCTTGGTACTCCAGAGAGCTCTTGTTGAACAGGTCATTGGAGAAGGGCATGTTAGCAACACGCAGACTGAAGAACACCACCAGCTCGTGGCCCTTGGTGGCAATGGTCCTAGAGCTAGTGGTGATATACTGTAAAGCTGGGACAGGAGTGGTATTCTCCAAGAAGTGGTCTGGGATGGAAGCATATTCTCTGAACCCTGGTACCTCAAAGGAGGTGGGAATGTTAGATAGATCCCTTCCATCTAAGTCTCTGACTATATCTTGGCTGCTTGTACTCAACCTGCTGTCTTCTGAAGATGCAGACAAATGTGACATTTCCAGAGCTGACTGGCTGATGGCAGAATAATCATTGGTGGGGCTGGTTAGACCTGGGATTAGTACAGTCTGGTCAATGGACATTATGTTTGTGGCACTTTGATCAGTCAGAGAGAAGATGCTTGATGCAGTGAAGAAAGGTGAAGTTTCTGACAGGGTGTTCGAGGCTCTAGCAGGTGGAGATAAAGAACTGTCCGTGGAGAAAGCTCCTGAGACCAATTCATTACGTCCAAGCATTCCCCCAAAGAATAGAAAGAGAAAAAAATCCAAAGTTAAACTTAACTTAAAAAAAAGTAACATTTACATTGATTATTTTAATGTCATATTTTAAAAACAAGAAGTTTGTACCGAAAGAGCAGGCAGACCTGTGTCCAAACCGGAGACAGAAGGTAGACACTGTACCCATTTTATTCAGTCCCAAAACTTCCAGATATGTGAAACTAAAAGATTACAGTTTACCTAGAATTTCTGGAATTACTGCCCAGCCAGACATAGCACATCTAGGTACCAGTTGGTAAAACCTGACTAGGTCATCAGGTGGTGCCAAACCACTGATGGCATTGGAATAGATTTGGGTCTCGTATTCCCACCTAGAACTCCCAGCCAGCTAGCTATACGGTTTTGGCCCAGAAATTTTATTCACCTTCCAATCATGCATGCCTGCAATTTTTTTTTTTTGCAATTGGATTTTTAAATTTTTTTGGAATCCCAGTTACTATATTTTGGTAGTTTTACTAATTAAAATTTAAATCGTGCCTTTCCAAAACTGGATAATCTGACTGAATAACTTGTCAATTTGCAAAATGGTATTGAGAGAATAAAGATGAGGGTTGCCTATATAACTTGAACTTTACATTGACCATACAACTTGCTAAATATTTGATAATGTTTAAAAGTCTTATCCCTTACAGGGTTATACTTTCACAATTTCTATCACCATTTGGCATTGCTTTCTTGGATAAGTACACAATGAACTATTGAAGTCCATTCTCATTTTGATGCAAAATTAAAATCAATAAGCATTTAAGAAAGTGGTTATATGAAACTATCAGATAAAGAGATTGGTGTGTTATTAAAATATTCCTATAAAACTAAATATAGAGCCAGTGACAATATCTAAGGCATTAGAAAGCTCAAAACAGGGTGCTTCCTGTGATTGCTTCAGTGGCATTTTGGCAAATATATGGGAAAGCTGTACTGAAATCTAAATGCTAAGCATGATGAATGAACTGTCTGGATGCAGATATAATCTTTGGACTCTCAGTCAGCTAATTTACTAGAGTGCAATCACCCAAACTGAAATTCCAAGTGATAAACAGCTCTGAAAGGTGGAATCATATTAGTTTTATTAGTTTCTTAGTTTCTGCCTGTTGGTGAATAGTACCCGGATTTCAGAGAAGCACCCTTTTTCTCTCACCTGGGGAGGATGCCGAGGTGTGTCTACCCATAATTCCTTCAACTGTCAGAAATGATATTTCCTAACATCCAAGATCTCTCTGGATATATACTTGTAGTTTTATTCAAATCTCCATTGCCATGGCCTGAATGTTTGTATCATCCCCAAATTCATATGTTGAAACTCTAATCCATTGGGACAGTATCTGGAGGTGGAGTCTTTGGGAGGTAATTAGGTCATAAGGGTGGAGCTCTCATTAGTGGGATTAGTGCCTTTATAAGAAGAAACAAGAGAGGTGATCTCTCCTCTTCCTTTCCTACCCCTCCCCTCATCTCCCCTTCTCTCTCTCTCTTTCATCCTTCCTTCCTCCCTCCCTCCCTCCCTCCCTCCCCCCCTCTTTCTCCCCCCCCCATGTGAGGGTACAGCAAGAAGTCATCTGTCTGCAAAACAGAGAGAGGGCCTTCACCAGGAACCAAATTAGCCAGCAACTGGTCTCAGACTTCCCAGCCTCAGAACCATAAGAAGTAAATTTCTGTTGTTTAAGCCACCCAGTCTATGCTATTTTGTTATGGAAAGGTGTGGGATGAGTAAACTGAAAGGCTTCAAGTGCTATCAGTGACTGGATTTGACTTCTTTGTGCGATGGGGAAATACATATGTATCTGTGTTCCTGTGATGTGATCTCTGTGCTCCCCAGATGATAAAGGTCTGGGAGGAAGCACAATGACAGATGTTTTGCTCCTGGGCCAGCATCTCATTACTCACACCTTTTCCACTATATAGACTTTAGCCAGATTAAAATAGTCTGCCGTATTAGGTCATCAAACAATAAAACTGGAGTTCTACCTCTTTTGTTTTGTGGCATCTTAACATTAATCATTCACATTCGCAATAGACCTATTGAAGTTATTACACTGATAAGAATAGTTGGATATTTAAATGTAAGGTTGCTGGATAAAATACAAGATTCTCATTGGAATATACTAAAAAAATAATTGCTGTTTATCTGAAATTCAAAGTTAACTGGGTACCTTGTATTTTTCTTTGCTAAATCTAGCAGCTCTATTTAAATGTGATTTGAAAAGACTCCTACTCTTTCTTGCCTTGATATTGAAACTACTAAGACCATATTCCTCTGAAATAAAAATGTCCAAAACTCACCACTACTTATAAATATGTTTTAAATAAGTTTTCATCAGATTCATATGTAGAAATTAGACATGGCAATGGCACAGGTCATTCAAACATTAAGTTTTTCACACTACAATGAAACAAAAGCCAAGGTCATTTATTTCATCGTGAGGTGTGCAAAGTAAACAGACTCAAAATAACTTGCCTTTATAGCTGTTGTGTTTGAGTGTGTGAGGTATGTTTATATGTATGCATGGTGGGGATGCTGGTTAGAAGCCGAGCTGCTGGTTGTAGAGTAAAAGCCTATTTTGGTCACTTTCTGGGCAGGAGACCTGTCAAAAAGCAAAGACCACAGATGAAATGGTCCAAACCAAAGTAGATGAACTCAGGTCTAGCTAAAGTCCAAAGTCAAAGTGATATAAGCTAGTAATGGGTGAAGATAGGCTAAGTGGGGCCAGACAGAAACCCCACTAGTAGCCAGAGGGAGGCCAAGTAGAAGACGAGGAAGATGTGAGGGGCAGTGCAGATGAAAGACTATTTTCAGTGCTGCTAGAAAGGGTCACATATATACAGAGACACTAAATCATGACCATCAAGTGGTCACCTATTTTATGGTTAAAAATCTAAAAAGATTCTATAATCTCATTTAGATCTTCAAGTGGCATGATCAGCAAGTTCTTAATTCTATAGCAAAGAAATCCACTCTTAACAAGAAAGTTATTATCTTCTTTTTTGGCATATTATAGAGATGAAACATAAGTGTTTATTATTCATTCATTCAACAGATAGATATTGATAGCTTAGAATGTGCCAGGCACTGTTCCAGGTGTTAGGATAAATCAGTGAATAAAACAGATAAAAGTTTCTGACCCCAAGGAGCTTACCATCTAATGTAATAAGATGGAAAATAAACAAAATAAACATAGGGAGATATATAGTATACCAGATGGTGATAAGTGCTATGGAAGTAAAATGAAGCTGGAAAATGGTTGGAAATACTGGATTTGCAATTTTATATAGGGTGGTCCCTGAGTATATATTTGAGCAAGACCTGAAGATGGTGAGAGAGTGTAGCCATGCAGAAAATGTAAATGAAAAAGCTAAAGAAGGATATTTTTCATGTTCTAGGAACAGCTGTCTGGGAAAGCAGCAGAGCTACAATGGAGTTCTATACTATCAATCAAGTGTGAGAATGACGAAAGATATTTTCAAACACAAAGTCTCAAAAAATTCCTCCCAGGCACCCTTTCTTAGAATGTGTTTACTTAAAATAATGGGGTAAACCAAGAAATAGGAGGAAATGGGTTACTGAAAATAAGTTAGGGAAATCCCCAGAAATATGGTGAAGGGGTATCATCAGCAAGATAGGTAACCCAGGTGTAAAAGGCGACCAATTAAGATTAGATTAGTTTCAAGACACAGGTATACGGAATGCTTGTATCACCAAGCCCTCTGCCATTGTACCAAAATTTTAACTTGACAAAACTGCTGAAGGATGTGCTCTACAAAACAAGAGAGTAAGCCCAGAGAGAGAAGGCCTGAGATCTAGGGATCAGGGAATCCAACTAAGGAGAAAGGCCAAGGAAATTCTCAGGATGATAACAAAGGGAAATGCCAGGTGACAGCTGTTCCAAAGGCCTAGAGAGTGGTAGTCCAGAGAGAAAGAGAAAGAGGTGTCTGCAAACTGGAAGTGGTAAGTTACTTGATGTAGAAAATTATACTGGAAATTTTAATGGAAAATTTGGGAAGAATTGGCATTAAGTACGATGAAAACTAAGCAAATGAAAAAATATCAAAGAAAACATTAACTCCTGGAAAACAGAAAGGAAACAGAGCAAATAGTTCAGCTTAATATACAGAGAGTGTCAAAAAAGTGTATGCACATTTTAAGAAAGCAGGAAACTGAATTAAAATTGTAATAATATATTCCAATAACAAAAGATAAATACAAATCATGTATATACATTTTTTTTTTGCATCCCTGGTATAATGTAAACACTGAATATTGATTTAATAATAGTTATCACCATATTGAGAGCGGATAGTATTGTAAGAAACTTAAATTCTTATTTACAATAATAGAAAGTCAATAAATGATATAGAAAATTGATGACTCAAAAGTTATTTTTTTTTTTTAATTTTTCAACTTTTTAAAATTTATTTTAAGTGTGTTTTTCTAGGACCCATCAGCTCTATGTCAAGTAATTGTTTCAATCTAGTTGTGGAGGGCGCAGCTCACAGTGGCCCATGTGGGGATCAAACCGACGACCTTCTTGTTAGGAGCACCGCTCTCTAACCAACTGAGCTAACCAGGGGTCCCTGAAGTTATATATTATTTAAAAATATAGGAAGAACAAATGCCAGAAGAAATTGCTAATGGGGTTAAAAGGCACTACTTTTGGTAAGTGGGACTACACAGTGGGGAGGTATGAGATAGCAAAACGCTGTATTTGTTAGAACACTTTAATATGATTTAACTTTCAAAAAAATTAAACTTCATTTTGAGACAATTTTATATTCCAATGCAGTTTTAAGAACTAATAGAGAGTGGCATCAGTAAAAATGTCAGAGGAAGAACCTCCAAAAGTCAAGTTATCCTTCACATCTGAAAGTTACAGGTACCTAGTAAGTAGCTCTGATATACTAAGAAATACACGTTTGGTCTCTGGCTCCAGTTCCTGACACAGAGCTCCTAAATTTCTGACCCTTGGGCAGCAGCTGGGAAAGTGTGCTATCAAACCCATTCCAGGGGGAAGCTGGGAGCTGTGCATTTTTGATTGCTGCCGTGTTGAGCCTTGCTGGATAGCCATAGAAAGTACTTGTATTCCCATGTAAAACTGCCTCTTTGTTTTCTGTGGTTCCAGGGGACTTGTGAATGCTGAGCTGTGGGATTTGGAGCCACTCCTTCAGATGGCAGCCATAGAAGTTGGGAACCCTCAACTTATAGTTGGTTGATCAGAAGTGTAAGTGAGAGCCTGGGACTTGTGACTGCCAGGGGTGGGGGCAGCTTTGTGGCACTGAGCCCTGTACCTGTGAGGTTTGCGCCAATTCCAGGTACTGTCATAACCAAATTGTAGGACACCCAGTTGGTGTCTGGAGAATTGATTGATGTGGGAAAAAACCCTGCACATGTCATATCAGAAGTGTTGGGAATAGAGAAAGAATTTTCCTCTTAGTAGCCAACCCCTCAGGAGCTTTGGGACCCATGAACCCTTTTGAAACAATGATCTGATGATATATTCCAGCCAACTAAAAGATAAATCAAAGCAGAAGACTCAGGAATGTAGAAGCAGTGGTAGAAGCTTTTAGAGTGAGCCCTAAATCCATTGAAATACAGAAATCAGTCCAAGAAGCAGAAGAGGTTGTGGTTGCAGAACCAATTTTAAATTTATAAACCTTGACAGTGGTAAAATACTCACCTAATTACCAAAGCTTGGGGTGTGGGAGAGTGAAGATGCTGGATTATGAGTGTTCTGATAATTTTATCTTTCATAGCAGTACATCAAAAATGCTGCCTAATGTTGATACATATAGTGTAAATGATAATGACTCCACATTAATATTTTAGGTAATCTTTCTTCTTAGCCTTTAGGGATCTTTTAAGAATGAATATCTCATGATGTAAGGAAACATTTGCCTGAAAATCAGAAATTTCTTGAGTGTCATTTCAGTTGCTTTTTCTTCTGTTAAAAATCAAGTGAAATTAAATGTAGTCCATTTTATTAAAATGGCTGCATAGAAAAATTCTGTACTTGTGAAACTACTTCTATTTAGCCTATCTTTTAAAAGGTATTGAGAGGACGGCTGGGTGGCTCAGTTGGTTAGAGCGCAGTGCTCCTAACACCAATGTTGCTGGTTTGATTCCCACATGGGCCAGTGAGCTGTGCCCTCCACAACTAGAATGAAAACAACCACTTGACTTGGAGCTGATGGGTCCTGGAAAAACACACTGTTCCTCAATATTCCCCAATAAAAATTAAGACAAAACAAAACAAAACTTAAAAATAAATGTATTGAGAGATATCTGGAATGATAGGTACCATTTAGTTATTTTTAAGTAGCAAAATTTTAGCAACATTAATTTCCTGTTTTTGGGTTTGTTTTTTTTTTTGGTAATATTCTTCATCCTTTAACATTTTAAATGATGAGCATATATCATTTAAAAAATAATAGTAATTACTATTTTTTAAAAGCCTGTTTAGTCCCGCAACATAAATGTACATTTTTTAAGGGAGTGAAGTTTGAGGTTGCTGAAATTTCCAATGTTATCTCGTCTCCATAAAATACATAAATACATATTACATAAATGTACATTTACATAAATATACATTTTAAGGAGTTTCTCTCATAGGTGTTATTTTTAGATTTTTATAAACTTCAGATAGAAATAGCTCCTTGGTTATCTGGGGTAAATGGAAAATTTCAAATATATCGACATATTAACTAAAAGTCTTAAGCAGAGCCACCACAGAAGAATCAAAATATTTCAGTAGCAAATCTTTATTATTATTAACAACATTAAAAAAACATATGGATTAAAACTGAACCTGGTGAGAAACTTAATTCCTAAACCCTGGAACTTTCTTACTATTTTAGTTAGGTGTTTCAATAAGATTATAGCCTCGAAATCTAGTCTTAGAATCTTCAGAGGCTGGATTGAGGATGGAATGGGAAGAAACTAATATTTATTTGGCACTGTTAGGTTCTAGGTACTATACAAGGGACATGTAAAAGATTCTCCATTTACTTTAAGCCATCTTATAACCTTCCAACTGATTATACATTCTGCACTTGCTACTCGATGTGAATTATTGGAGTCTTTGAAGTATCTGTCTAATTATGTCTTCTTAAGTGGATAATTCAAAGGGGCAGCCCAAGGCTACAAAGATAAAAGTGTCCTCTCAACCAGTGGTCATCTGTGGAATGAAATATGCATGTCTATGTATTCTAACATGAGGCATTTCTCTTCTCAAATCATAAATCAAAGGCACATTTTTTTTCCAGTCTAGCATATTATGCTTTTCCTTCATAAACAAAAATGCTAAATCTATGAAATCTTATTTGACTTAATCCCTGCCTCGTGTTATATAAAAACTACAGAGCTCAGAGCCACAACACCTTGATTACTTTCTCTTCATCATAACACAATCTTAATGGCATTCAATTTAGAATCAGCCCTACAGAGGAAATAGTGAGAATGCATTTGGAAAAAGAGCCTCGTGGATATTATTCCCTGGCTTGTTGGTGGCCTTAATGAATTGTTGTTGCCATCTCCGAAGAAATAAACATTTTGGGATGAATGAGGTTATTGTGACATGGATTTGACCTGCAGTGATGTTGTAACTTTTAATAGCATGGCCATAATTCAATTCTGAACGGCTTTTGAATTATTTATTCCAAGATTATTGAAAAGGTTGTGTTTTTCCAGCTTTGACTTGCAAAGTGAAATAATCAATATATTTTTCTCTCTATTAATAACTCCATATATATCTGATGAAATAATAAAGATTAAGATTGCATAAAATGTGAAATTGGGACTGTGTAAGGCACACAAAACATTACATAACATGGTAGCCTCCAGTATGGTCATTGATGAGCCTGACTTCCTATTATTCATGTCCCTGTATAGTCCCCTCCCATATTGATAGGGCTGACTTCCGTGGAATGCTATGGAAGTGATGATGTATGTTTGGAGACTAGATCATACAAGATATTACTTCTATCACCTTGCTCTCTTGAATAAATTGTTCTGGAAGGAATCATCTGCCATATTGTGAGGATACTCAAGCAGCCATGTGGAAAGGCCCATATGAGGAAGTACTGAGGCCTTGTAATCAATTTGCCAGATATGTGAGTAAGTCACCTTGGAAGTAAATCCGTACTCCCGTCAAGGACTGTAGTCTTGGCTGACATTTTTTTTTTAAAACTTTTATTTATTTTAAGTGTGTTTTTCCAGGGCCCATCAGCTCCAAGTCAAGTAGTTGTTTCGATCTAGTTGTGGAAGGCACAGCTCACACTGGTCCATGCCGGGATGAAACCGGCGACCCTGGTGTTATGAGCATTGGCTCCAATCAACTGAGCTACCGGCTCCTCCTCAGTTGACATCTTGACTGCAACCTCACGAGAGACTCTGAGCCTGTATCACCCAACTAAGTCATTCCTAGATTTCTAACCTACAGAAACTGGGAGAGGTAATAAATGTTTATTGTTGATTTCAGCCACTAAGTTATAGAGTCATTTATATGCAGCAATAGACACCTATACACATAGAAACTCTTAAAGGCCTGGAGTCTCTGACTCTGGCTTTTATCAGAACATCACAAAGAATCTGGCTTTTGGTTTAGGATAGTATTTTAAAACATATTTCCCTTATTTTATGGGAATGCATGATAAGTTACAGAAAATATGCTGAAAGGTTGTATCAATATTCTGATCTGTGATAGGGACATTAAATGCCAGTCTATTTACAGGGAAGCTTTTAGAACAAAATGTGTGTTTGTATTTATGGTAGGAAGAAGGGAAAGAGTGACTAGAAAGAAGGACAGAGACACAGACATAGATTACAAGTTCAGGAATATGGTTTCTAATATTGGTTTTGCCACTCTGAATTGCATTTACGTAACCTAGTTTGCAATAGGTGATCTCCATGCCAAGTATTTCCAGCCCAACCAACCCAGCACCCCCTTTTTCTAACAAATATTTTGTAATGTCCCTTTTATGATCCCGAAATGAGCTTAATCAAGAATATAATCAAGCTAAAACACACTTTCAATGAATTCAATGCAGTGTTCAAATTGTAACATAAAGGATAAATAAAAACAATTCATAACATATGTATTTCAAAAGGCATTACAATACCATAAGACATAATAAAGCAGATGATTGTACTTATATGTAAATATCTATAAATACACTCTTTCATTGCTGGCGTTTTTTTGTTTTTTGTTTTTTGTTTTTGTCTCTAAAATATTCTTCAAGCCAGGAGAAAAGCCAGTGTTGAGAAAAATACCACGAAACACACAGTACTTCCCAAACACAGACAGGGGCAAGGAATAGAATGAAGAAATGTGGGTTATATAATAAAAATATTCCACACTTCCATCTTTTGGTGAAAAGTACATCAAAACACTTCTTTAAAAACTCTACCAAGAAGACATACATTATTCCGGGCATATTTTATTGTGGCTTTCTTTTCCTTGTGCTCGTTTTAAAATTTTTCACATATATCTACTAACAGCCCTTTGAGGAAGGCAAGATAGGTGTTAACCCCATCTACAGATAAAGAATCTGAGACCCAGGAAACTTAAAAGTCCTTCTCAAAATTGACTAATGGCGGGTTCAGCACTAAAGCTCAACTTTCTTAACATACCCATTTTACATCCACAAAAAAGCCAAAAGTTGTTGATGTTTTCCTCTTTGCCAGGGCTTCATTCATTCATTCATTCATTTATTCATGTGTGCATGCTTGCATTCATTGAACAAAAATTACTGTCTACTATCTGCCAGGCACTTGTAAGGCACTGGGGCATCAGCAATGAACGAAATAAATACACTTCCTGCTTCAGGTATCTATAATAGCTGAAAATACTGCAATAGCAATAACTCCAAGTCATTGAGCACCTTCCATGTATGGTATCATACCTAAAGGTCACATACAAGTTACAAGGTACTGTCACCTCCAACGTGCAGATAAAGAAACTAAGGCATGGAAAGATTAATAAACTCTTAACCTTATCTGTGATAAGGTACTTAATTAAGCTGTATACTTAATGTGGCAATATACCCATGGTCTCAAAGAACAGCAGGAAGCTTAGTAAGGTGCTAGATCTAATATGTGTTGTAAGGAATGGGGTGGGTGGGAACATTCGGTAAAGTGGCACTGCTGAACCCTTGTGAGTGACATGCTACTTACAGCACAGAACAAGGATCCTGCCAGTCAGGGTCACGCAGGTTTACCAACATGTGATGTAAAATAAAAAGGTCAGCTTTTTGCCTTTCAATAATGAATCTCTAAACCACTGAAATCCTATTTTCCAGGTGGTGTAACTGTCTTCAAGTGCTGGGAGAGGGAGGTGTACGGACAGTGATGCCCCTCTCCAGTGTGGTTAGGGAGAGTCCAGGGGCTGAGATTTGTGCAATCTCTAAGCCAGAAGTTCAGGGAAACTGTTTTACAATGAAAACACAGACTGTAGAAATTTTGAGTTAAGGAAAATGACATCAAGAACCTTTTAACAGTTGTGAGTCTGTTTATAGTCCTCATAAAATTTCACAATAAAAGAGCAATTGAATTTATGAGCAATAAACTTTTTCTCAGAACATCAACTCCCCCTGTTAAACCCCAGGTCTTGATGTGGCTAGTGCTGAAATTCATGAGCTGAATGTAGATTCAAAGACTAAGAGTCAACGTACTTGTGAGGAGCAAAGGCAGGTTAGATCACATGTGACGAATGGGAATCTGATGTGACACTGGCGGAGAAGCTACTCAGTTTCAACCTGAAGAGTAGGTCTCTCGAACCATGCCTCAGTATTCAAGCAAGGTAGTTTCAAACACAGTCATACACTTATGGGATGGTGAATTTTTAAAGAGATCTAACACCAAATGAACAAATCTGAAGGACACATTGGATTCATGAATACTAAAAAGAGAACAAAATATATTAGATATGTGTAAGGTTAACTCATTCTGAGTTAATATTATATATCAAACCTTATGAAACATTTTTCCAGAAAGATTTAAACATGAGTAGCAAGGTTATCAAGAAGAAAAAATACATGCAAAGGCACAAAAGTGGAAGCGAGCAAGATACTCATATGATAGGGAGTAAAAGCAACATGACTTGGACAATGTCTGGATGTGAGTGGAGCAAGAAGTAAGAGTCTTGGGTGACTTATAGGTTTCTGTTTCATTGATGGTGGTTGTCTTCATTGTGATGGAATACAGGAGGAGAAGCCCAGTGTTTTTCCACTTATAATCTGGAAAATGGAGAAAATGGCCATTTTGTGCACCTATGGCATGATGTTAATTAAATAAAAAGGCATGTAAGAGCTTTGGAAATGTTAAAGCCCAAGTCTCAGTTATAGTTAGATCTATTATTGGGGAGTAGTGGTTTTCTAGGTGTGCCTGGAACCCCCAGCAGCATCAGAGGCCCTGGGAGTTGGTTAGAAATGCAAATTTGCCCCACCCAGACCTACTGAATCAGAAACTCTGGGGGAAGGGCCCAGCAATCTGTGTTTTAACAAGGCCTCCAGGAATTCTGATGCCTGGAAGCCTTTGAGAACACTGGTAGAGGAAATGTTCCGCAATTTGTTTTGGCAAAATTGTACAGTGACTGAGGCACAGTGATGCAGCCCAGCCTAGACCTGTCCCTGAAGAGGACGTAGAAGGACATTGTTATTCCGCCCTCAAATCTGGTAGTTCCTACTTCATCCATAGATGCCTCTTTATTAGATTAAGTTGGTGCAAAAGTAATTGCGGTTTAAAAGGTTAAAAATAATTGTAAAAACCACAATTACTTTTGCACCAACCTAATATTTTACTGGTAAAGACTTGGGTCAAGAAGAGCTATATGAGCATTTATGTTTAATACCAAAGGCAAGGAAATTCAACTTTAGGCAGTAGCTTTGATCTCTGAGGAGTAAGAAATCCATACGTCAACCCATCGAAGTTTCTTTTGAAATGTTCTACCAGTTGACATTTAAAATGCTTTTTATGTCAATGAATGCCATTTGGGGAAAAAAATGACATTTTCAGGTGTATATCTGTAGATCTTCTTTAAAAAGCAAATCCATGTTAAAAAGCATGTTTGAATTTCTAGGATGTTGTCAATTCAAGCTGGTTAACATCTTTCTTTGCTTACTTCTTAATGAAATATAAATCCCCCATAGGAAGAGACTAGTATGATAGTTTTTAGTGTTTTTTGCCAAATTATGGTTGCAGGAAATATTTATATTTCAGCCACTTAAAACAATCACTCCCTGCCTCAGTGCATTCTGAAAGTTGGTTCTGTAAGTACATATTTTGAGGACATTCCTAGAGTATATCATATTCTGTCAGCTAGAGGGAATCATTATGGGTAAAGAAGGGAAAATGCAATAGACTGGTTCTAAATTTGTTTTTAAAAGGTAGTTTAGAAGCATGCACTTTTGGGGGGGTACTTTAATAGTTCCTGTTGGAGCTATTCCAAACTCACATTTCTAAGCATTAGTCATCCTCGAGTGATCTACAAAAAACACTCGCACTGCCTCTAGTGCATTCGATGCCTGGTTAATTTCATGCTCTTGGTATTGACGGTTGTACACAAAATATGATATTTAACCTGCTTTAATTTTACACAAGATTTTGAAAAAAATTGCAAGATTTATTAACAGTAATGAACTATATTTGTATAAATCATAGCCTAATCATATATTAACATTAAGTCATAAAAAAGATTCAATTCCAAAGGACATTATAGGTGGTGGTAGGGGGAGGATTAATGTATCCTGCAAGGTTGAACGCAGAGGAAATGTGAACGTTAAGAACAAAATCTGAATAATCCAGGCGGTGGTTTATTATTTACTATCTGAATAAAGAAAAGGTATTCAGACTCTCCTTACCTGCAGTGAAGAATGCTGAATCATTGTTTTCTTTTTGAGCAAATCAGCTCTTTTTATTTTAACATTCTAACCATGTGAGAAGATAAAGTGTTACACTGATGAGGTTCACATTTTGCCTCTATGACCCTGCATCAACCATGGCACTTTAGAACTCCCACTGCCACCAAAAGAAAGGCTGGGAACATCCCCATATTTAAAACTCAGTGTCACCGTGATCATGAATGTCCATCCATTATCTATCGCCCATCCCTCCATCCATTTATCCATCCATTCATCTAGACAGAGTCCCTGGGGCAGAGGAAAACAAGATAATGGTAAGAGTTAGTGTAAAAAGACGAGGGGGATTGCTTCAATTCAAGGCCGTTAAAATGGATAACCACATCAAGAAGTCAGCACTCCATGGGAACGCTCCCAGATGACTATGCTGTTTATTACTGTATTGAAACTGATAGATTTGGACACAAGGAGATATTTTCATGGGAAAACAAGCAATTCTGTAGCAACTTTAAAATATCTTAGTACACAGAGAGAGAGTCTCCTGCATTTAATTAGGTGCAAACAATAAGGGAATAATTTTGAAGTACAATGACCTGTGTGTTTGTGGCTCTCACAATGGTGGGAATGAAGTGGTTGGAGAGCGGGAGGTTTTGGTTAATGCCGGCTGAGCAATGTTTCATGATGTTACTACAAATGCCATTCTGCTACTTGGTGATGGGACCCCTTATGAACTGGGCTCTGAGCTGATCCTGGGCTTGGTTTCCCTCAGTTATTGCTCGCCCTTCCTTCTGCTCTGTTTTAGGGAGGTGGGGTTGGGATGCCCATCACTGTCGGTTGCATTTCAAAGACATATATCATCCGGTTTCTGGCTGTGTATGGCCAATGTAGGCATTGCTGGGCAGGAGTAGGAAAAAGTGGGGGCTATTTCTCCTCTTCCTTGTGTACCTCAAGTCATTATTCTGGCAACTCTCTCTCCTGTGTGTCTCCTGTTCCCTCTGCTCAGGTGCTCCAGGATTCCAGAGTCTCCCCAGCTGAGCTGGCCCCTGGATTCTGGTAATGCCTCCTCTTTCTTTTGTCTCTCTAGGTGAGGGGCAGGAGCAGTGCCCACTCTTCCTACTCTCTGGGTAACCCCTCTCTCTTCTGTTGGGCTTGTCGGCTCCTCCTCCACCTGAATAACACATTCCCTGCATTAAATGATCTTTCTTGGAAATAATAGTTTTAACCAGTATAAACTGCTTATGTACAACTGTTTTAACCTATAAAATTGGCAACCTAATGCTTGAAGCAGTTTCTGTGTTTTTTTTTTTTTTGTTTTTTTCTGGTTAGATTCTGACTGCTGTGGTTTAACTAAGGAAGGGAACCGTCCCACCAAAAAGAGACATTCAGATGCTGGCCCTGGAAGAGAGGATGCAGTGGCAGAGAGCACAGGGGCCCAGGACGCAGTGGTGGGCTGGGCGAGGAGGCGGGAGCAGCAGAACTGCCTGGCCAATCCAGGAAGTGTGCTCAGGCAGCACGCATTTTGCGGGTGGGACCAGATCAGAGATTACAATTTCAAATACACTGGCTGAGTCATTAAGGAAGAGAAAATAGAAAGCTGAACCCACTGAAAAGGATTTATATTTCAATGAATATGTGAAAATATTAATACATTTCTCATTCAAAATAATGCTTGAGTGATTTACAACAAATCATTCTGTCATCGTTATACATGCACCTGTCTATATTGTTTATGTTGTTATCTGGACTGTTTCACCCCTACTCCATTATTGAGCACCAGGCTGCTGGACAAAGATTCAAGAGCAGTTCTGCGCATAGAACAAGGTTTTAGCAAGATGTAGTTCTGTTTGTGCCATACCCATTGGATCCAGAGGCAAAAGGAAAAATGTGTGTCTCTGTATACACTTAATGAAATAGCCTCCCATATTATGAACCAAATAGAAAAAGGTAGTAAAAGCACTACGGTCAAAACTATGACCTCATGTTGTCCAAACTGCACCATGGCGACCCTCAGAAGCCTGCCTGCTGGGGTTACCAGGGCCACACAGGCTGTGAGCTGTGGGCAGACTAGACAGCACGGTTCCTGCTGTATGATGATGCTAGGCTGTAAAACAAACAATAGCTTATCTTCATTATTATTTTTTTTCAATTGGCAATGTTTTTTCTCTCTTGCAATTGATGGTGTTTTTAAAGTTAAATTTATTGGGGTAACATTGGTTAATAACATTATATAAATTTCTGGTGCACAACTTTATAACCTGAGATTGGAATACTTTAGTGTGTGCTAACCACCCGAAGTCTAGTCTCCTTCCGTCTCCATATATTTGATCCCCAAAATTTTGATTTTGTTCATCTTCAGTGTTTTGCATTTACTTCTGATTTTTTGAAACCTTGCGTTTAAATTTGATCTTGATTATTGAATGTTTTTCCTCCCCCTTAGATTTTGTGGATTCTAAGGAGTTCAGAAAGAAATATCCCAGTGTTGACTAGAGGCCTTACTAATTATTATAATAAAGTCTGAAGAAAAAAACCAGGTCCATGAAATCCTGGGCAGATTGGCTTTGAATTGGTGGTGAGACCACTGCAGACACAGATCTAGATAGCAATCTGCATAAAGATACTTTATTGTATGTAGATCCTGAATTTTCTGAGAAAATTTGAAATTGGGAAAATGGCTTTAGAGTAGAAGAGAATCACACTTGTAATATAACTTGTCCTCAAGCAAAGCAGCTATCAATAATGAAGACTGAAAAATACCATTATGGAGATATTGTTACAAACTGCATAGCATATCAAATTGCCCAGCCTGGGTTTCATAAGAGGAAGAAGAAAATATTAACAATGAAGAGAGAAAATGAGACTTCCCCCGGGAGAAATAAATTGAGAAATTCATTAGGTTGTGTGTCAAGGCTACAAACCAACAAAACCTCAGATGATTTTTAAGAAAACAGGAGAGTTTCATATCTTTTGTATATGATGAAATCAATGGATTAAAGTGCTCCAGAAACAAGACTTTAACACAGATTAAATCTCAGGAAAGTTTTCTCAAAATCTTTTTTTCTCTTTCTTTTTCTAGCCAGAATTCAGGGCACTCGTAGTTGACTCATGCCAAGCTGCAGGTTCCATTTTTCCATAATGAATATTACTTAAGGCAGTAGGGTCTAGGTATTGTAGCACTAGTTCTCTGTTCTTCTTTGGTTATTCTTAATTTCCTCTTTGCCTAAGAAGGAAGAAAAACCTCACCCAGAGGGGTATTAAGTGAAAAGGTTCAACTGGATGAAAAATACCTGGAGCATCAGTAAAGACCTCCCATAAGTCTTCCCCTCTCTGTCATTGCCCAGGAAGATGGCGTGTGTGTGTGTGTGTGTGTGTGTGTGTGTGTGTGTGTGTGTGTGTGTGTGGTCTTCTTTCTGGATGTCAGTCCAATATTAAAGTCTTCAGTATTCTCTTCTTATTTCCATGGGAAGTCATTAGAAATACTCAGCCCCTTAGTGCAATGTGGGAATCGTGAGTAAAGATTATAAGAATGTTAGCAGGTTACAGGTACACAGCCCAGTAGCAGTGTGGCTTTGTCCAACTTCAAAGACAAATCTGCTTCCTTGAATTAGTTTCTGATTTTCTCCTTTCCCTGAACTAGTCTTCAAACCCTCCTCATAGAATAGATGTTAATCTTTTAAGTGGGTTCGCCCAGAAAATGTCAAGTTGCAGCCCCAGCTTCCCTTTCAGGAAGCCCCATTTCCATTATTGCTGGTTCACCCTTTTTGCCCAGTACCTCACATTACTATTCTATTCCCATGATCTCTATCTTTGTTCAGCTTCTCTTTTTGCTGTCCTCCAGATCCCATGATTAAGACAAATATTTCCCAAAATTAAAAGGCCCCTTTAGCTATTTCAGTTGTAGTCGTTCTATCTCATTTTCCTTCTCCTGGCCTAACTCCTCCTTTCCACTACCCAGTTCTCCCAGTTGTAATATTTCTTGATCTGTTTTTTGAATATTGTAAACCATCATGTCTAGCTACCCTACTTAAATTTAACATAAAAAAAGATGCTTAAAACAAAAAATGGTGCACATAATTTGCTTAATACCCTTGAGTCATTCTGGCTTTCAAAGTTGAAGAAATTTACTGAAAGGTCATTCAAGAATGCCACAAATATTCAACTGAAAAATCTGATTAAAACTATTGCATATTCTCCTGTAAGGACCCAAATCAATGTGAAATTTGTCATCCTAAAGAATGAAAGTCTGGGCTTAGAATCTAAAGAGACAAATTTTCTTGAAGTCTAAACATATGCTCATTTAAAACAAACTAAAAAACAAACAATTAGATAAATACAAATAGATATGTTCATTTACTTCTCTGCAAATGCTTTAATTTGTTCCATTTCTCTAAATGAAGTTTGGTAAGTTTTGGAAATGAAGACTTTGGATGACATTTAGTAAGCATTTTATTAAACCTCTGTGGATTAGCACTTGTTTCAACATTCCAAATACCATGAAGCTAATACACATGCTCTGGCAAGGGTTTTATTTAACCTGACATATAGAGAACTTGCCAATGAGCAATGGAGAGCTGTTGTTTTTCTATCTCATTCATTGCCAAGCAAGAAAAATAGAGATAAGAGAAACTGAAACTTCATCTTTTGGTTTACTCAATGGTCAAAAGACGTTAAATTTTCTCTGAGATTAATAGGACCTATGTAAGGATGAAGATTCCCATTTTCCTGACATTTACATTTTTAAGGTCAGTTGGATAATGTGATCTGTCACATTGAGCAGAAGTGCATGACAATTACCGAGGTTTGCTCAGTTGCCTGTGTAGACTCCCCTTCTATAAACTGACCACTGCATGCAATGTGTAATCTGCTGACAGCTTTAGAAATGCAGTTTCACCTTCTTAAAACTTAAAAACTGAAGGAAACTATTCATGGGAATTCTATCCAGGTCCCCAAACCATTTATAAATGCTCTTACTATTTCTACCTTAAGATTGCTAAGATATCACTTCCTCTCAATGCAAGAGTTGTTTCTTTCATTAAAATGCTGATCATATTGTAAAACTATGATTCTTCACAACAGGTCCCAAGGTGACATATCTTCCCCATAGTCTCGGCGGTGGGCTTGTCTGCTCCTGCTTACTCTCTGGCCTCAAACCATTTGCATGAAGAGTGCCTTATACTCTTTGTAAAAATGGGTGAAAGAGAGGCAGAAACATTTGCCTTCCTATCTGGGTTTTGATGTCACCTCATGTGGGGCAAGATAAGGGTACATGAGGCACAAATCCTTGTAGCTATGAACACACCATGTCCTAGTCATTTGAGAAGTGATAAACATTGGGAATGGGTGAACAGAATGCATTAGATTCCACTTCCTAATGCATATTAGAGAACTCCTATTCTCCGACTTGTACTGATTTTTCAAAGAAGGAGAGAGAGGAAGGCAAGGGCAAGGGCAAGAGAGAAAAAAATGTTGTTCATTGTTTTCTTTATGTTTTAAATTCCAGGTGGGAAGAAAGTTGGTGTCCCATGTATAACATAGATGACCATGGAGGTGTTCAACCTCATGGTGATCCAGACTCTTTGACCCATTCCTCTCCTCTCCCCACCATTGTCCAAAATCGTCCCTGGTTTATTTTATTTTATTTTTAAAATAAAAATCTTTGTATCTCTTTTTTCCTCTCTTCTCCCTCTGCTCTATCCTCATCTATGTCCTCAAAGCTTTACACACAGATGTGGGACAAAATCCCTCATTGTCCTACCTTTCATGCACCAACCTCTGTCCAGACTGACTTTCCTAAGCCCCATCCCCATCATCTCCCTTTATTTCTTGAAAACTCAACAAACTTTTTTCCCTCTGATTTTTAAGGCCCTGCTTGATATATCTATATCTATATCTATATCTATATCTATGTCTATGTCTATGTCTATGTCTATGTCTATGTCTATGTCTATGTCTATGTCTATGTCTATGTCTATGTCTATCTATCTCATCTATATCTATATCTATCCTTCTCCTACTTATTTCTGAATCTCATTCCAACCTCTGCATCTTTGCTCATGAAACTTGTTCTACCTGGAAAGTCCTCTCCCTTTTCTTCAGCAAAGTCCTGTGCACCCATTGGGGCCCACTTAAAGCTGCTTGGATGCCTTCTTTGATGTCTCTGCTTCTCACTGATTTTTCCAGTCCTTTGACCTAAGACAGTAATATACATATATTTAATCTATATGAAAATTTTAAAGGAGTCTTTATGTTTTATACATAAATCTATGTTGTTCCTATTTCATGTATGTAGGTCTTCCCCCCCCCCCCCCCCACCATGTTCTAGGTCCTGAATAAAGGAAATAGATGGAAAGTGCACTGTGGTCTAGTGTGAACTTTATCTTCCTGTTCAGCCCTGTTCTCTCTGCTTGCTGAGTATAGCGATGCTAAAGTTGTGGTATTAGTTGTAATTAAGAATTCTCCAAGATGAGATTTTAACTTCTAAGTTTAGGCCTTGGAAACATCACAGACATATGTGACAGTGCTTTCTTATCCTAAAGATGGGACTGCACTTTATTATTATTATTATTATTAGTTTCAGGTGTACAAAACAATGTAATAGTTAGACATTTCATCCTTCACAAAGTGAAGATGGGATTGCATTTTTGATCGTGATATATATCCTCCAATATTTTCCCCATGCATTGTCGCCTTCGTCTCTTTCTTGCTTTTGTCTTACATTTTTTTCCCTGAAAACTTTTCAATTATTTACATGTAATAACTGAATGATAGGTTTTTAAGTTAAGATTTCTGTTAAAATTGTCATCATGCCTTAATTTTGAAATGCACTTAAGGGTTTATTCCTGCAGAGACATTGTCCTTGTCATTAGAGCTGTTTTCCACTAATGGATGATCCAGGGACTAGAGCTCAACAGGTTTATTCTAATTGTCTCAGTGCCACCAAGTGTGAAAGGAAACAGAGCTGAGACGAGACAGCGTGCAGATAATCTCTGTGCTCCGTGGTGTGGGGCCCACCTCTCCTGAGCCGAGAGCTGCTGTGCGCTGGTTTTCTGGTGCAGCTGAAGTGCTGGCATCTCAGAAACAGTAAGATACAAACACAACTCCTGCTGTCTGTTAGCGGCCACTCCAAGAAATGAGAAGGGCTAGAATGCAGATGCTAAACCAAAAGTGAAACACAAGATAGATGCCTAAAACTGAAATTCAAAAACCAAACCAAACAAAAACCACTGGGTTATTAGAAAGACACCTCTAAATTGGGATATGTAGGGGAACCAAGCTCTCATAAGTGCTACTAGATCCTTAAATTTAAAGTAATCTTGGAGATAGTTTCCTGGAGCAGGTCATAAAGAGAAATCCTGAGTCCCTATGGGTCATTATATTTACCTATTTATGTGGCACAGTTTCCTGTATTTATCGACCTCTTCTTTTTCTCTTCTCTGCACAGATCAATAAAAAGCATTGCTAATGATGAATACTTCATCTTCCTCATTATGGAAATGTGAGCCAACAAAAATGGATGGAAGTATTAGACCATGTCAAAGATGAGAACCAGCAAAGGCTGACATTTCCTAGGATCTGCTCACTAGTCTCATGATCATTAAGTGGTAACAGATAGGCAATATTCGGACATCTAAGAGGCAAAACCAGGTCACTGGCCTAGTACTGACTGCAGATACTGGTACTGCCGTTTCCTGCTAATGAGCCTGTAACAGATATTGCGCATTCATCAGTCCAGGCTTGCTTGAGGAACCCATTCGTGGCTTCAGAATTCTTCATAATGGTTTTACCTCTTACACACTAGTCAATTTTACCTCTGTCCATCTCTCCTTCGATCACCAAGTCCAAGCTGTCAACATGCCTAGCCTGGATTGCTGTTAAGACTTCTTATTGATTACTTGCAGTTGCCTACCTCCAGCCAATTCTCCACAGTGCAGTCAGAAGATCTATTTAAACTCAAATCTGATGTGTCATCCCTTTGCTTAAAACCTTTTCATGATTCTTAACAGGGTTTATAAAGCTCTGTTTCTCGAGTTTCATTGTTTTTAACTCTCTCGCTGACTGCTTGTGCCCTAGTTACACTAGCTTTCTTCACTTTCCTTCAGTATGCCCGTTTCAGTCACTCCCTTCTGCCAAAAACTCTCTTCACCATGTCTCCCCAGTTTTAATTTTTTTTAAAGATTTTTTTTATTGGGGAAGGGGAACAGGACTTTATTGGGGAACAGTGTGTGCTTCCAGGCCTTCTTTCCAAGTCAAGTTGTTGTCCTTTCAATCTTAGTTGTGGAGGGTGCCGTTCAGCTTCAAGTTGTTGTCCTTTCAGTCTTAGTTGTGGAGGACACAGCTCAGCTCCAGGTCCAGTTGCCGTTTTCTAGTTGCAGGGGGCACAGCCCACCATCCCTTCTGGGAGTCGAACCGGCAACCTTGTGGTTGAGAGGATGCACTCCAACCAACTGAGCCATCTGGGAAGCAGCTCAGCTCAAGGTGACATGTTCAATCTTAGTTGCAGGGGTGGAGCCCACCATCCCTTGCGGGACTCGAGGAATTGAACTGGCAACCTTGTGGTTGGGAGCCCACTGGCCCATGTGGGAATCGAACCGTCAGCCTTCGGAGTTAGGAGCACGGAGCTCTAACCGCCTGAGCCACCCGGCCAGCCCCCCAGTTTTAATTTTTGCCTTCCTCTCATTCAGATTGCAGTTTAAATATTCCTTAGGAGAATCAATTGACTATAGAATTGATAATAAAGAGTATGTATATTTTATTATTTGTAAATTGTGTGCTATATAGCCTTTGTATCAGCAAAATTTTATAATAACCTTCTGTATACAAATATCTGACTTTTTTTTTTTTTTTTTTTTTTTTTTTTTTTTTTGAGATTCATTGTTAAACATTTACCAGTACACCACTCATTGGCTGTATTGGTTTCCTTCCTTCCCTGTTGCTTTACTGGGTTTCCTGGGATCATCTCCGAAACAAACTCCTTATAATCAAATCCTTATCTCAGGGTCTGTTTGGGGGAAGACTCAAACCCTACCAGTCATAGAGTGTATCTGCTTTGTCCACTATTTTATCTCCTGTACCGAATAAGCACAACATAAGTATTTGTTTAATAATTAAATGAATGAGCACAGCATCCCAGAGATCCACTGCTAATTAAGTGAACCTGTTGAAATATTTTTGACTGGTTTCCTAGCACATTAAGAGTTTGCTTTGCTCTGTGGCCTCAAGTGCCCACAGAATTTACCCAGGATGGACAAATCTCCCACCTAAAGATGTGCAAAGAAGCTTTATGGAGCCCTTGGGGGAAATCAGTGTGCACTAGTGTCATAAGAGGTAATGAATGAACTTCTGTGCTATGGAGAAGGAAAAAAGAAGAGTTCCTCTGAGAAAGGAGGAAAGGAGAAACAGTGGCATTAAGGTGAGATGAAGTTGCCAAGAGTTACTGAAAACTACTTGATACACAGTATTATCTGAATACCCATGTGAGTGTATTCATATAAAGGACTGATTGTGGGAGGAAAGGAAAGATACAATTTTTAATGACAACTCTTTCTACCTGCTTTTGCTCTTGTAGAAGTGGCAGAATTTATCTTAGAAAAATGTGGCCACGGTTCAGTAGAATGTTGGAAGGAGGTTAAATAGAACACTACTCTGCATAAAAAAATTGAATCATACCTTGGGGACAGAATTGGGATGAGCCTAAAAAAAGGGTGGTCTTTGAAGAGCTTTGAGAGAATGTGGGCTAAAGATTAAGAGCAGGTGGAGAGGGAGATGGGGTAATATCAGTTCAACAGAGGGGAGGAAAGTGAGAGTGCAAATTTTCTTGGAAATTGCCAAAATTTGGGGCAGAGCATTGAATTTCCCAAACTTAACATTGGAAGGACAGTACTATATCACCTGATACCTAAGTTAAGTCTAGACTTACCAAATTTGAAAATTAGAAGGATTTCAATTTACTTCTCATCTTTCTCTGGGCATTGTAAAGACTGCATCTAGGAAAGAAGTGTGATTGCAATTCTTTGCTGAATAGCTATCCCTTTCATCCTTTAGATGACATTTTCCTCCTGGACCTCTCTGGACTATTTTTATAAGCAGCATGTTCCTGTTAGGAAAACTTACTGTTTGGTCCTCGATTTAGAAGTACACAGAAGAAAAGGCAAAGTATTGACCACAGTGGCTTAAAGTTCAGCTGAGTTTTTCTTACAACGCTTTCCAAGTCTTACTATTATCCTTCCATCTTAAAGCAGAGCGATTTAAATAATATCTTTGTCAGGACTTTCTGGTTGAGACTTAGGATATGAAAACTTTTTGGCTAGGAGAGTGGCTTATTGCATATTTCTTTCACTTCATGACTACAGATTAATCAGTGTAGTAGTTAGTATTCACGTGCATTGGAGCTGATTGAAGTTCTTCAGCACTCTCATTTTGACAAAAGTATTTACCAGTGAGGAATATCACCTTATTATGTCTCTGTAGCTGCGTGAGGACTAACACAGGGAGCAGCGTCTCCTCTGGGAGTTTATAATCCAGGACCGAGAACACTGACGGGCCCAATCACGTTGACAGCAGTAACAAATAGTTACAAAATCCTAAGCATGTGCCAGCCAGTGTGCTCAGTACACATTCTTTCACTTTAGGAATTCAGTCTTGAGGGGATCCAGACATGCACACAATACTGAGTGGTAAATGTTTGAGGGAGGTTTGTATACCTTTCTGTTACAGAGTCAGGGAATAGATTTAATTATAAGTTTTCACGGAGCAGTTGGGGGAAAGCTTTACAGAGGAGGTGGCATGTTAGCTGGAACTGAAAGTGTGAGTGGGAGGTCATCAGACTAGAAGACTGGAAGAGTATTATAGGCATGAGAGAAAATAATGCGTGCAAGGGCACAAAAGCATGAATATGGATGACGTATTTTAGCAATGGTGAGTGGTGTGACCAGAATAGATAGCTGACTACTGTCTGGACTATTTAAATGATTTTCTGTGAGCTTCTTAATAGGTAGAGCAAAACAGAAAATAATGAAATTATTCCCATCAACTCTGACTTTCATGGTGGTATTATGATACAAATTCATTTGTTTACTCCTTCAACTCAGTCAACATATATTAATTGCCTATCTAGTATGTGCCAAGTATCTGGCAGGATACTGATGATATGGCAATGAATAGAGACAGACTAAGTCCTTGACCTGATGAAACATTAGCAGCTGGGTTCTGTACTGAGTTCATTCAATTTAGCTCATCTCACTGATTCCTTTCAACAGAGTCAGAGGCTGAGGTGAGATTAAGAAAATTCAGAAACGTGTGGTGATTTTAACATATTACCTAGTTGGGGGATGTGATGGCTAATTTTAAGTGTCAGTTTGGCTGTGCCATGGCGGTGCCAAGATATTTGGTTAAATATTCTTCCATGTGTGTCTGTGAGGGTATTTCTGGATGAAATTAACATCTGAATTGGTAGACTGAGTTAAGCGGATGGCCCTCCCTAATTTGAGTGGACCTCACCCAGTCCATTGGAGGCCTGACTAGAACACAAAGGCTGAGTAAAGGAGAATTCACTCTCTGCCTGACTGTCTTTGAGCTGGGACATCAATCTCCTCCTGCCTTTCAACTTGAACTTGAACTGGGACTTACACCATTGGCTCTTTTGGGTCTCCAGCTTATTGACTACAGATCTTGGGATGTCTCAGCCTCCATAACCAAGTGAGCCAATTCTTTATATTACATCTCTTTATATATGTATAAAATCTCATTTTGGTCCTGTTTCTCTGGAGAACCCAGACTAATACAGGGGAATAAAAGACAAAACAATGTCTGATAGCAGAAAATAGTTCTGTCTAAAGTTTGATTGGTCACCGACTAAAATGTTGCAATTTTATGAAGAGACCTGGCTTACATCTTAAATGGGAAGTCTAGCAAGTGAAAAATTCTGTAATTTGGGGCGGGGGAGAACTTCTCTTTTCATAGAGCAAATGATCGTTCTAATGAATGAAAAGAAAAATGTATTGCTGCCTACACACACCTAAAACAAATCAAACCAAACCAAAACACAAAAAATTTCTATTCTAATGATTTCATACTATTTTTGAATGAGTTGGATGCATGTTATGTGGAGTACAGAATGTTGAGTTTCTTCTATATGTTTATGACTCTTATTTATATGAAATAGGAGTAATCTTAACAGATAACTGACTCTGCAAAAAAGAATGGCTTGGGATAAACTACCATAAGAATGTTAATAACAGAAGACCTCAGAATTCTATACTTGATACCAATTCATTTAGTGTTCTAGAGGCACATTTTACAAGTACTTTATCTCAGGGGCTTAACCACTACATTAAACTACTTAAGCTGAGAGATTTCTATGAGTGCTTTACTGAGATTTTAATGGCTTGGTGGGCGTTTGGTGACACTAAACTTAAAAATTTTCCAGGCTAAAATTATCTCAGTAATGCTATGGTATAGAACTTTGGAGTCCTATTTATTATTTTATCTTTGCATGGGAGAGACTCAGAACTGTTTTATGAAGGAGGGAGCTTGGTCATATCTAGAGTGCTTTTTCTCTGCTCCATCCACCGCCACCAACACCCCGATTTCCATGTATCTAATTCCTATTTATTAGGAATTTTTCCTAGTTATCGTCTTCATTTTTCATTAAGATATGTCATTTCTATTCCTAGTTGGGCTCATTATGAAAGCACACGGATCTGCCTTTAATTGGCAATAAAATGTTTGCACTCCAGGCCCATGCCAGCAAATATAGTGCTTCTTGGTCAATATTAATCAACAACTCAGTTATGAGATATGATTTTTATTTATGGAGCATTGACTGAAGGTTATGCAGCACATTCATTCCTCTAGATCAATGCTTGAATTAAGACAGATTGTCAGAACCTAGCCCCTCAGAGAACTGCTGTAAACTGGGTTCTGGTGTTTATTATGCATCTCTAGTGCGGGCCTTACAGGAAACACCTGACACTGGTTTTGTACAGCAAGGAGGTTGATGCAGACAGGACATGGTTCACCATAACCCAGACTTTCCTCCTTCTGGGGACCCACAGGAGATATTTTTTTTCTCCTAAGCAACTACCATGTTGTAAACATGAAGACTCTAAATCACATGACTAATTGTGTTTTCCTCATTGCACAATCTGCTAAGAAGTTCAGAGCCAAATTCGTGAACCACTTAAAACAAACTTAAAGAAATTTGTGTTGTTTAATTTGTGCACAATTTTCCCTAAGTTCATCTGATTTTTAAGAAGACATATTGAGGTGAAGCATAACATAAAATTAGCCATTTTAAAGTGAACTATTCAGTAATTGTGAATTAGTAAATTCCCAATGTTGTGCAACTACCACCTATATCTAGTTCTCAAACTTTTTCATTATTCTAAGAGTCATCTGATTTACCTTTGTTTTTATCTTTTCTTCCATTTTCTTTCAAGTCTTTAGATAAAATCATATTGTATTTCGTGCATCTCTGTAAATCATTACAATGAGGTAGGATTTTAACAAACAGATTATAAAAAACCTAGTAACAAGCCCCGGTGCAGGAGATTAAGGAAGGGTAGTCAGGGAATAGAAGAACCAAGAGAAAGTCATTCTGTGGGAGCCAAAGGAAAGAGTTTCAAGAAGGGGGTGGTTAACAGGAGCCCCCTGTTTTGTTTTATCCACACCAGAAACATCAAGTAAAATGAAGACGGAAATGAGGCTGCTAAACTGATTAATTAGAAAGCCATTGGTACAAATTGTGTCCCTGTAATGTGTGATTGATTTGAAACCTTGTGGTGATTAGGAGGTGAGATAGTAAAGCCCCAGAAGGTTGAACTATAAAAAAAAAAAAAAAATGGCAGCACAGTGAAATGGAGAAAGTAGAGGCTGTGGTTTGAGGGCAAAGCAAATATGAAATAATATGTATTTTTTAATGATGGAGTTACTTAAGTCAAACATTTTGTAATAGGTGGAGGAAACTTGAATGGTGGTCCTGGTTTTGTGACCAGCTATGGTGTGACCTTGAGCAAGGCACTTCTTATCTCTAGGCCTTGTCTTCTTATCTATGAAACACAATAGCTTAACTAGATTATATCTAAGAGTCCTTCTAGCTTTACTGTTATCCTATAGTATATTCATGAATGGAATGAATGAATAAATAAAATGAGAACAGTAAAGCAATTTGAAAAATATAGTAATACTTTTATCACAGATGTACTATTATTTTTATTAATCTACCTGAAATATTGATCTTATAATGTTTTATGATACATCATTATGATATCCAGTGAACATTTAATATCAATCATTTTACCAAAAGATTAGTTTTGTTTTATCCAACTAACTTCTAAATGATTCAAGAGTCAAAATACTGGTTGATGTGGATTGTAGTTGATTATATTTATTCGATACCTCTCCCATCAAGAGATACGGTCTATGTTCCCTCCTCTTAAATCAAGATGGGTTCTATGGTTGCCTGGCTATTAGAATGTGAAGAACTGACACTGTTTCTTGGCCCCTCGGAGAGTGGCAGCTTTCACTGTCTGTCTCTTGTAATACTGAGTCTTTGAATCTAGCTGTCATGCTGTGAGGAACCCCAAACAGCTCTGATTTGCCAGCCATGTAAGTGAACCATCTTGGAAAAAGATCTTCAACCCCAGTTGAGATACTCTAGCTTACACAACATGCGGCAGAGAAGAGCTGTCCCCACTGATTCCTGCCCAAATTTCAGATTTATGGGAACGATAAATGATTGTTGTTTTAAGCTATTAATGTTAGGGTTGCTTTTTAATACAGGAGAAGATAACTGTGTCATGCAGTTAATATTTATCATTGGTAATCATGTAAGCCAAATATAATCTATATAGGTGCTTCTGCTATTATCCCATATATGTAATTGTGACAAACCTAGTATTCCGTAAGATTGCATATTAATTGGGCACAGGGTTTATGAGGAAAATCAGATTGAGGTGGACCACTCAAAACCTGTAGAATTTTGTAAAGAAGAACCCTAACTAAAACAGTAACAATCCTATTGAAAATATCAGCCATAACAAATCTCTGCTGGCATTTGCACTTAGAATCATGTGCATCCTTACCAACCAGTATCCTAGGGTCAGGTTTCCCTAAAGGCACTTTTACTTACAGTTTCACCAGAGAGCTGCATAAAGTAGAAAGCATAGAGGTTCTTGAAGCCACTAGATCAGCCTACTTCTTGCATTAAATAGACTCTTCTTCAGGATTTTCAGAGGTTTTTTGTAGGTCTTCACGTATTGCTAAAGATTTTTCTTTAACTGTGAGAAAGTTTCACCCTATTACCTCAAAAATGAACATTCTTGGAAATTCAAAAGTGAACCGAGGGAATTTCAATGTTTACTGACATCCTTGTTGATCAATTACATATGAGCTAATTGGTACTAAAAAAACACATGGAGCAGAGCAGACTGTATCAATGTCATGTGTGGCCAATAGGAATACATAGACTAATTGTGAAGGCCCAATTCTCTTTGCCATAGCCCCTTGTGGACTTGGGCCTTATGACCTACGTTATCCTGACAGACTCAGTTTTGAGCCCACAAGAGATGGCTGCTCTGTGTGGGCAGCAGCTGGAGCTGCTCTGGTGTCAGCTTCTTTCACTAGGTCCACCAGGAAAGGGCTGCCAGTGGCGCCCTCTGTGGGCCTGGGGACTAATGCTGAGGAAAGGATGTCAAGGGTGTACTCATCCTCAGGAGAGGGTGGTTCAATGGACTGCTTTTCTGCTGGAAATGCTGGTTTCAGGAAACTTTCTCCTGGGTCAAGGATGACTTTAGCACTGTTCTTTGAGGTAGTGTTTTTGAGGTAGTGTCATAGATAGATTCTTCAAAGAGAATCTATGTTGTCATCCAACATAGACTTTGTGGGAAGAAAAAACTCACCTGGTCGACTGTGTCCTGCTCTGTCCACTGTCTCAAGCCTGGGTTGACCAAAAGGAAGTTCTGGACTCCAAGCAGCATCCTACAGCATGAATGTAGGAAGACAGATGTTGAGAAGTGACATTTTTCTGTATATGAGAAGGGCTATACTCTATATTTTTTCTTTTCATTTAAAATTTCAGCAAATAATTTTGTAGTTGACTCCTTATGGATTCTGATGTTGTTCTGATACAGAAATATGTCCTGAAAGGAAAACATGCATTGATACAGTGGTAAAACATGATCTATTGGCTTCTTGGCTGAGTCTGCCTGTGTTAAGTCCTAACTGAAATACTTTGAATTATGTCAATCATGTTTGAATTTATGAATTCTTTATTTAAGAAAGAATAGAGTTTAGTCAGCACTTCCATTTATGAACACTCCATTGACAACATTTGATATAAATTAAATGGACATAGCTTTAATTGAAGTAAAAAAAACTATTACTGAATTTATCATTTTTACTTTCTAAGACATTAATTTATACTTATGAAACCCCCATAAATAAATATATAGATAAGATTTTAAGACTTAAGGACACACTTACAAATTATGCTTATGTTTGTATTTATTTTTGAAAGTCAAAGTTAAATAGTGCATTCTGCTTTTAGTGTTCTTTTCAGTTCATGAACATGTGTTTATTTTATCAAAAAGAGAGCAAATCTTGACTCTAATGGAAACAAAGATATGACTTTGAATTTTAGGATATTTGAAAGGTGAGTCATATTATATTTTATTAATACAAATGCTAGAAGTGGGTAACCAAGTACAGCCTATAAACAAAGGAGAACTATAATTAGCACTGCCAAAGGGATTTTGCTTTGTTTAGTCTTTAAGTTGATTTTTATGATGAAGGGTTTGGAGGCTTTGTTTCTATTTGAAGAACAAAAGGACAACAAACTCACCTTTGTGAGATCAGCAAGGAGGGTGGGCGGCACTGACTCGGTGTCAGAGCCGGAGACTGGCAGTGACCCAACAATTTCTGTGGATGAAAAAATCACAAGGTTTGATTGTTTTCTTCATTTTCCTCTTGTGTTTGGGTCAGTAAAACAGTGAGGGTTGTAAGATGTGGCAATAATCAGTTCTTAGGGAGTTGTACAACAGATCATCAGAAGTCATTGTCACAGAAGCTAATGGTCATTGATCTGAATGATATAGTAAAGGACAGATGCAAGGGGTATATCTTGCACATTTATGTGATAAGAACAGTCATTAAGGTGGATTTTTGGGGGTGTTTAGTTTTATTGTACAGATTTGAACCAAGCAGGCAGGCTGATTGGCGAGGCCAGTAGGACGAAAACATAACGAAGCAGGCAAAGAAAGAAATGACCAGAATACTGGGATCAAGCACACTTGCAGAGTCTTACCCCTAAACTAAAGCCTGATTCTCAGAGCATCCCTGAGGATTCACCAAACAGACAAACTCAGAGTACCAGACGGTTGGTCTCTGAGGTGAGTCTGAAGTTCACTTTTTCTTGCTAAGTAGATCCCCTTGCCCTGCATATTGTACTAAGAGACCTTGTGAAGTTTTCCAGTGTTGAATTTGACTATCTAAATAAGAAAGACATAACTGACAGAGAATGCCAGTTTCATGCCATGTTATTCTAAAATGGCATTTCTATTGTCCATTTATTATTCCAGGAGTACTGGGCACTGAGGAGTTGAGTTCCAGGCTTCTGGGTCTCTGCGGGCCTCCACTAGATCCTGAGTGTGCCTGATTTTCCTGTTGGTTTCTTTAGATCCACTCCCCTTTTTTCTCCCCACTATTCTCTGCCTCTGGAAGCTGACTTGTATGGACTATAACAATAGCTGCTTGCCCTCTGTCTTCAGTATGGCTTAGTTCATTAGGCAACACTTTATAGAGGTAGTAATGGGACCTTGCTTCTTTTAGCCCCAGAGAACGATCCTATTTCTTTGAGTATTAGGGAAATCTTTATAAATAATCCCTTTATCAAACTCTCCTCAAATTATCCTAATTTGAATGTGCTATCTGAAACAGAGGGGTCCTTTTGGGACCTGACCAATTTGTTACATGAGGGAATCGATATTGTGCCAGGGGAACAGAACTGTCCGTGGGTCCTTCTCTCCACCTGGATTCCACTGGATGACTGTGGCTGACCTGGCATGAACTCGGCTTCTCCTAGAGCTATTCTTGGTATGAAGTGGTCACCAAAGGCTCATCAAATGAGACACAGGTTGGAATGAAGAAAAACAGAAATGATACCACACATAATGTGCCTGTCACAGAAATGATTGACTCTACAAGGCCCAATTAGAATGACAGTGACCATGAGACTTTCACACCTCCTAGTCTTTCTGTCAGAATGAGGATAAATGCAGAACTATGAAATGACCAACTGACCATCAGTGAACTGAATTGTCCCCACATCCAAGGCTTTGTCTTCCTGTAGTGCTCTGCTGATCAACTTTTTGAGGTCTAAAGCTGTGAGATAGATTTCTGGTTGCTTGTACTCCTCCATCATTCCATGAAGGACTCCTTCACTTTCAATTTTGTTGGGATCAAAAGACAGCAGGTCACTTGCAGGACTTTTTGCTTCTGCTCTGTCTCTCTTAAAGATGGCCATAAGTTGTATCTCTGTGGAGCTTGAACTGTAGAAGCAAAGGACACATCACACCTAATGCCATTGTTACATGCCTTGGAAAGAGAGTCACTGTGTTGCTACAAAGCTTAAGGTCAGATTCAACCTCTTTCCTGATGGGCTCTTTAAAAATATTCCACTTCAAGAGTACTTTCAATGTTTATCAGAAATTTGAAATGTGGAAAAGGATTGACATATATTTTTTGTTCGGAAATGTCAGGATGAGAGTTAAGTCCAGCTTGAAGAGTGACTACTAACTGAATCAAGTGACCATAGGTTTTTTCACTGTAGGTCTTTATGAAAAAGTGTTAATTATCAACATTGCTGTTATTGACCAGTGTTTTTGGTGGCCTTATAAGTAAAGTCATGCAGTGCCAGTCAGAACTATGAATTGTCTTTCTCCTACAAAGAACTTCCTTTAAAAAGGTCTATGAAATACAATGTAGGCTGTATCAGTGGGACAATAGTATGTACATGTTGTGACAAATTCAAAGCTTTAGTTCTTAAGGGTATTCCTCTTCAACTTTTTTCAATATGTGTTTTTTAATTAAAAAATAAAACCTTAAATTAAACATAACAATCTTTTCCCTCAAGCTACTTTAAAAACAATATCTTCGAAGGAAGGTGTGAGAAAAGAGAAAGAGAAGTAGCACATGATTAACTACATTTATGATCATATTTATTGATTCAATGCCTTTTTGCATGTAAAAATAAAACAGAATTCTCTGTAGTTCTGTCCTGAAGAATCCGGTTTTACCTTTTAGTTTATGCCATAAATCCACAGAGAGGGAGGCAGAAGTGTTTTAAAGGCCATAGGAACCAATAATGTGTATTTTTGGCAGTTCTTTGTGCCGCAAAATCAGTCAGAGTCCACAGTTCATTATTTCACTAGTTAATTATAGAGCCAAAGCTGAATTCTTATTACTGAATTCCCCAATGTATTGTGGGCCCTTTCCCAATTCAAACTGACCTTGGAACCAGGGAGCAAATTAGTTTCTCTGCTTTAATCCAGGCTTAGGTTAGTTGCATCTATGAGTGTGCATTAAGGCAGACAATTTTCCATCATAAATGACATTTAAGAAATTGTGAAAGCATGCTTGCATTCACAGATACATGTTTTAATGTTTTTCTAATTAAATTTTGAGTTTTGTAGATACTGTTTTGCAGATCAAGTAATTGTTTACCTGCTTATCTCATGTAGTGATTTTGATTTGAGAGTTTTTCTTCCACTACTGAATAATGAATCAATTACTCTCATTTTACTAAGAAACATTAAAACATCATTGAGTTATCCCAGACTTTACATGTAAAAATTATCTGTAAAAGATCAGCATATAAATTTGTGAGGGGAAGTGTTTCAAAACATTAAAATTCCAAATTACCCATCTCTTCCTTTCGCTGGTCTTCATTTCACAACGCACAGTGGAAACATGCAAGGAAGAAGAATTTTTATGAAATTTATCGAGACATTCAATGTATCATTTCATACACCAAAAACATTTTTTTTCTTTCCATTGTCTCCCATATTTGACCAAATTTTGAAGGAAACATAAACTATCATCAGAATTTGCATGGAAAATTTGAGAACCATATAAATCGCAGAAAGTAAACATCATTATATAATATTTCTGATTAGGATCTGAACTTCAGTTCAAAAACTATACGTACTTTTGGTCTTAAAATCTTTGAGTTCCGCATAGTCCTAAATAAAGAGACTGCAAATGTATCCTATATATCTTACATTTTGGGTAGTGCTGGTGCCAGGAAGTTTTTAAAGAAGTATTTTATAAATGAATTTCTCAACCCCTAAATAGCATTAAATGGTTAGCTTAATTTTGAAGGTAATTTATCTGAGATTGGATCCTGGAACTGGTGTTGACTGATTGGTTTTCAAATTGTTGTAAACAGGGTTACAGATATAGTTGAGGTTAGCTGTAGGTATAGGGTTCAGATTAGGTACAGGGTTAGGGTTATGGTTAGGATTAAGTGTAGGATTAAGGTTGAGGTTAGGTATATGGTTAGGGTAGGGTTATGGTTAGAGTTACAGTGGCAGTTAGTTATAGGTTTGGAGTTAGGGTTAGAGTTAGGTTTGAGGTGAGGGTTAGGGTTAGGGTTGACTTTAGAGTTAGAATTAGGGTTAGGGATAGGATTGAGGTTAGGTTTAGGGTTGAGGTTAGGTATAGGGTTGCTTATTTACTGCTTTGTTGATGGATATTTGGGTTGTTTCCAGTTCTTGGCTGTTACAAATAAAACTGCTATGGACATTTGTGTACAAGACTTTGAAGGAGTATATCCTCCAAACAGATAGAATGATTGTTAATAGTTTCCCATATTTGCTTTAAGAGATAAAACAATATTTGTAGTGAATCTTTTACTGTTCATTGTTATAATTGTGTTAATAAAGATGTCCTAAGTACTTCCCAGTTGTGTTGAGAAAATCAAATGAAGTCACTGATATAAAAGTACTTATTAGATCAGATTTTATACAAATGAGCTGAAATAAAGACAGTACCAGGAGACACACTGAATTTTAGGTCTTCTGTGGGGATTTGATCCATGAGAAAGAAATTTCCTTCATAAGTTTACAGTAGTCTGAGTA
The DNA here is from genome assembly GCF_057876585.1 of Rhinolophus sinicus. Taxonomy (NCBI): domain Eukaryota; kingdom Metazoa; phylum Chordata; class Mammalia; order Chiroptera; family Rhinolophidae; genus Rhinolophus; species Rhinolophus sinicus. The sequence continues at coordinate 71,391,204 of NC_142502.1, read as the reverse complement.
TCATTATTAAGGATTAAAAGTTTGCCATATTCAGAAGCACGTTTTTTATTGTATTTGGGGTCAAATGTTTTCTGGGAGACTAAACCTTCATTACATAATAGAAAACCTTGGAAAAATGTGATCGAATTTCCTTTGGAAGAATATTTGGCAGAAGAAAGAATAAATTCTTGCAGAGATAAACACATGGGAAACATGCAGCTTCAAGGGATATATCTTTAAAATTTTTACTTTGCAAAATTTCATCAACGTAACATTTTGCTTTTCTTCTGAAATGTAACTTTTTTATTATTAGATCTTCATTTATTTGAAAGGAGGGGGTAGCATTCACAAAGAAAACCATTCCTATCATTTTCTTCAGCTTTAAATTAAAAAGATGTTCTTTAAATGCAGTGGTTTATTCAGAAGGCCTTGCCATCTATGCAGAATATTCTCTTATCACTTTTTATTTCTCTCTAATCCATCTGATTTCACATGGAATACTGTAGAGCAACATCTTAAAATGAAGAAAAATAAGTCTGCTTTGGTAAATATTAAGGGTTTCATCTTTTATAATTTCGCTTTTCAATGCTTCCTTCCTCTGGAGTTACACAAATCAGAGGGGCCTGATAGCTTTGAAAGAAAGAAACTGGTGGAGCTCCCCATAAGTTATTCTTGTGAGGATTCAGAGCCCTGCTCTGTGCACCTTCTTGCCTTAAGACAATAGATGGTGAAGGGGCCAGGAAGGACCAAGGTGACTCCTGCTCTACCTGCTTTACAAACCTCCCTCGGAGCATGGAATCTCATTCTGTCACACCGGGGCTGATGTCTACCCCGCGGCACATTTAAAAAAAATACCATATTATGACCCTACTTGTAGATGTTTTGAAGAATGAGAACTTAAAAGATGCAAAAATTCTTGCCCCAGATTCTGAAACCACATTAGAATGTTGCGATGCTGATGGATACAGACCTGTTTGTGTGAAAACTGAGGGAACATGATTGAACCCTGCTGTAATGTGGCACTATTTTATTATTTCATTTCTTTTATTTAAAATTTTAATTCAGTTAGTTTTGCATGGTAATACATTACTATAGTTCAGACATCAAAATGATATAAAAAATATATTTTGGGAAGTCTTGCTTCCACCCTTCCCCATCCACCACATTCCTCCAACCCCTCTATCCCATAAACACCACTGTTTATTAATTTCACCTGCCTCTCTAGGGTTAGCCTGATTTGTTTAAACAGTGATGATATTTAGCATCAATAGGAAACTGGGCAATCAGACACCAAGGTTACTAATTGCTCCTTTTTTTGATCTGCCTCTACTGAGGTACTTTCCTAAGAGGTTCATTAATAACATTGCCAAGGACAGAAGATGAGCTCTCTGCAGAGAGCAGTGTCTCTGACTCTGGAAGGAGGACGGAATACAATTTCTGTGTTACTCCTTTAAAAATATCACCTACAGTCATGTTCCAATTAGACAATTTCTTTATCTGAAACATATTCAGTTTTCAGGATTAGGCAGAGCTTAACAATTGGGGAAAAGGGACCTTATAATCCTCGTGATGTCACTTTTTAAAAATTTAATTATTTAAAACAGTTTTCAATTATAGTTGACATTCAATATTATTTTATATTAGTTTCAGGTGTACAGGGTAATGGTTAGACATTTATATAATTTATGAAGTGATCCCCATGATAAGTCTAGTATCCACCTGGCATTACATATAGTTATTGTGTTATTGACTATATTCCCTATACAGTACTTTACGTCCCCGTGACTGTTTCGTAACTCCAATTTGGACCTCTTAATCCCTTCATCTTTTTCATCCATCCCCCTAGCCCCTCTTTCCATCTGATAACCATCAGGTCTCATGACATCACTTTTAAAAGAGGATAGGAAGAAAGTAATTTAAAAATTGCGAAGAGTCTGAGTCTCTTACCTAAATCCTAACACATGGATTTCTTGAAATCCTGGAAGTTTCTTAAATACCTTTTGCATCTGCAGAGAGGAAAAAGAAAATTATGAAATACTCTGTTTCTACTGGGTCAGATGAGTTAGGGGAAAAAAATGAAAATGGAAAATTGAAGCAATGATTGAGACTAGATTTGTTCTTAGTTATTTCTGAAACCCAGAGGAAAGTGTTTTGCTACTTATTTAAAATCTGTAAAGTTGTAATTGGATAGTTCTGACTTGCTTTAGTAGTTATTTTACATAAAATATGAAATAACTTTAAGATGGTACTTGGAAGAAGGTTTTTTTGCCACATTGCTTTCATTTATACACACAGAATAACTATGATATTTTATGAATTGAACTATATAATTTGGAAAATATCTACAACGTTAAGGGAATTATTAAAATTTAATGGCTGCTGTACCTAAATAAAACAGATACTAGTCTAATAGGTTAGGTGGACTGTTAGATTTATATGAACTTTACAATAAATATTCTTAATTACTCTGACATTGCCAATGAAGCATATTATCAGAATATTTTACAATTCTATATTCAATTACTCTCCAACCCACTATAGTCAGCTTCTGCTGCTGGATTCCCCCAGGAAGGAGGGTTGTCTCCAGGTCATTGTCTCTTGGGTTTCTCCAAATCCAGTGGTATTTTCTATACTTTCTGCATGGTTTCCTTGCTTTTTTTAATACCTCTTCTTCCATCTCTCTGACCACTCTCTGAGTTTTTATCCCATTTCTGTCTCCACTTTCTACTTTAAATGTAAGGATTCTGAAAGTTTGTGTCCTTGGCCTCTTCGTTTCACCCACTCTCTCATTTACTCAGTAAGCTCGACTACAAGCACTGTGCTAGGCTCTCGGGACACATTGCCAAATAGATGGACAGGCACTGACCCATCCAGTTTACTTGTATGAAGGCTGGGAGGCAAGAAAACTCAAGAGGAAGAGACAGTTTAGTAGTGAAGCTTGGGAGGGAGGGGGAAAGTGAGGGAGGCTGAAGAGGGGAACAAGGACGTGACTCAGTCCTTTCTTCCTTGTGCCCACTTCCCTCTGCCTCTCTTTGGGGGATCTTGTTTTCTCCCAGGACTTCAAGGATCACCTGAGACACAGCTTTGAGTTCTCCACATGACTATCCCAACATTTGCCACCAACTAAATATGCCCAAACCAGAGTCATTCTCTTCCTTCCAAATATGTTTTTCCTCCTGGGCTCTCTATCTCAGTCAGGGCCCGGAACACCCATCACCTTACACGCCACAGAGCCCAGCATCTCCAGATACCTTCCCTCTGTGTCCCTCACATCCAGCCATCAAGTCCTGTTGGTTCAAATCCCACATGTATTTTGTTTCCACTATGTTCTTATTCCCATGTCCAACATACCCTACGTATCTCCCTTCCTGTATTACTGAAATGATTTCTGGGTGTGTGTGTGTTGGGGGGGGGGGGGCGGGAAAGAAGAGGATAAGTAGTTTTTTGGGTACATTGGGTGGAGGGAAGGAGACCTCTCCTTGACTACAGTATTTTTCCAAGTTCATCATCCCATATTTGCTGCTCTTCATTAAAATTCCCTTGATGGGCTGCACTGCCTACTGAATAAAGTCCAACACTTTAGAATGGCATTTAAGACCCTCCACAATCTACCCTCTATCCCCCAAGTACCTTACCATTTGCACTTCCTGCCATCATTAACCCCCTTGGCCAGTATTGTGTCCTTTAGTCACATTAAACTAACTCCTATCTCTCCCCAAATACACTTTGCCTCCTCCAGATGTCTATACAATTTTTTCCTTTAGCCCAAGATGCAACTTCTTCTACCTTCTGCTCATTGACTATCTTCCTGCACCACCCACAACCTTTCAAAGTGAGCTCAAACATCTCTATTGAAAAGTGTTTGCAGGGCCTCAAGGGCAGGCTCAATGATCTCTTCTCCCTGCTGCTGTAGAACTTATTACTGTGTGTCCCCTAAAATGGTCTATGTGGTGCCTGTTGTCTCCCTCATGAGATTATGCTCCTTGGGCTCAGGGATCGTGTCTTACTTATTCATCTTTATCTCCCTTCCTTCCTCCCAGTACTTAGAAGATTGTCATCCACATGGTAGGGACTCAGCACATTGTGTTTAATCGAGTTAGTGTGTCTCTTCTTCTCCATGCTCATCATGCCACTGCCGACTCTACATTATCTTTGTAGACTAGAGCACTGATGCCTAGATCGTCCCCACATCACTTACACTGGGCTTTGGAGTGCACCATGGACCTTTTCCCCCCAGCAGACCAATTTTCCTTCTGCATTATATTTTCTTGCACTGACAGTAAAATAGTTTTTGTTGCCTGAGTATGTAGTAACTACAATGATGCAGACAGTTCTGCTTTTGGGTGATAAGGAGATAGTAGCTGTATAGACCTGAGTTTAAATACTGGTTCTGATACTTTCTAGTTGCATGACCTTGAGTTTATTGCTTAATTTACCTGAATCTTGTTCTCCTTAACCAAAATTAAATAATAACATCTATGTCATAAGGCTGTTGTAAGGAATAACTAATAAGTGGGCAGAGAGTCAGCAATATTGTATTATTTATTTACTATTCTCTATCTCTCCTACTGGATTACTAGCTCCTTGATAGCCCAATTTTCTTTTACTTCCTTGATGGCCACATAGCATGGAGCCTGGCAAGGGCAGAGTAAGCCTTCAGTCAGTTGTTTTTGAAAGACTCAGTGGGGGGAGGAGAAGATGAGGGTCTCCCTAGGGGTCAGGGGCAGGGTAATAAGTTTCTGTGTTTCCACTCCTACCAGGACGTTGCTTAGAGACTCGGTTCTGCAGAGCTGGGCTTTATTATGGGGACAAGTGGGAAGGAGCTGTGTAGGTGCTTCAGGTCTGCTCCGGTCTCCTGTGACAAATAGCTCTGGGGCCATAAGCACTTGTCATGGCGTTCTAGTTATGGCACCTACATAGGACTGAATGTTTAAGTGTGAGCTCTAATTTCTGAAGCAGAAGATTCAGACCCTGACTCTTTCTTGTCCAGGATCCCAGAGATGCTGGTACACATGCGAAAACAAAGAGCTAAGCACAGAACTGCTACCATAGAGACCCACAGCTGTTAGCATAGGCAACGGGGTACATGTGGGAGAGAGCCATCCTCCCCTGCAGGAGTGCTCGCAGCACTGCTCCAGTGGACGGGATTTATGGCTTTTGTGCGTGCCCTCTTTGTGAACCTGTCTGTGATGGATTATCAATCAGCTTTGCTTAGGAGGGTGCACCAGATGTCTAGGGAGGAGATGACAAAAGCCTTCAGTTAATTCTGCTAAATAATCTTCTGGGGACCTTCCAATCTTGGAGCACTAACCACTAAATTGCTAATTAAGTGCCCAGTTAACCTTATTAATAATACTAAACGCACAGTGGCCTCCCTGGTTCTGCTGGAATGTATGGTAACAGGGCTATAAAAAGGCAGCCGTATTGGGTTTTCATGAATGTTTGCACATGAGAAAGCATTCAGACAACAACTAAGCATTCCTTTTGACATTTGTATTAAATTGCTCATTAACTTTACTGTGGAAATTAAGTTACTGCAAAGCACTGACCATTAATTTCTGATTAGGTCCAAATGACTGTGCTAATTTAAGTGTACGGCTGTGGTGGGGCTCGTTGGTTAGCTGAAGGCAGGCTGCTAGGTGTCCAGACTGCGCAGGAGTCTGGGAGGGGAACAGATGCTCTAAGAAGAGGGTCTCCATTTTAGAGGAGCAAGTGACCAGGCCAATGGAACAGCAGTGTTGATGTGATAAGTCTCCGGAATAAGACCAAGCAAGACGTACTCTTCTTGGGCTAATAAATACTTCAGAGGCTAGAAGGGGCATGTTTACTTGATGATTCAAAAATCCTTCCCCCATAAATATTGGGGGAAAATAGAAATTATAACATAATGGCTAAAAGCAGGGGTTCTGGTGCCAGGCTGCCTACGTTTGAATCTTGCCTCTGCTGCCTGTTAATAGGTGTGACATTGGGGGGCATATTGATTAATCTCTTTTTGCCTCAGTATCCTCACTTGTAAAAACTGTAAATAATGTCATTTACAAGATTTGTGAAAAATGAAATGAGTTAATACATATCAAACATTAAGGACAGTGGTATTATTTCTATACATAGTATTTTAGACTCGCACAGGGACTATGAAATTACCTTTAATTTCTAAATGAGGAATCTAAGGTCAGGGAAGAGCCCCCAAATTTTCATTACTAACACTTGGCAAGAACAAGACTAGAACTCAGATTTAAAAAATATAATTTATTTGCATCATTCTACCTCAGGTTGTTTCAGGTGCTTAGAAAATTAACAACAGGTAAGTGAAGGCAGTCTACAGCCAATTATCCAATTTTGAAGATACTCTGATGATACTAAGGATTTGCTGAAGAGACTATTTCAGAAAACAAATAGAAAAGTTAACAGACTATTTTTAAAATTCATTCTATCTAATAATCCATGTCTAAGTACTTTTCTGCTTCATAAACACCCCATGCTGATGTTTTCTCTTTGAAGTTTGTAGAAATGATTCTTTACATTTTATGGACTGAATGCTGATGCAGGGAGACATGGGAGGTTAAGACTGTCATTTACTTACCCCCTCTCTAGTAGAGAGGAGGTAAACATTGAATTCTCAAAGCATGAGAGGTAGGGGCCTGTTTTTTCCCCTCACCATGCTGAGTAAGGGGCTTGGGCACCCAGGCTGTCCATAAATGTGGTTCCTGTTATGTTATCCCATGAGTGCTCCTATTTTTAGTTTCATTTCTACATTACCAAGTAGGTAACTGCATTCCAAACTCTATATTACGAGGTAAGGCTGTAGAGATGAAAGAGACAGTTGCTGCCCTCAAGACAAGATGATGTGTTGTTACAACACTGGGCACCAGATGTTAGCCTAGAGAAGAGGCACTAAATCCAGAATGGGTAGAAGGAAGTTTTCATGATTTGAGTAAAATGAACTCAGGGAAGGCAGCCCATGTAAAGACTAAAGATGAGAAAAGATTTGCAAGCAGTCTGTATTTCTGGAAAGTAGAATGCAAAAGAGGGGGACGGTAAGGAGCTGGTGCGAAGATGAGGCTGGAAAGAAAGGTAGGGGTCTTATCATGGCACATAGATGCCACGTTCAGAATAGTAGTTTGCATTTATCCTGCAGGGAATGAAGACTCTTTTAATTTAATCAGGCAAGGCAGCTATGATGATGGTCAGAGATGGAACAGACAGCCTAGGACAGCTCCTCAGTTTATTGATGGATGACATGAACAACATAACTGCCTTCTGCTTATCACCCATGAAAAGTGTCATGTCTCTAAATTGCAGCAGACTGCAAAAATGGAAATATTATGTAAGGCAAAGTATTAGGGATTAAAAAATTCATATTTCAACCCAGCATGTTCCAAACTGGTGCCACATGGACATTTTACACATATAGAATATCTGCTTAGTGGCTTTCGGCTAAATGAGATTTAAAAGTCTACTAATATTTAAAGAAAATCTAAATGTAAATGACTTTTACGATGGAAAAGCTGAAATGGAAAATATTCCTGGAGATCCATTTGTCTTAACATTTTTGCAGTTTTTGATTTCTTTTCAGTGGTTAAAAATGAATGCCTGGTCATAAGAAGTTGGACCCATTAGTCAAAAGGGTTTATGTCATGTTGGCTCCCAGATTCTGTGTCATGACTTGGTCAGTGGTTGTGTATGGTGGGTTCACTCACCTGAACTTGAGACTTCACTGCTAGCTCCTGGTAATATGGGGACTGGGAGTCAGCGAGCTCTGCTTTGAACTTCTGGTTTGCCAGAGAGATGCTCAGCTCCACCGTCTGCTCCAGTGGGCCCTCGGATACCTCAGTTAATTCTATTTCTCTTTCCTAAGTTGAAACAAAGGTCTTCTATTAATATAAACCACAAGTAAATGGCTATATTATATAACATACATTGATATTGTCTCAAGAAGTGGATTAGGAAGGCTCTCATGTTTTTAGAATAAAAGTCCTCTTAACTAGAAGTGGCCTATGAATTTCATCAAGAGACTAAGTACCAAAGATCCAATGAGTTAACTACATAGAATCTTTGCGAACACTGTCATTTTTTTTCCACTGTGTGCTCTTCATGAAAGCATTTACACACACACACACACACACACACACACACACAATTATATACTTTGTTGGAGCATCACTAGGATTGTGCTACATCCTTGTATAACTTTATAAATACTTTTTGATGGGGACTGGAGTAGACAATATAACCTATGGATGCTGAGATATTATTTAATATACTCCTTTTTAGAGAAGAGTCTAGACTGGTTTAATAAGCCCATTTGTGCTTAAATTTCACATTGAAATTAGTTAGAAAGCACTGTCAGGTCAAGCGAGGGTTTGACATTTCTCTCAGAAGCAATGGCATATTTGGGCCACCTTTGGAAGCCTGTGGCTAAGAATAGCAGGCTCTGAGGACCTGAATTTGGCCTTTGCTCACAAAGAGCCCGAGCCCATCCCTCTTGTCCTTTGGTTTGAGAACAAGCAGGAGTGTCTCATAGTTCTCAACTCAGGGGAAGTTCTCCCGGCACAGAGAAAGCCTAGATCTGGGTTTCAAACTTGGAGTTTGACAGATTTTCAGCCTTGGGTACCCAGACAATCCTGAAATCTGCACAGCTTTCTCAAAAGAGTAAAAAATATGCCTGTGGAAAATTAACTGTCTCTGGCAATGTACATAATCGCTTATGATAAAACTAGAGTTGTGGAAGCTGATAGAAGAGAACAACCAATGGAAAATGCCATGAAGGGCAAAACTCATATGGGTGCTAGCTGATATAGTTTCTCCTCATTTCTCATCACAAACTCCCCTCTTCCATAGGTAGTGGACAGCAACACATCCTCTAACTTTAATGGGATTCGGGGAGGACATGGACTCACACTTACTAAACTACTGATATTTGTTTAACAAAAAGGTTATCATTCATTCATTCATTCATTCATCCACTCATTCATTCATTCAAATAATACACTCTGAGCATCTGTATGGATATAGCACAGTGCTAGGATCTATGGGAAGTTAAAAGAAAAGGATGGCATATGGTTTTATTCTCTAGAAGCTTACCATTTCATTAGGCAGATTTGAAGTTCACAAAAAACATTTAGAATGTGCATTAGTGACAAGTTTCCTAATTTACCCTCAACCACTGGATTTTTTCACACCTCTCACTCAGCACCCTCAGTGACTCCCTACTATCTTTGGGATAAAACTGAAACTATTTTTCCTGACATTCAAGACTCTCCTCCATCTGATACCAATCTGCTGGAAAAGTCATAGCCTGTCTCACTTCCCTGTGTCCTGTCCAGCAAATGGTTCTATTCACTGTTGTTGAGATATAACATTATTGTGCTACTCTCCTAACTGGAGACCCTACTCACAGACCCCCATGTCCACCTCTAACAATAACACACATACGAGCAGACTCCCCCCCCCACACACATGCACACACACACACACACACACCATTTTTCACTTCATACACGTACTTTTTTACTTCTTACCAATATCTCATAATTTGTTTAAAATAATATCTCCTCTGACCATCTAAGGTAGAACTCTTTGCTTCCTCTGACCTCCTATAGCAGTGGATAACATCTGAATTGCTCACTTGGGACCTATGATTTACTCACCTGGAGTCTTCTTTTTGTATGCTAATCCTGTCACCCTACATATAATTTCCTTGAATCCAGCATGATTCTCACACTTCATGGAATTTCCCAAACTAAAATATATGAGGCCATTTATGTACAAAACTCTCAGTGAATACACATGACTAGAGGTCACATCTTTGCAGCCTGTCCCGGTGTATCATTTTGTCCCAGTCCATACATCTGCCATCTTCGATCATAGCACTTAGACGATTTTGTTGTACTTATTTGCATTATACATTTTTTAAAGGCGGGGACTGTGTCTTGTTCATCTTGGGATCGTCGATGCAGAGCCCAATGCCTGGCACTTCAGTGGGTTTCAGTTAAATGTTTGCTGAGTGAAGGAATAAGTAATAGATGCAGTTCATAAGAAGGATGCGATGGATGTGAAATGAAATATTTAGGGGCTGTTTACTTCAGAAGGAGGGAACTATATTAGATTTTGAAGAAGATGGGACTTGGTTAATGTGAGAAAAGAGAAGACAAACTGGAGTTGTCTTAGAAATTTTATAGTGAATATGTTTAATCAGTTATTATTTTCAACATCACTTTTCATTGTTGGTGGAATAATATTTTTGAGAAAAATAAAACATTTTTATTCTTTCATAACAATAGCTCCACGAAGTCTGTAGCCATCTGGCTTAAAGGCCAGAGAGAGAGTGGCCAGCAGGGCTCTCATCCCTGAATTTTCATGTCTAGCTGGTGAGACTGAATTTCCTTCCCTCACCATCTGGGCTTTGAGCTGTGCCTTGGAGGGAAGTTCACAGGAAGAGGAAAGGGCTGGCGGATTCTCACAGAACACAGGGCACGGCAGATCTGGTTGTGGTGGCGGTGTGAGCACGAGAGTATCCTGGTTCTGACTCGTCACTCTATGCTACTGCCCCTTCAGGGCCTGCTGCCCACCTTCTGCTGCCACAGCTGCTCTGCTCAGGAGTAAGGAGGGTGTCACTTCCCTACTTCAGCACTGAGTCTGGCTCAAGGCTTTTTGGAGGGGTTAAAAATGGCCCCCTTTTCTGATAACCAACATTAAATTCTGTAACAATCCTCTCATCCTGTATGCCTTTTCACTCAAACAGAGCGGCTGCCAGTGTTCCTGTTTGCCGGCAACATTGTTTTTATTTTCCCCGCATTTGACACGCAGGATTTCGATCATTTTGTTATTTATCTGATCTATTCACCCGGAACATGACTGAGAACAAAACTTCTACCTGTTGTCAGCATGAGATTACACTTCAGTGGAGAAAGAACCTGATTGCTTGATAGATTCCTTCCTTCCTTCCTTCCTTCCTTCCTTCCTTCCTTCCTTCCTTCCTTCCTTCCTTCCTTCCTTCCTTCCTTCTAAAACTTGGTGAGCACCTGCTGTATATAATTATCTGTTACGTACTTGCCTTCCTGGTGTTTATAGTTAAGTTACTTCTTGCAATTCCTGTCACCGTATCCTAGTTTCAATCTATTTTTGCCCCTTAGTCTCTAGGAAGAAGTGAGAATACTGAATAGAACAAAGTCACTGGCTTTTAATATGAGTGATACAAATTCAGCATTAATAATATATTCTAAGGGCAGATTCAAGGTGATGGTTATAGAATGGCCAGTCCATCCATTCTTTTATTCTGTTTTACAAATGAAACAAAAACAGGCAAGTGAGGTGCTAGATTGACTCTCAGAACTTCTTACTATTGTAGGCATCTTGGTATCGTTGAGGAGTGTGTCATCAGGAGTGAGCAGGAAGGGCCAGAGTGAGACACCAGCAACATCTGTGGAAGTTAAAACGATAGTAGGCACACAAAAAATGAGACTGGAGTAGTTTACATTAGAACAAGGTCAAAATTTTATATACTTTTTTTGTCATTCTAGAATTTACAGATGTTAGATGCATTCTGAGCTCATGTTTATTTTAAGATCACACAAATATGTTCTTCAGCAAAATATAACTCACACTCTTGATCCCACTTGAATTCTTCATTCTTCCTTTCTAGTACCCAAGTTTGGTGTTCTTCTAGGTATGTTAAAGTTAAATGGTTTTACCTAATGAGATCTGGTTAATTTTTCTTTTTGTGACTATATAAAGGATGCATAGACAGATATATATCTTTAATTTGATTGTTTCAAAATATTGGTAATGATTGCTTCCAAGTTGTAGGGTTATGGGCAGTTTGGTTTTACCTTTATTCTTTTCTAGATTTTCCAAGTTTTATACAATGAATTTAAATCATTTATGTTAGAAATGCAAGTTAGATTTGAGAAATAACATTATAAACTTTGTGGAATTCAATTAAAGATTCTTTTGAAATATAAAGCTTTCACGGCGATTTGAATTAAGGTTCAGAAGCAGACAAAATGAGACCTAAGCTTACCTGTTGAAAACACAGGTGTTTCATGGGGTTCTTCTAATATCTCCTCTGTGGGTATTTCATCCTTTCTATTAGTAAAATAGAGAAGAAAGAACAGGTACTGAAAAGGAGCTTGGCAATAGGGGCAAGGCATTTAAATTTGCCTATATTCAATAGACCTAAAAATCAGAGACAAAGTGCACTTTAAAACTGTGTTTACCTATTTTATCATTACAGAAGTAATCTAATATATTTACATTGAGGCAAAATTCCGACATCCCCTCAAAATGATGATGTTTGTTTGACCCCAGGACTTTTCATAAGCATCTTGAGGATTAAACTTTTTGCGGTCCTGGGGATCATTTCCCTAGTAGGTAAAGATGGTTTTAGGGGCCTTATATTTTATCGTCCCTGTGCTTAAACTGTGTCCTTGACATCAAAGATAATCGATGACATGATCTATGACTGAAATATTCTTGCTAAAATCTCAGACCTTCAAATCTGCAAATCCAGAGAATCATTAAGTTTGTCTAATAAAGTAACTCTTGTGGTTACAGTAATGAGAGAGAAATAGATTTCTGGATAATGCAGATGTATTAAATCTCTATTTTGAACATAACTCTTGCCTTCAATGGTAACTAGCCAGGAAGATGTGGGTTGGTTTGCAGTGCTATGGAGTGGCAGTGTGGAATATATTCTAAGGACAGATCCAAGGTCAGGGTTATAGAATTGACTACATATAATGTAGCCCATTCCAGGAAGCTTTACTTAGAAAGGAGTAGCAGCAGTGATCTCTTCTGAATCTCAATAAAAGGTTTGTTACTATAAGCTGGTAGGTCCCAAAGGATTGTGTCTGTGTTTGTATAATATAGTCATCATTGACCAACATATTTGATCCAATTTTCTGTGGCTCATGATGATGGAAGACAAAAGGGAATAGCTAGGTACTCTGTTGTCATAAAGTCATAGAGATTGGCCATAGCCAATAGGACCATCTACATATTTCTACTACACTCAATTCTGCCGAAGTGCTAATAGGGGTAACGTACAACATGTATCAATCAGCCTGGCATGGCTCTGGCCAATCAGAATGGGTGTTAGTTGTAAACCTGGGTGACTATATTGGTGCACATAGGCTAAATTAAACTAATTTGGAATTAGCTATTCTTAGTTGTTTTTGTTGCTATTATGCTGTGTTTAATAAATCGTTTTTAGGGAGGTAATGTTTAGTAAACTCATATCAAGGATTATAGCATTTGTAACTTAGGCAATATTCTTTCTCTTTTTTTACTTTATAGAGCTTTGGTTAGAGTAAGGTCTCCTTTCTCCTGTTATCACTTTAGTATCCTTGTTTTACCTTGTAAAAAATAAAATAACCAAGAAGAGTAGTTCTTAAAATGCTGGCTATTGCCTTGGTTACAAGTCAATAGCTCAGTTTGGACAGGTGTGATTCTGACACTACACTGGCAATCTAGACCATCACCCAGGAGCTACAACTTGGGAAGCTAGACAGCTAGGTTCTTCCAGTGGCTTTTATCTTACAGTCATTTGAAACTGGCAGGTGAGAAATTTTTCTGTTTTCTCTTCCTGGAAAGGTTTGAAGTAAAAGAGAGGTTGTTTTCTGCTTTTCTTTCTTTTTTTAAAAGACAACTTGGTAACCATAGGTAGTATAAAATGTTTATCTCTTGTTCCTTCTTTCTCTCTAGCAATGCTAGTAGGTACATGAATACATATAATGATTCTATTTCTTTGTCTTTCTGGGTTGGATAATCATTTCCCATAAGTTTTTAATGTTTTTGTATCAAGTCTGGGTATATTTTGTTGAATTGTTTCTTATGAATGGCCCCTGCTTTCTTTTATTTTTGGAAAATGAGGAGTCAGCATTATCCTGTATTTAAATCAGAGGAGTCAATATCTCTGTGTCTTGTGAACAATATTAATACTCTAGTACTATTTTCCTAAGTCACATTATTTCTTTTGGCAACAACTTTTAAAAATTTATAAAAGTGTGGCTAGATAGACATATTAAGGACAGTTGTATATTATAAATACATGAAAACTTTGCTCAGTGCTGTAGCAGTTGGTCGAGAAATATAAAACAGCTCCTGCCCTCGAGGTGTTTACACTCTCACAGGAAACAGGGTGAAGCAAGGAAATGTTAAATAAAAATATAAATGCCAAAAAGAACGCAAAATTCAAAGCAGGGAGAGATTGCACTAGGCTCAAATAGGTGGTTAAGATGTCATGAGGAGGTGGGACTCCACTTACAGACTGAAAGGGGAATAGGATTTAGAGGGATGGAGTGGAGAAGGCAGGTTCTTCCAGGAAAGAGAGAAAGTCTTGGAGTCAGAATCTGGGATGAGCAGGTGTGATGTCTGTGCAGCGAGGAAGTGGCATGCTAGCAGCAATGGGATCATGGGTAATGAAAGGCAATGTGGGAAAGGTCAGGAGTTAAAAGGCCTCGATTCATTAGTTTGGCTTCTGCCTCAATGCAGGTCCTGGCTGGAAGCAGACGGCTCGCTCATAGTGGGGTAATTTGAGCAAAATTTAATAAAGAGATTATTACTAAGAGCAACCACAAATGATTGTGCAGAATCCCGGGCTGCTAATAGTGGGGTGCTAAAAGCACTTCCACAGCAGGTGGGGTGAGAGGACGGAGCAGTTATCACAAACCACAGACAGAGAAAGCTCTGTGGAGAGGGCTGCTTCACAGGAACTGAGCTGAAGTTAAAGGAGACCAACAGCCCTCATAGACTTTGCAGGTTATGGAGGTGATAAATTTGCTCACCTCTTTCTCCTCCCTTACTCTGATATCTTACTCCCTATTGGCTGTCCTACCCAGAAGTCAGAGGGCAGAGGATGCCAGGGTTTCAATCTTTCCTGCTCAGCCTTCTGCTCAGAACAGGTGGGGAAATGCAGGGAGGGGATATTTAGGATAAAAGGAAGTTGGGGGAATCTCTTGAAAACCATTGAACAGGGCTCAATGTAAGGAAAGGACTATTTCAGACATATCAGTCCTGCAGCAGTTATGCACGTTCAGGTGGGGAAGAGGTTAGAGCCAAGGAAATCTATCAGGGAGATCAGATTTGACGTTTTTCCTGTGTAAATTAATAAGATCCTGGACCAGGTTTTTGGCAAAGGAAATAGAAATGAAGGAACAAATGTGAAAAGCATGATAAAGAATAGTCAGTAATCATACAGCCAAATTTGGGTCTCTTTAGTATTATTATTTTCAGATTTAGATTTCTAAATGTTATAAAATGTATGTAATTTGTGAGGTTAGAGTTTGGCAATGGCATCGCTCTTCTTTAATTATTTTTATCTAATGTACTTTTCCTTTCTTTTCGTTTACATTTTGATTTTCTTACTTCATATTCAGTTCCTGTTGAGGACATAGCTCATTGGTTCAGTAATTTAGTTTGAGAAATACTAACACTTTATAGAATACCAAAAGGGAGTTCAAAATTCAGGTTGCTCTCTGATTTATTAAATATTTTCCTGATGTAACTAATAATTTATTATAAATTCTAAAAATCATACCATTTTAATTGCTGTATATCATAACTGAAAATACACATTAGATATTTATCACATAGTAATGAATTAATTTTAACTGAAAACAGTGCAAACATATATCTCAGTCCATAAGGTCTAACTATTTCTCTTCTTCATTTGTCTTTATGACAATTATGTATAAATTGTCAGAATAACCTACACAGATCTCAGTGGTTGACATAATATCATAATGGAACAATAGCTGAGACTCACTCCATTATGTGATCTTTCAAAAGTCAAGAACATGCAGTACTCTATTTTGGGTACTTACCTCTCAGGGAAGTGTCTCTGTTTTATTCTCTGCAGAAAGAGAAAAAGT
Organism: Rhinolophus sinicus; assembly: GCF_057876585.1. Taxonomy (NCBI): domain Eukaryota; kingdom Metazoa; phylum Chordata; class Mammalia; order Chiroptera; family Rhinolophidae; genus Rhinolophus; species Rhinolophus sinicus. The sequence continues at coordinate 71,375,353 of NC_142502.1, read as the reverse complement.
AATTTTACCAAGAGATAATGCCAATTGAAGAGCTAAAGTCTATTTTCATTCTCTTTTCCTTTAACTTCACTTCAATCTGCCTGTACAATGTTATTTTGTAAGAATGAAATTCCTGTTGGCCTTATCATACCTCTCCAAGCAACCCTTTTGCTGCGAAAACCAGTTAAAATGGGGCAGGGGCTGGAGGTCTGGGAGGTCCTGGGGTAGTGTTCCAAACATCTAGAATTTAGGCTCACCTGCTGAAGAAGATCCAGGTGCTCCTGCGAGTTGCTGAAGTTTTTCCCAATGTCAAAGAGGCAGAAAGTCTCCTGCTGGCAGATGCTGACCCAGTGCTGGTACTCCCCTGTGTCAGGTATGTGATCCAGAAAGATTCGATATGCTTCCCATACTGCTTCCTGACACACTGCAATGCAGCACCATTAGGAGTAGAAGATCTGCTCACAACCCAAGTACAATCTTATAATATGGAAAGCCCTTTCATGGCTTTTGTTGACACTCTAACTCACAGCCCATAGAAATGAATTCATTGAACAACTATGTATTGAGCACCCATGTGTGCAATGGGGAAAAATAAAATAAGGAAGATAGGGAATATGAGCGTGCGCGTGTGTGTGTGTATGTGTGTGACTGCAATTTAAAGTAGGGTGGTTGAGGAAAGCCTCATTATAAAGGTGACTTTTGAACAGTTTGGGAAAAGGCCCCAAGGTTGGAGAATGCTACGGACATTGAAGGAACAGCAAAGAGATCAGTGTGGCCAGAGCAAGGTCGAGAGTCTCAGATGATGAAGATAGAAGGATGTGGAGAGAGGACCACAAATTGTGTTGGGCTTTGTGAGCACTAATCTGCAAATTAGGTATAGGTACTGGCTGTATCTGAAAACTTTCCAAAGAATAAACAGGCATACAGTTTAAATATAATCAATTTCTGTCTCAACTTTCCTATCATGTTTCCAGATATTGGTCTGCCTAACGGCACACATTTCCTCCTTCACTTTCCCTTTGGTTGTCATCTTTCCCCCATTCATTCATCCCTAATCGTCCTGTGGCACAGTGGCCCTAGGCTGCCACACAAAGGGATGATTGGAAATCATCCCTGAGATGAGATTAAGAAAGCAAGTGAATTTAGTCGAGGGGTAACACATACATGTGTAGTTAGGGTGGTTTCTCATTCTTTGCTTTTAACAGGTTAGGAGTCCTGATGGAGTTGACAACTGATAGATCATTAAAAACAATGATGACAGCTCATGATGTGATTGTTAGCATATAATGCCAAAGGAAATTAAAGAATAAAGATATTACTATGACAAAACTCCCTCTGTTCCTATCTTTTCATTTATGTAACAAGTTTTCTCAATGAAATTAGGTAAAATAATAGGGATAGAATTGATGCTAAATCCTGCCTTATTTTAGCAGTATATAATATGAATAATAAGTAATATTACATGAACTAATAGAGGAACAATACCAAAGCAACCCCATTTATCCAGAGGCAGAAGCTAATGAAGCTTTAGCTATGGGCCCTTCATTTACACTGGCCCTGTCCAGAGCTTTGCTCCTAATTTTGTATTCATAAACATTAGTACCCACAAAACCAGTATCTGACTTTATATCTGTCTGTTAATAGCAACTTAACTTTTTGTGAAATTTGTATCTATTTGTTTTACTCAATTATATATTAAATGTAATTATAAATGCAAATTAATCCGGAAGAAATTTCTTTGTACACAAAAAGTCTTCAGTCACAGGAAATATATATATATATATATATATATATATATATATATAATTTCAATTTATGTATATATTTTTGTTACTGAGACTTATTTTAGAGCAACCAATAATAAACTTTCAAGCTTAAAGTAAATTACATTAGGTAAGACTTTGAAGTAGGAAGTAGAAAAGAAATGTGGGTATAGGGAGAAAAGGAATTACGTGACATTTCCTACTGTTAAGAAGAATTCTTTCTGTAACAGCTATATATGATGTCAGAGGGGTAGTAGATAGGGGAAAGGGGGTTATCACTTTGTGAGGGGTGGAAATGTCTAACTATTACATTGTTTTGTATACCTGGAACTAATAATGATTATGATAATAATAACAACAATAATAATAATAATAAAAAGAGTTTTTTGAGTATTTGATGGAAAGTATTGAGTGGCTATGGTAGATTCCATTGTATACATATAAATGCTCTAGTTTTTGTTTTATTTTCAATACCAACATTTACAACTCACCAAAAATTACATCTTATCCAAGTGTTTAAACGTATCCAAGTATGAAATTTTTAGGTATCAATGGAAAAGCATGCAAAAGTGTGCACCGTTTAAAAATTATGAGACTAAACGAAAAAAATGTTAGATGAATTCTGTTATGAGCAATTATAATATATTGTGTTTTTTTTAACCTCTAGAAGATTGGGGAGCAATTGAAGGCTTTGGGGCACAATCTGACATCACATGATTTTCTAAAGAATCTTTGACTGATGTGCTGAGAAAGCGGTTGTGGGGAAGAACAAGGTGAGAAAAGAGCAGTTTAGAAACTCTTACTCCTATGTTTTATTCTCCCTCAACCCTCACTTATTCTATGCCTGTATTTCTCTTAGCTTTCTGTTTTAAGGGGCAAAGAGAATTCCAGACCACAGAGGCTCAGTTCATTTACCAGCAGCAACCTGACCAGAACCCACAAAGCCGGGAGTGGGTACAGTCCCCACCACTTCAAACATGCACTGAGTTTTCCACATTTGGAGAAGTAGCAGGATCAGCACAGCTGGAGACCAATGCAATCATCTTTTACTAGAGAACCCATGTTTGTGAATATAACCTCTCTCCTGCCAGGCAAGGATCAGAGTTTTAATGCCTTTCCCAACACCAGTCATTATGTAGTCTTCAGACCTTCATCTCTAGTCAAGAGTCTACATGCTGTGCACGAAGGAAACATTTATTCAAACTCTAGGAGTTGTGGGTCTAGTCCAAGCAAACCATCTGCTTTTGCTTTCCTTCTTACCTACATACTCTGCACTCTCTTGGGGGATGTTACTTTGCCCTTCTCCTGCTAGTTTAGTTCAAAACCTGCTGGAGTGCCAGATATAAAACAATACATAAAATAAACTAGCCTTGCCTTTGAGGGCTTAGCGTTGGTGACGTTCTCTAACAATACACATGTGTGAAACATCTGGGAAAACATGATGGGATAATCCTTCTGTTTACCAGTTTCACATACTCCCACCTGTGTTGCTTTTGGTCTCAGATTAAATTTTCCTTTTATTTCCATTTAAGGCTTGTTTTTAGTGCCTGTATCTTTCCTAGCTCTGCTCCTTTGCCTACTGCTCTTTCTTCTACCTCAGGGGCACAGCATGCCCCCAGCCCCATTAAAACCTACTTTTCACAAATCCTCTGAAAGAACTTTCCCCCAAAGCTTCTTGAAGAATGATCTCCCCAGAGCATTGTAGTTTATAGGGATCGGAGTATTAGAATGAAACAGGAACTAGTAGCTTTTCTTTAGACTTATTGTGAGGAGCAAATTACTTTTGGTGAGTCCTCTGATATCATTTTTCTGGCCTCCTGGAAGCTTAACACACACCAGGAGGCATGGAATCCTTCTGCAATTGGGAGAACAAGAGCAGCAGCCCAAAGACCCACTATGAGAGTCTCTTGTCATTCCCTCAACATCAAAAGAAATTTTGAAAGTAGAGGCTTCAAAGGATCTTGGGGCCGGGAGGAGTCTAAAACTTCTTAAAGTTGGATTTTTCTGACCCCTTGATTTATCTGTTCTGCACCATCCTTCTCTGAACCTACTGGGAAGGACTACCATAGGGATTTTGGAGCAATCCAGAGCCTTGCCTCCCCAGTCTTCCCATAGTTGTTGGCCTCCGCCTGAATCTGACCACAAAGCCTCAGCCTTTCTGCTAAATGCCATACTCTATGCTGTTGGAAGATACAGGAAGAATCCCTGGGAACACATGCCCTGGAGGCCAGACATACTCCAGGATAGTTCTTCACATTTGGAAGGATTAAATGGAATGTGAAGACGCCCACCACAGGATAGGGCGCACTTTAGATGGAGAGAGAACACACTGACACGGGAGTCAGGATGCTGGATTCTAACTGCTCTGCCACCAACTGCTCTAACTGCTCTGCCACCAACTGCTCTGCGTATCCCTTAATTTTTCTTATCTGTACATTGGGGGTGTTGGCTAGATGTTGTTTAGACTGGTGCTTCTAGAACTTGAAAATGCAAGTAGATTACCTGGGGATCTTATTAAAACACAGATTCTGAAAGTAGGTCTGGTTTGGAATCTGAGTATTTGCATTTCTAACAAGTTCCCTGCTCATGGGGATGCTGCTGGTTTGTGGACACTCGGAGTAGCAAGAGCGAGGACTCCCCCTATCTCTACTTTTCTCTAAGACATACATTAATGTGAAAGAGACATTTAGCTTTTGATATTGGGATTGAGAGAAAGAGATAGAGATAGAGAAAGGGAGACAGAGAGACATAGTTTGAAAGAAGGTGGTTGCAAAGGAGGGAGTTTCCCGAGGAAGGAGCACAGGATTCTCCCTGGGAGACGACCTGAAATAAACTTGCCTCTTCTGTGTCTCTGCTTTGGGATAAACCTGTTTATGACTCTACCATGAAGCTCAGAACATTTCACTTGTATTGCTTTAAGCATCAGGAAAAGAAATAGCTCAATATTCAATTTGATTTGAGGAGTATAAGCACTTTCTTGCCTAAGTTTAAAAGATGTCAACAGATAATTTTGTAAAAGCAGCTACAAGAATAATAAGTGGGTTTCTCTGTTAAAGAAACACTGCTTTCTAGCTGGGTCTTATTTCTAGTTACTTTATGAAGCTATTTGTTAGACTTAAGAAACCCATGTTAATGGATAGTAAAATTTCGTATCACCCAGGGGCAGCCATAAAGATAATGGATTATCATTGCCAGGGGTGGGGGTGGGAGAAAAACAGTCGTTTGTTTCATACAAGGAAGCAAGAATGAAAGAGGCAAACCTAACCAAGAGTAAAGAATTAAGAATAAAATTCAGAGCTAAAAATTGGGTTGCAGCAATAGTCTTTTCTTCAAATACTTGTGATAAATCCTATTTGTGAATGTCATAAAGCATTCAAAGTTACATGAAAATAGCAATAGGTGTGTTCGTATTCAATGGGATTCATATTATATATAATATATAGAATACATTCTATATATTATATCTACATATATTATATATTTTCTATATATAATATATATTCATATTATATATATACACATATATACATGCATATATATGTGTGTATATATGTATACCAGGGGTGCCAAAAAATGTATATAAGTGGACTCTTTGCTAAACGTTGCTCAAGCAGTAGTTTGCCATAATCAGAAGTATCTGGACGCCTTTGAGCACCTCTTGTAATTGCAGGAGTCAGATGAATTGTATTCATTTTTGTTATCGGTATATATTTAGTATTACAATTATAATACAGTTTTCCTTTTTTAAAATGTGTATACATTTCTTTGGTCTCTCTTTCTCTCTGTCTATCTATCTATCATCTATCTGTCTGTCTGTCTATCTGTCTATCTATCTATCTGTCTATCTATCTATCTATCTATCTATCTATCTATACTTCCATCCATGAACAAATAAAAAATTCCATTTTTATTTGTTCATCTGATCAATGTGTAGGCACATTCAACATGAATAATTTACACATGTCACTATCTTTTCTTTGCATTCCCATTGGCCTGTTTGCCTCCTGTATTCATTAATAAGCATTTACCAAGAACCTGCTCTGCAGAGGTGCTGCACTAGGACCTCAAAATATTAATACAGTGCACTTGATTTTCTATAATTAGAGTTTTCCTTCTGACTATGATCTGGTACTTCTCATTTCTCTGTGGGTGTGGCTTCTATGAGAATGCAAATATCTCTTTACTTCTACATAAAATGAGACCTATGAGTTACATAAGGCTTGATATTTTTGATACCGTTAATTTATTGTGCCTCCAAAACCAAGAAGAACTCTTCAGATTAATGCAATCCTTGCACATATTACAGATTTAAATACTCAAGAACTATTTGGGATATTAGTATCGTGAAATTGTTTTCAGTTGTCATAATGTACAACACATCGCAGGCTACAATTGAACCAGCTTGCTCTAGTGAATGGGCTTGAAATAGATCAGGGTTACTGTACTTTTTGGAATGGAAGCAAACATTGAGTATAATCATGATGGAAATTAGTAAACCTCCTCAACTTTCACATGTAAGATTGAGGTTAGGCTTCCACTAGACAAGATACTTTGCATTATTCGGAGCTACCTGGGGAATTTAATAGCAGCTACCAAAGATTGCTTTTTTCCTTTAAAGAAGATGCCATGCGAATTTTTTCATCCATGGTAAGTGAACGACAAGGACAGTTACTGATAGCTGTGGTATGACTGAACTCCACTGTGATTTCCAGGCATGCTGTAAGAATCCTGTGATGCTGTCTTGGGAGTAAAAACTGCACTGTAACTCTGCTGGAAATCACAGTAATTGTGTTGTAAATCCCATTAACACCCCTGCATTATAACTGTGTACCTCCGCTTAATTTGTGACTCTTCTGCACTCAGATGTGCTTCCAGGTTTCCTAGTTTCAGAAGTTTTTGCTTAATCAGCAAGAAACAACTTAAACTTATCAAGAAGGGAGAGCGTATCTGGATTGTAATGTTGCTTTTGAAAAATAAAATCTTAAGTCATAAATCAACTTGCTCAGATTCCTGACAATGCAATCATCCTGTGCTTCTTATTTCATAATAACAACATTAAAATTCAATATTGGGCTTTCACAAAAATAAAAGAGGTAAAACCCAGATACTAACGCTTTTTGGTGATTTGTTAAATACCCTAATGGTTCTGTGTTGTACAGGACATTATTTTAAAATACAAGAGCAAACATCTACCATACTTTTAAATGTTAGTTATTCATTATTTTCATAATAGTTGGCTGATTTTTATAACTCTTGTGACTGAATGAGAGAGTGGACGTTTTGGGCTGAAAACAACCTATGGATGAATGAAAAGGAAGGGATGAAAAGAACAAAAGACTAAATAGGTTTCATCTCTTTCCTTACCTCTCAATCTATAATAAGCTTGAAGATTGGCTAAAATCTGTTTCATGGATTCCTGCGGACAGACTTTAACCCTTGCTGGGAAAAATGCTGATCGTTTTGTTTGATGCTTTGCCAAATTGAATATTCGTCTCATGGTTGACAGTTTGTACATTTTTGCAGTAGTTTCAGTTGTTTCAATTCTTAGGGCATTGCCTGTGTGTTCAGTTTCAGAATTGTACATCTTAATGGAGAGATCTGCAAAAGAAAGATTGATTTCCTAGTAAATATATACATTTACGTGATTTATGTGAAACATGATAAATGAATGAAATAAACTGAAAATTACAATCCTCTGGTTTATGAAAGTTCTACTTTGGTGCAGCTGCCAAATGTAATAGTCTAATGATAAGGCATTTTCAGAAATATGAGCTCATCAAGTATTTAAAAAAAAAACCAACATCTCAAATCATCTTGCCTTTAGGAACTGCCAAATATTGAAACCGTTTCCCACATATCTCTCTAAAAATCACTCCCACTTAGCACTCAAGCCTCCCGAGAGATGGCCCTTGTGATAGACATTATAGTTCAAGTGGGGAATCACATAGCATAGTGGTACCCAGAGGTATACTCTACATGAGGAAGTGGAGTGCTTCTAAAAACCTAGGGGGAAAAATGCCACGAAACAACCTTCCTGCCTCTTAGTGACAGCCTGGATTTCTATACGGCTGAAGCCAACCAGAGGGTGACTATCTGGTTGTGAAAGTGAGTTACAGCCAGGATGTGTCTTAGAGTTCATTTGCAGAGCAAGCTGGACATTTTATGTGGGGTGGTGAGAGGAAGCATGAAGGGGTGAGGAAAGAGAGTTAGGATGGCTAAGGATTTAACTCTCCATGCCATTTCATCCTGCTGGCTCTGCTGTGTTGTTAGGGTTAGGTCTAGACTTCATTTTTCACTCACTAGACCTCTCATAATAATAACTTATGTTCAGCAAGCACTTTTTCATTTTGAGTTTCTTCAGTTGTATTATCTCATATTGTTCTCACAAAAGCTCTGCTATATAGATGAAACAGACACTATTTTTCTCTTTTTACCATGCTGTAGGGTACTGAGTTTTAGAGGCATTTGAGCTTAACAGTGTGGTCAAATCTTGAGTTTTCCTTTCCCTCTCCATCTCTGTCCTTTTATACATTACTCCATTTAAAATAGGGAGTATTATTTCTTTATTTTCAGTGACATTTTATTTCATTGTTTACTTCAAAGTTGTCTTTAAATTAAGGTAGAACTTATTGATGAACAATTGGGGCCACTCACTATGACTCCTTGAGACCTTAAGAATGTCACTTACAGAGATTCATATCCCCATTTTAATAAGGAAGGCTCTCAAACTCATATCTTCTGAAATGTGGTACAGACAAGGGAATCACGTAGAAACCCAAGCAGGGAGCCTGGAGAGCAGCTATAATCTTGCTGCAAAGCATAAACGTCCCTCTTTCATTATGAGGGGAGGATAGAGTCCTGGTGGGAATTCATACCCTCTGCCACTTTGAGGAGTCTCCGAGGACTCTGTCAGTCTTGGGCAGTGATGCATTCTTAGGAATCTCCAGAAAGGAAGGGAGCTGAGAGACTAATTTGCTCACCCAGCAATACATAACACCAGTAAGTCACAATCTCTGAGTAGAACATGGACATCAGCATCTTTGGAAAATCTCTAGGTGATTCCAATATGCAGTTTGGGAACCACTGTTTAAGGATCTATAAGGCTATTTTCAGCTGAAGAATCAAGATAATCTGCCTCAAGCTGGTTTAAACAATAAGCAAGTTATCAAATACGAAGGCAAGCGAAAGGTAGGGAGTGCCTGGTGAAAATAAAGCTCTGGCTCTGCCTTTCTGACATTCTCTTATTCTCTTTGTTCAGTTCCCTCATGTGGTGACTTTATCCATAGGTTGGCATCCACTGAATTGAACATGCTTGCCCTTGTTCATGTTGAAAAATAGCCTTTCTCTAAAGTATGGCTGATGCATGCCATGTGCCTGGACTGATACCAGTCGCCAAGGGATATGGCAGCGCTGTTGGCTGGAGCTGAGTGATCACAGGGCAGTGGACTGCGATCCGGATTATGCTGAGTGGCTCATTCTAACGTGGCCTGAGTCAGGTTGGCTGCATGGCAAAGTAGAAGGTGCCCATTCAACATTGGGGCAAAGTGCAAGAGAGAGATAGGCGCTGCATATGCAGCCATTAGTGCCCATTACAGTTAGTAAATGGAAATTTCAGTTTAGGAGTGTTAATTTTTAATAAACCTTTCAAAACACATAGTGATTACAGTGTGGTAAGTTGTAAAGTTTTAATAATCATATTTCAGTTTCCATTAAGAATGGAAGAAAAAAGTGTGCATCATTGGATAATTCTAGGCCTATCTAGCATGGGAAGCACAGATCATACTTAGGGGAAATGTGCTCCCCATACACCCAGTACGTCTCCATGCTTTTCACAGTGCCTGCCTGCAGTGAGGGTGGAGTCCTGCTATTACACTGTTCCTGTTCTCACTTTGCCACTTCAACAATCTTTGGTCACTTGGGGTTGGCACTGTTCTTACTTTTTTATGTTATGCTCTGGTAGAACCCTCTGAATAACTAGGTTTGGGAATAGTATTTACTCCACGCTGGCTCTGGGAACAATGCCCATCCTGGAAATTTTCCCAGTTGGATCTTTTTGGATCTTAACTCTTTGCTTGTATTAAGGCTTGCTCTCACAGATCCTGCTTGATCTGAGTCTTTGGACTTTATCCTATCAGGGTGAGAATATAAAGAGTGAAAAGGTCACAGTTTGCCCTTTTTTTCAACATTCCCACAAGCTCTGATCTGTTGCTTTTTCCCTACTAGGACCAATCTTTCCCTATTTTCCATAAGGAAAAATTTCCAACATGACCACACAGCTGGTGGTCAATAACAAGGGAGAATTAGGGTGACGTGAGATACGTTTGCTGGAGAAATCCTGGTTTATCACTGTTATCCTTTCATTCTCAAATGTGTCCCCATTTGAAAAGTAAATTATATAAGCACCCAGTTTTTAATGTCTCCCTGCTGGGGGAAACCTAACACAAATGCTCTACAAATGACTGCCTCCTTCCACTAGGAAGCACCTTCCATTTTTGAATATCTCTATTTAGATATTTTTTCCTTTTAGCTGAAAATTGCCTTTCAGTGGCTTCCACACATTAGTCCTATTTCTACCCTCTGGCATAGCAAACACCTAGATACAGATATTTCCATAAAGAGTTTCTTATATTTTCCCTACGTAAGGCAGTTCTCTACTTTAAGCTAAATATCTTGTACCTTTCTCTGGTTTCTTTTACCACATGAGTATCAGATACCTTAGATTGCTGTGTTCCTCCAGATTACATAAAGCCAAACACACAGGGCATCCCCTGTAATAATGCTATCACTTGAGCAGGGATCAGAATATTTGGCCTGTGTCCTCACCCCAAATCATTGCTGGAGAAGATGTGGGGGCAAGATCTCTGAGAACAGGGACTTAACGATTCCTATGTCCAAGCATATTGATGGGACAGGCCACAAAGACAAAGTCTGTGTCTTTTCCAAGGCTTTCAGATAAAATAACCTAAAAAGAATTGAAGAATTGAAGCATGGAATGTTAAAGATTTCAGTGAGGTAAAAAGAGCTGTTATTTATTGGAGCTAATGAAATCACTCTTGGTAAAGCATTTAGATCATATTAGATGCTGTCCTCCCGTGCTCTATACTCGTAAATTATAATGTTGATAGTGAACTGAACTCTGATTCTTTGAATGTAGTTTCATGAGTTGATATTTTTAGTTTATGTAAGTATTCAGAAAAAGTAGGTTAAAATTTTAATGAGAAGGAATTGGTAGTTGAAAGACATGTTATTAAATGGGAGCATATTTAGCAAAACTTTCTATTTTTTTTTAAGGAGGGCACAGTTCACAGTGGCCCGGGGATGGGGAGGGGTGTTGAACCGGCAACCTTGATGTTAGCAGCACCACGCTCTAACCAACTGAGCTAACTGGCCACCCATAAAAGGGAGCATATTTAATAGAAGATTGGAAAACAATTTGAGACACAAACTATTTCTCTAAGATGATGACAAAACATGAGTATAACCTGTATGATGACGAACTGGCTGCCATCAACAACTGTCTCTAGATGAAGTTCAAAGTTACAAAGACAAGAGAAGGGCACAGTGATTTCAGAAAAAAAACAAAACAAAACAAAACCCCAAAACCAAAAAGACCCTACCTTTCCCAGAGTTCAATATTAGAAAATTTTAGTTAAATATTTTATGAATTTGTACGAAAAGAAATGCAATTATACCATATTATACTGTAGATTAATATGGAAAACAATGCTTAAGCCAATAGTTTTGGGAAGTAGTAATATCATTGCATGAGGGAAAGACAAAAACTGGAAATTAGTACATTTTACTATTGAGAATTTTTAAATACAGATGAGGAACAGCTAATATTCATGGTGCTTACTTTCTAAATTTAACTTAAATGTGCTTATTATTTGTGAAAGAAAAATGTAGTAGCAACACAAAGCCTATGGCACTCGCCTATTCAAAATGTGTTAGTTGTACTTATGGTACCCCGGGCACAGGCTCTATCACTTAGTAGGTGTATAACTTGGATATATACCTCTCTGTGCCTGAGTTTCCTCACCTTTAAAATGGGGAGTAATTGTGCCTATCTTACAGGATTTCTGTGATATTAAATGAGTTACTACATGGGCAGCACAGTATTGGGCACAGTGTAAGTACTCAGTCAGATCACCTTTATCCAATAATCCACGCTTTCACTTCCAGTATCGCTGTTCCCTTCTAATAGGCTGTTTCATGATACTGTTCCTCAGGAAACAGAGCAGACTGCGCATGCCCCTACGTCTTCCTGTGTTTTGAAGCAGTGCTCGTCTCACGCTTGTCTGTTACTTCATGCTGGAGGGCCCTTTGTCTTCCTTCTTTGTTGGGCTCCTACTTTTTCTTCAAGAGCTAGCTTCTAAGCTTTCTTTCCGTCTCTCTTAGGCTTTCTCAGATCCCACGTTCAGAACTGATTCATTGCTGCCTCCTGTTCTAGCATGGCTCTTACCTCTATTGAATTTACTGATTCACCGTAGTCTTTATGTGCCTATTGTGTTTTAGGCCCAGTATGGTCTCTGGTGGTAAATTAGATGAACAAATGTCATGGAACTTGCATTGTACTGCTTGTGCAATAATTTGGTGTAAATATACGAGTTTTCCCGTTTCAGCTGTAAATACCTTTGTATTTGCAAACACCTAAGGACTTTTAGACTGAAAATACCTCAGTATTGTAATCCTGTCCTCTCCCTAGTCTCCTTGGTGCTTGCCTAGTACAATATTTTGTACGCGACAGATAGGCCATACATATTCATTAAGTGAATTAATGAAAACTTCCTGTGGAAATAGTAATGGGTCTTTTACAATATATGTATGAGTTAGATTCATTTTCAAAACCATTAGACCATGAAAAATAGATTCATGTGTCCTGTCCACCCACATTATTGCACCCTGACCCCTTTAAATTTCTACTCCCTTCTACACTGTCTAATATCAGAGGCTGTGGACACAGCTATCTTATTAAAGACAATATCCTAAGTGAAAAGAAAAAATTCCTTTGGGAATGAAAACCAAAGAACAGAAATGATATGGTTTAGGCATAAAGTATATTTTAGTAAAGTCAGCATCACCAGAATTTTTCAATTTATCGAAGAGTATATAAACACATAAATAACAAATGAACCAATTAAAAACATGGGTAACAATGGGAGAGAATATTAATATTGCCTGGCTTTCTAGGATGGCAAGCTCTGAACTCCCTGGCTCCTCAATTATTGCACCTGGTAGGCAAAACCATAACCATCATTGAATCCAACCCTCTGCTTATTTCACACCTGCACCCTTGTAACTGAACATCGCTGGAGGAAAACAACCATTAGGACTCATTTTAAATTTATGATCCTTAAATAATATTGCACTACATATCCCTGGTTCATTAAGTTTCTCACTCTCTTGGAGAACTGCACACAACTTTTCTCAGATTTCCTGCATTTCTTGCCAATTCTCACTCTCAGTTGATGACCTGGCTTCACATTTTATTGAGAACAAGAGGAGCCAGAAGAGAACTTTACGAATTTCCAGCATTACATCAGCTCACTGGCTGCATCTGTGCTCAAATCCTCTACTTTCCCTTCTGTGATCATTTGATGAGCAGCCTGTGCTATCTAAGGCCAGTTCCTTTACTTATGCACCGAATCCCAGCTGTTTGCATCTCTCAAGGACATTTTCCCAGAAACTCTCATGTGCCTGTATCATTATTTTTTCCTCTTTCTCCTGAATTATTCCTTTCATCCTACAAACATACTATTATTTTTCCCCTTATTGTTTAAAAGATACTCTCTTGATCCCACTTCCCCTGTAGCTACTAACCCACTTTTCTATTCACCCAGCAACACTTTTTGAAAGATCTGTCTTTATCGCCTTTCCTAAAACAAAACGAGCTCCTATGTGTGAGGATTCCTTTGATACCACAGGCAAAGCTACCAACGTGTTCTACCTTAATTTTCTCCTTTTTTTTCCCTTAATTCTTTTTTTATTTTGATGTGTGCAATGTGCTCATAGAACCTGGTGTATTCAACATGCTAATGGGATGCTTCACCAGAAGGTGTCTCTATCTAACAGATAATATACTGAAATCTGAACGTTGGAAAATATGACTCTAATAATCACTTCTTTAAATTGGGAATTGTACATGTTGAGTATTGACATTTGTTGATGGGGGTGGTGGTAAGTGTGGTGATTTTGCAGCAAACAGACCCTTTGAGGAAGGGCTGAGACTTAACATGGTGGGATGGATTCTCATTTGCCTGGGAGGTTCTCATGAGAGGCCTGGCAGATTAAACATATTTAGGTGAGCAGGAAGGAGGACAACATGTGTACAGGCAGGACAACTTCTAGAAGGCTAAGGAAGGTTGTTAACATGGAAGGTTTGAATTAAATTTCTTTAGCCACTCTATCCTGGAGCTAACCGAGATCCTGCAACCCCGTATAGTTGTGACAAGTTTGGAAATTTCTAAATGTATAGAAAGGGTAATGAATAAAACAACCACTGGATTCAAACACTGAATTCAAATGTTTATCCTAAGCAAAAGTTAAATCTGGCCAAGGGTGGAGTGGCAGCTCTGAAATATGGGCTTTTGATCCTTCGTTTATTGTTTCAAAATTAGATTGCCTAAACATTGCCTAAGCATGTCTACTAGCTAATGCGAAGGCTGGCCTTTCAGTCAAAGGTATGTTTTCCATTCTAGATCTAGGCTGGTGGCCACATGGCTTTGATGTTGACTGACATCCTGGAAGCCATTATAGGCCACACCGTCTCCCTGGCATATCACTGAAAAGTATATTTTTATCCTTCCTGTACCAAAGTTGGTCTCTAGTCATAGGATGCTTACAAAGTTTCCATGTCATGGCTCAGCCTCTCCCTCAAATCAGTCTCTTTCTTGATTATGTGTCTGTATTAAAGTGGATCCTTACTACCTCACAAAACTCTTCTAGAGGAATATTTTCTAGCCGTTTAACTCTGCAGGCTTACAGCACAGCATTCCTGTATACATCTAGCGACAATAACAGATAACAGGAAAAGGAGAATGGGGCTTTCACGGAAGCATTGTTATGAAAGCAACAGCCACTGGTCTAAGCACTTAGAGATCCCATTATGTTTTCCCAAAGGAAAAGGCTGCACTATCTTAATGAATGAATTAACAGGCGTAGAGACGAAAGTTACTGGAATTCCTACAGAACGAAAGTCACCATTTGCAGAACAGAACTCCATAGAGAGAAAGTAGATAACATTTCAGGACCAAATCAATGAATAAAAGTTTTAAAAAATAATAATTTAATCTTGTATAAACTTCCCAAACTTCCCAAAAAAAAAAAAAAAAAATCCAAAAAACAAAAACAAAAAACAGTCAGGGGTTGTGGCTTTTATGCAATTACTTAGCGTGTTTGTGACCTATTATATCTAAGTCCCTCTCTCCCCTTCCACCATCCACTGCTCGCATCAGTAGAAATGGTCAAATATACACTTGAAAATTTTTCTCCAGAGCAAGGGCAACTAAATGTACATTGTACTTAACATACCTGAATATGCCTTGAAAATTATGCAGATATGCTGAATACCTTGTGAGAACAATTATGTTAAAGAGGCTGGCCAGGCTAGCTAAGGCTTGTTTTCAGGAGTTGACGAAAAGAAACCAGTGCTTTCTCCAGCAGCTGGATTTTTTAGTACCCCTCAAATCATCCTGGTTGGGCAGGTACCTTCTCTGAATATACATAGGACCAACCCCATTGAGCCACTTTAATTATCTCATCCTTACATTAATTTAAATTCTACTAACATTTTTCATTGCTTCGGCTTCCTAATTTTTAATTTATCGTGTGATTTTTTTTAATGCTGTTCCAGAAAATTGCATGGAGTTTAAGCAGTTTTCTGCATGATCAAGTAGTGAACACAGGAGCTTCTACACCTCACTTTCCCACCTGTCTTCCTACCTGTAATTCCCAATACACATCCACAATGCTAACTCCAGTGAAGGCATGTTGGAATAAATGATATCGAAGAGAGGAACATAGAAATTAAGGAAATTTCCAGTGATTTTCTTTAATGAAATAGGAAGGGATTAAGTTCTCACGATAGTCAGTATACAGACTGATTATCAGTGATGCATGGGATGGTTGCTACACCATTGCCCTCTCTGCAGCTTTTTAAACTTGGATGTCATTGCAGCTTTCCTAACCTCCCAAATTGGCGTTCGTTCAGCAGCACCACTCCCTACGGAGTATAAAAATCAGTGCTCCCTTCTCTCAAAGAATTAGAACAGTCACATCATCTTTCTTCTCATTGCCAAAGTCAGATTTAGCCCTTACACTTGATCTATCAGAAAGGAAAAAGTTAGAAACTTTAAAAAAAATTACAAGAAATAAAAGTTGCTAACATCTATTTTCTATTCTTTCTCTATACATATGTATTGAGGCCCTCTTCCACCTCACTGCACTTAAAAAAAGAGGAAGAACCCAATCTACAGGTGAGATGCTGAGAAATTTTGTTGATGGCATATGCGCCTTGGTGAGTGGGCAGTAGCAACATCGAAGTTGAAGGGAGAAGTAGAAAAGAGAAAGGGGCTTGTTTCTTTTGTGTCCAAAGGAGGCGGTCCTCTGAGAGGGTGGAGTGGCCAGCTCTCCATGTCTGGTAAGTGTCAGGGAGTGGAGAGACAGGATTTCAGCTGGGCCGTGTGTTTACCTATACCTAGAACAGAGATGTGTGCTAACTCCCACCCTGTTTGTGGGGGGAGAGAGAGGAGGGTATATTGAGGAGGGGAAGAATATTCTCAAAGATGACTGTCCTTTCTCTGTCCTGGGGAATAAGAGAAACACAACTGAGATACTTGTCGTAGGGTGGCTTGAAAGTCTCATACACAGCTGTCTTCATCGAAGGCATGAAATTACTTCATAGTGCAGTTCCAGAGGCCGCTGTTCCTGCTGCAATTCCAGAACCACAGAATGTCCTTGATTCTCAAGTGCCCTCAAAGTATGCAGTGTTGTGTCAGAGGCTGTGAGAAACCATAGGATCAACCCTCTTGCTTCTTCATGGAGTGCTAAATTTACTTGAGAATTTTAGCAGAAAAAGTTTAAAATGTTAAGGACTGTAAATGATTTTCACATGAATACATAAGCAAAATCAGCAAAATCCTTTCTTCCCTAAATAAGCCAGTCTTGAAAGTTAGAGGAGTAGGATATTTCTATAAGCTGTGATTAACTGTAAAGTATATTACTTTGAAAAAAATGGTGAGTGGAGTTGGTTTATTGCTGAGGATGGGTTGAAGTAAACAGGATGTGAGACAGAAGTGAGAACAATTATGTTAAAGAGGCTGGCCAGCCTAGCTAAGGCTTGTTTTCAGGAGTTGACGAAAAGAAACCAGTGTTTTCTCCAGCAGCTGGATTTTTTAGTACCCCTCAAATCATCCTGGTTGGGCAGGTACCTTCTCCGAATATACATAGGACCAACCCCATTGAGCCACTTTAATTATCTCATCCTTACATTAATTTAAATTCTACTAACATTTTTCATTGCTTCGGCTTCCTAATTTTTAACTTATCGTGTGATTTTTTTTTTGGCATCACCTCCAAAGATTTCAAAGTGCAGAGTTTACATAAATACACAGGTTATGGATAAGAGATTCAGAATGGAATTTTACAAGTGAATCTGAGACATGTGGATGATGAGCTGCAATGGTACTTCACAAATGTATGGGATGTAATAGTTTCTAGAACATTTTTGTAGCCTGCTTGACACAAAAGTTGAATGATATGAAAACCAAGGGGTTATGCTGGAACAGTACCAGGACATTCACAAGCCAGAGATAGATTCAGCCTGTGATCTGTTTGGAAGTGGGTGGGGGAGACAAATAGCAGGAATTCACAGAGACCTACTAAGAGCCTATAAAAAGAAATTCCCCCAAACTCAGGAGAAAGCTAACTTCAGAAGCTGGGGATACACTAAAGAAATATCAGGGGATAAGAATGTGAATTTGCTTGAGGGACACATTAATGATATGTACCAAATGCTCACTTTCCTTCTGATTTCAGTTGTGCTGGGTAAATGGAACATGGAGTATCTTTCTCTCTGTGATTCTTAGGGGTGTTATATATTTTGGGCATATTTATCTCATTAAATTCTTACCATATCTGAAGTACTCGTATCAGAATCAGCTCTAATTTAGGCCAGCATCTTTATTGTCTGAATCCTTTTGCTGCCCATGATTCTAATATTACAAACCAAGAAAGACAAGTTGTAGTGCTCTCATGTAAGTCTGATCTTGGAGTATGTTGGGAGATCTGAGTAAAGAAAATTGCATGTATAGCATTGGTGCAATATTGCCACCAAAGAATGATATTTTAACTACTCAAGGAGCACAGAATTGGAGAAGATTAAACAGAAGCAGCTGCAAATCTCTGCCTGTTAAACTTTCTGATGCATAAGGAACTATCATAGTTCATGCAGAGAAGAAAGTTAAACTTTGTTTTGTGTACGTAAGGGGCTGAAGTTACAGTAATACAGCTCTGCCTTCCTAAGCCACTTCCTGACCTTGGGCAAATAATCTTTATATGATTCAGGCTTCTAATGAGGGTATAACAGTAATTCTAGCACTATAGTTTTGCATTAATGTCTGTATGTTATACAGTTTTGTTTTGTTTTAAAGATTAAGTGAGAAAATAGATATCAAGAGTTTGCAGAAGGCCTGGCACATTGGTAGCTGTTATTATGATCTAGTACTATTCTGTTCTGAGGTTTAGGGCTAGGAATAGATAGAAATAGGATTGTCTGATTTAGCAAATAAAATATAGGACGCCCAGTCAAATTTTATTTTCTGATAAACAACTAATAATTTTTCTTTAGGGTAAGTATGTCCCATACAATATTTGGGACACATGAAAAATAAATGGACAAAGTGCTCCTGTTAAAAGACAAAGATTGTCAGACTGCATTAAAAATAAAAAGATCCCACTATATGCTGTTTTAATAGATACCTCTAAATGAAAAGATAGAGATAAAGTGAAATTCAAAGGATGGAAAAAAGTTATAATATGTAAACACTAACCAAAGGCAGGTTGGGATACCTATATTAATATCAAATGAAATCAGAGCTTTCTGGTAAATGTTTAATAAGCAATTCTTGAGAATGGATAGGAAGGCCTGATTTGTAGCGTTTGCCAATTTCCATGTGTTAATACTGCTCCAACGGCTGATTTCAAGTCACTAACGTGACATACTGAACACAGAGTTGGGAAGAGATGTGTGCAATGGAGTCTTGTAAGTTAGTAAGGGCCAGTTCCAGCACATCAGAGGATGGAATTCCTCATTTAGCAGAAAGCCTTACAAAGATGAAGACAGTCACATCATAATGGTAAAAGTTTAAAAGTCACCAGAAAGATGTAACAAGTTATAATTTTATGTACTTAATAATAAACCTTAAAATATATAAAACAAAAGTTGAGAGAACAATAAAGAAAGTAAAATCAACAATAATAGCAGGTAGATTTTAGGAGATCTTTCTTGGTAAGAACAGATAAAAATCAATAAAGATATAAAAGACTGAAAACATAATTGAATTAGACCTAATGGACATATATGGAACATTATAAAATAAAAAAATATAACATATATTTACATTACATATAAAATGTACTTTATTTCAAGCACAGGGAGAGCACATATAAATAATGACTATATATTGGACTATATAATACATTATGTTCTCAGACCAACAGGCAAGTAAAATAAAAAGCAGTTTTATAAAAAATAACTGGGAAATCCTCATATGTTTAGAACTAAAAAAAAAAAGAAAAAAGCCCTTAAATTAACACATAAGTCCATGAAGAAATCATGTTGGATATTAGAAATATCTTTATCAAATGATAAAATTACTACATAATAAAACTTACAGGATATAGCTAAATCAGCATTTGAAAGGTAAATTTATTGTATTAAAATGACTATGTTAAAAAAAGAAAGAGTTAAATATTAATGAGCTAAGCATTTGTCTCAAGAGATTAGCAAAAGAAAAAAGTAAATTCAAAGACAATACAAGAAAAAGTAGAGTTGAGATTAATAAAAGGTAAAATAAGGTAATAACATAAAAGAGAAGAAAAGGAAACGTAAAGGCCAAATGTTTTTCCTCTGAAAATACTAATAACAAAACAAAAAACAAGATTTATTAAATAAGAAAAGGGAGATACAATTAAGTACTATCAGGGTTGCTAAAGGAGGATATCATTTTATCTTATACAGACATGAAAAACATAACAAGAGGATGTTATGAATAATGATTTGTCAATAAATTTGAAATTTTATATGAAATTTATATGAATAAATTCTAGAAATATAGAACTTACCAAAACTAATATAAAAGATAGAAAGCCTAATCATTATTATGACCTTTAAAAAAATTGAGTCAGTAGTTAACTATCTTTCTATAAATGTAATTCTCTAGTTTCACCAGAGAGTTCTATCAAATATTCAAGGAAAAACCAATTCCATTTTCATACAAACACTTACAAAACCTCATCAGGAAAGTATCAGGTAAAATATCATGCTCCAATCTCACTTATGAATATGAACATAACAATTTGAAATAAATATTAGCAAATGGAATCCAGCAGTGTGTGAAAAAAGGTCATGACCAAGTTGGATTTATCTCAGGAATGTTGGATTGGTTTAATATTTGAAAACTGATTAAGGTAATTTATCACATTGATGAATTAAAAGAGAAATATCATTTGGTAATCTCAATAGATATAGAAGTACACAATAAATTTATATATTTATTCATGATTAAAACTCTTAGGAATAAAAAGGAACTTAAAAAACAAACAAAAACCTGATATAGGGCATTTACAAAAACAAAACAATCCCTAAATCTAAAATAAACATCATACTTAATGGTGAATTATGAAAACATTCCTTTCAAAATCAGTAACAAGTTAAAGGATGCATGAAATCACCATTTCTCTTTAACATTATACTGTGTGGCCTATGAAAGGCAGTAAGAAAATCCAAAGAAATAATAGATACAAAGACAGACAAGGAAGAACTCAAATTTCCTTTGTTCACAAATGACATAATTTTTAAGTAGAAAACTTGAAAAAAATTGCTACTGAACTTTCAGAATTAAGACTGTTCAGCAAAGCTATGGGATTAAAACCAATTGTTTTTCTACATAGGAAATGTAGTAAGAATGCCATTTACATGATCACAATTAATATAAAGGAGCTAGAGATAGGTCCAAGATGTGGAAGCCTTTTATTAAAATAATTATGCAACTTTATTTTAAGGTACTAATAAAAGGAGAGATATTCCATGTTCTCAGATAGAAAGACTTAACATTATAAAGTTATCAATTCTCCACAAGTTGATCTATAGATTCAACACAATTTTAACCCAACCTCAATAAGGTGTTTTGTGGGACTTGGTGAGCTAATTTTAGAATGGGTTATGGAAGAGTGGAGGGTCAATAATAGTTCAGACACTCCTGTAGAGAAAAAAAAAAAGCTAGGGAAACATGGTTACAAGACAACAAGGTTATTACAAATTTGTAATAATTAAAGCAATGTGGCATTGGCTCACAGATAACAAAATGGATAAACTCATGTTCTTGACAGAAGGGGTATCACAAAGCAGAGAGGAAAGGAGAAACTGTCCAATGAATGGTGCTAAAACAATTGATTTATCCATATTAAAAATTTGTTTTCCTACTTCACACTCACATACACACAATAAATACTAGTAGTTTGAATATGAAGGCCAAAACTATACAACTTCTATAAGACAACATAGGAGAATATTTTTATGACTTTGAGATAAAGAAGGATTTTTAAAATATGACAAAACCCCCCACAAACCATGAAGTTAAAGGCTGATAAATTCAACTATATTAAAATTAAGAATGTTCATTAGAGGTTACCATTAAGAGAGAAAAAGATAAACTACAAAGTTGGTGAAGATATTTGCAAGATCAGCAAAAACTGCAAAAGGATTGACATCCACAACTTTTAAAGAACTAAATCAATAAGAAAAGACATACATTCCAATGACAAAGGGGCAAAACACATGTTTAAGCATTTTCTAGAAAAGGAAACAGAAAAGACCCAAAATATATGAAAGATACTCAAGTTCATTAGCAATCAGAGAATAAAAATTAAACCCACAGTGAGATACTGTTCCACCCCCCAGCAGACTGGCAAAAAATAAAAAGTCAGGTAATACTAAGTGTGGATAAGGGTTTGGAATAAGAGGAACTCTCACTCAAAATGGCAAGAACACCGAGTAAAACAGTTTGGTATCACCTAGTAAAGTTGAAAGCATGCATACCTCATGACACAATCGTTTCTCTCCTTATCGAGAGAGAGAGAGAGAGAGAGAGAGAGAGAGAGAGAGAGAGAGAGAGAGAGAGAGAGAAACACCTAGACTTTGGAGAGACTCCTGCCTGGTGTCGCACTAGGGGACTCATATGAGGGTGTTTGTACCAGTGTTGTGTGTAATAGCAAAGTCCAACAAGCAAAGATCAACAAGATGACTATATGGTGGTGTATCTGCACCAGGCTGTACCATGTCTCAGATGCCTCTCATGCTGCATGTCAGGCCCTCTGAGCCTCACCTGTCTCTCAGACTAGCTCTTCATAAGCTCTGACCCACAGCAGGAGACGCAAGCCCACAGCTCCTTGCCTCATGGCTGTGTCATGGTGTCTGTTTTCTCTTTTCCCAGGAGTTTTTTGTAGCTGCAGAGGTGTGAGAAGCATCAGGACACCCCCTGCCTCCCCCCTCCCCCAACAGCCCCCCTGCAAGCTGTCTGTAGATGAGCACACTGGAAGTGCAGGGAAGTTACTATCCTTTGAAGTAAACCTTTGAGGAGATGTCTTATGAATTCTTCTCCATTTACCCCCAGGCTCCCACCCTCAGGAACTGTTTGGAGATCCTGTAGTCCTGTGGTCTCTGAAGATAGTTCTTTGAGACCAGCAATTGGTCGCACTCGACTCCAAGCGGTGGCCAGTTTGGTAAGGCATCTTTATGTTGGTTCTCCTTTGTTCACTGCCCCACTCCTCGTTTTCTTTTCCTCCTGGTTCCCTGCAAATGCACTCCCTATTGAAGATTAACAGGTAGGCTTTTGCCTCAGGGTCTGCTATATGAAACAATGTGGATGAAGCTATAAACCTAATGTTGAGCCAAAGAACTAAGGCATAGAACACATACAGCATGATATTATTTATATAAAAATCCCAGACAAAACAAAGACATACACTATTTAGAGAACACCCCTATAGGTAGTAACACTAATGGCAAAAAAAGACATAATCAACCCAAAATTCATGGCGGTGGCTACCTTTGACACTGAGAGACCTGCAGAGCAGATGGGGCTTCTAAGGTACTATTAATCTTTCATTATTTAATCTGAAAGTGAGCATGTTAGTATTATTCTCTAAATGCCACGGATATGTTTTGTACACTCTTGATGCACATTTCCCAAGTAAGGAGCGCTAAAGAAAACAATGAGTACAGATAGCCCAGTGCAGAGACTCAAGCAGTCTCTGCAAGTGAGGCTGGAAAGGACGGTGGAAGCCAGATCATAAGAACCCTCAAATGAAATTACTGGACTTCATTCTGAGGACATCAAGGAGGCTTTGGAAGTTCTTTTCTTTCCTTTTCTTTTTTTCAAGCAGAGGAATGTGGTATACAATGGATAACAGAGCTAGTTAAAGCTAGTGAACTACATGGATATTTATGAGCTAGTACCAACAGGGTATGCCACTGACTGACTGGTTATTATGGGTTTAGGAAATGGAGAGGTCAGAGGTCAGACCCAGAGAGGCGACTGTTACGCTACATCCCAGGGCAATGGGGATGAAAAGATGAAGCTAGGTTAAAGAAGCATCTGTGTACTAAAACTGATAATGCAAGTTGTGTGCTGAAACAGGTCCACATTTGCTTCTGGTTCCTGAGAGTCGACTGTGCACACCCCTATTAGATGATGTCATGTTGGTAGTTTCACATTGGCCATGGTAGGAGTATTTATTTACACGATGGGTATTGGAAAACTCTATGAATTAGGATTTTTACCCCCCAGAGAGATAATTGCTAAACATTTATCAGCATACCATTTAATATGATTTGATAACAAATTTGATATGACGAAGAGGAAGAAGGTTTAGATGATATCAGAGTTCCTGACTTGAGTAATAAAAGATGACAGCATGAAATGAGACAGAATGCAAGAAGCAAAGTGATTTGTGCCAGAAAGGAAGTGCTGATGGTATTATGGGGAACAAGATGGACATGGTCCCTGCCCGCATGAAGCATTTGTTTTTTTTTAACAGTGTGCATTAGAGCATTCTGTGCAGCTTTTTCAAAATACATATCCCATAACCTATCGATGCCCTAATATGATCAGTGCTGTTTTATGTAAAATGGTTAAAAAAATGAAACAACATAATGAAGGAAAAGATTATACAAATCATTCTATGAGCCCTATTAAATAATGAGAGCACCCCCTCTAAACATATATTATGATATAATATTTACTAAAAGGATGGAGATTAAAACAAACCCCTTGTTAGACCATAGTATAATGACCCACGTATCTTTACAGAAGGGCAATAAATCATGCTTCTCAAATCTGGCTGTGTAGTAGAATCACCTGGAGAGATTTAATAATTATTCTAGCTTGGGTCCTACTCCAGACAAATTAAATCAGAACCTTCAATGCTGGAGCCCCAGCAGTGGTGTTTTTACCAATGCTGAGAAATGTTCCATTAAAGTCGTTAGGTTGGGAAAAGGAGTTTAATGGAAAAGGTGACTGACAGAGGAAGTTTTTGGGGGAATGGGTTGTAAATAGAAATAAAGTCATAGGTAGATAGAAAGAACATTAGCAAAGATATGAATTTTTTTTATTTTTTCTGAAACGAGAGAATGAGAAGAGCTTGGATAAAGATTCAGAGAAATTTTGAAGTGGAAAGAAGACATGTCAAATTAAATCAAATGGCTTCAATCTTCTCAGTAGGTAGGAGGAGGTGGTGAGAGTAATGGTGGTAGTTATCATAGTCATCTTAGGAGCTAGCATTTTTTTGAGCATTTTTGTAGAAGATACCTCACTAAGAGCTTTGTAAACGTTATTTCATTTATCTTCATTCCTGCTCTATGAGGCAGACACTGCTATTATTATTCCCATTTTATAGACGAGAAATCATATGATGGAATATATATGAGACTGAGCAATTTGCCACGGTCACATAATTAGTAGGTGACAGATCTGTTCTGTGCAAATGTGTTCTGTGCTGAATGTGGTCTTGTGCAAACCTGGAAGTATTTGCTCTTAACTGTACTGTTATGTGAATGAGGGAGAATCAGACTGCAGGCTTGAAAAGAGAGGGAAGGTTTGGAAATCAAACTGGGATGCTTAGGGAATCAGAGATGAATATGACATGGAATAGCTTGGAGGGCCCAATTAAGGTTCTACAGTACATGAATGGTCTCATAGAAGCACTCTGTTCGTTAATAATACTTGGCAGCTCAGGAATGAGAGTGGGAAAGTGAAGGTTAAGTTAACCCACAGTGGAACAACCAAGCAAATGGGGCAGAAGGTCAAGGAATAAATTTTCTGTTGTACTAACAAGAAGACCATGGAGAGAGATTCCGGTGAGGACCTAAGGACCTAGGACTAATGTGTAGGACCCGTGAGTTGGCTGAAGAACTGGACAAACTGGGAGAGGCTAAGGGACTGGGGTGTTTTGGTGAGAGTAAACATCAGATTCTATGGAAGGAAGGAAGAGAAACTAGAAAGGGGTGTTTCAGAGTTGTATATCTTAAGTCTGAAAATATTGCAAACTTGGAGGTGAAATTTCAGTGTTCTGGTAGGAAGGTATTTTTGGTTCGGAAGAGGCTTTCCACTGTGTCAAACCACATCCATTAGGCCAGCTACTGCCTTTAGATACATAACATATTCTTAAATAAGCCACTTGCCATTTTAATGGTGTGCATTTAAAATGACACTGTGAATAAATGACTCCACTTCTTTGAGGAGTTCAAAATGTCACACTTCTTTCTTAATAGAACTCTTAAAATTGGTGCTTCCATTTTTAGGGTAGAGCTGAATAATATGGCCAGGTATTCTGAGATTAGTCATGCACATAGATGTTAGAGAGATGGCACGAAGCAGCAATCATCTGCTGTTGTTAGCAGAGCAAAGTTGGCTTTTGAATTAATAGTAAAAAACCATATTAATTGCACTCATCATATGACATTGGACTTCTTAATAGATTAAGCAGATGTCAGATAGGGCTAGGTACAGCTCAAATCCCAGTTTTGGTTCTCACCTTCTAATCTCAAATGATTTTAGGAACATGATTTAACGTTCTCTGCCTCAGGTTCCTGACCAGAAATAAGCACATTGTCTACCAACCAATGAAATCTTAGAAGTAAGATTAATTAAAAATTTGCTTGAGCTTTTAAGAAAAGTATTACTATGATTAAAAATTTGCTTGAGCTTTTAAGAAAAGTATTACTATGATTATTATCTACAAAGTATTTTGATCAGGTCTGAAATAACTACAATGGATTAGCGCCCTTGGGTTTCATACTAGGGCATAATTAAGTGTAACTTTTGTTTACTCATTAACGCAGCAGGAAACTTAAGATAGACAAATTAGCTCTACATATGTTATTTTCTGAATGAAGTTAAAGCATTTCTGAAGTGGAAAATTTTTTATTAATTTTGAGGTCTTGACTTTTCTCCACAAAATTCCTTTCGGTTTAGTTTCCTTTACCCCTTCTCCTGGGGAAGCAATTATGAACATAAGATTTTGGCTGTGGTGGGTGAGGGGACACACGATGGCTGAAGAAAACCCAATTAGAATGAATTAAGATGACTTTACAAAAGCACATAGAAATACACTGTTTCCTCAAATAAGATAATATTATCTGTTATCCTGTAAATAAATAATATTTATCTACTGAATAAAACCACATGCTTAGAAGAATTTATCACTGTTCTGTAGCTCTTTCCTATTCTTTCCCACATTCACTGTGGCCAGAATATAGGTGCAGCAGTGGGAGTCCATTTTCAGTAAATAATTAGAGCAATGCATTTGTAGTTCCGACTTGACAGTGGCATTTCCACATATGAATTCATTCTCATTACCGTGGCTATGCCAGTCAACCATATCACCTCACTGTAGGATAAGCTTTGGCGTGCAGGTTGCCTTGGACCCAGAGCGAAAAGTGTACCCCTCTCCCTTATTAAAATGGTTCCATCTGACTTGGTGCTCTTAATTTGTCAGGCTAAAATCCCAGTGACCCTGTTTATCACTCTCAGATAGTGGGCTCCGACCCAAAGGTTCGTTGCTGAGAACTGTCTGCTTTGGAAAATTAAAACTCATGTTGTGGTCAGAGATTTTCCTTTCTCCCTTTCAACAATCAGTTCCCTCCCCACACCTGCAGAAGTGTCTTTCCTACCCTGAAGCAAGAAGAGGTGGTGTGGACTGAGATCTTAGACACCCTGGAGTTTGATATTTCACAATATAGTGATGAGGTTAGGACTTTTATTATGGTCATTAACACATATATACTGAATTAAAATATAAACCTGGAGAATATTGTGGAAAACAAACTTTCTTGCCTCAGATGGATCATTTTAAAAGAGTGTAAGATCTGTGAGCATGATTGAGGCACTCAAGATGTATAGGATCTGAATTTTCAGAGAGGATTCGCATGCAAATACAGTCAATATTTAAGGTGTCTGCATGCTCTTGGTTGACAGAAATGGCCAAGAAAGCAGTAGGTCATGTCATTGCTGCCCAATTAGCTCACATGTATAATAGTCCTTTAGTGTGATCAGTGAAATATGCATAGAGGGGCTACAAGTCAGCAATTGCCTTTTATTTTTAAAGCAAGTATGTAATCTAATAAATGGCTGGAAGCATGCTGCCACAGTTTTTTCAGCTGGATGCAAAGTGTTTTTAATTTACACAGATAGCTTTGATTTTAAGGACATCTTCTCAGATACAATTGAACAAAAGAAAAGAATCTGCCTTGAGCCTTTAGAATTACACCGTCCTGAAACTGTAGCAAACATGAAAAAAAGAGAGGAGCTGCAAAGTTAATGGGACTATCACTGGGTATCTATCTTAACTATACAAATGAAGCTGTGCTCTCTGCTAATGAAACCACAACAAGGGAAAATACCTTCCTGGGCAATTTTATGAAATGAGAACGTATCCCACTAGTAAAGGATTAGTGAGAAGTGTAGTGTCTTCACATGAGAATGTCCTGACATTTCACAGCTACTAAAATAATTACCCAGCCTTGTGAACTCATAATAACTTAGTTAAAGGTTTCATTTAGTATAACCAAATGTAATGCAAAAGGCACATATGAACAACTAAAGACACTCATGAAAGAGGATTTCCAGAATGGCTTCAGAAAGTGGCAAGGATGATGGGATAAGCGTGTTGCAAGCGAAGGGGAGTATTTTGAGGGGAATTAATGGCAATTAACCTTTTGCTGTAATAATTTTTTAAAATTTAAATATTCACCTATTGTTTGATCACACCTTGTACTCCGATAAACACCATCTCCATTTTAGGGGCTTGCTAAGAGTGGATTTTCTCTCTTCTGTCTCTCCCACACATCAGAATGTCATAAGCAATTGGATGAAATTATTTATGTGACATGAAAAGGTAAGAATTTAAGCAGTTTTGTGCACATCTGATGCAACTGGCATCCTCATTATGAATACTAAAGAGAGGAGCTTTGGTACGTCCATGAAGTAATTGCTCTCTGAAACTACTGAACTGTCTTTTGTTGAGCTAAACAATTTTATTTAATGAATGTTTTAAAATCAAAACCATTTCATTTTTATGTATCAATGGAAAAACTACATTCAGAATCTGTAAAACTTAAAGGAGACCTTTTAAAATATCGCCATGTCTTTGAATCTCTTAATATTCTGTATTGGAATACATGGTAATCACTCTGTTTGTGAAATCAAATGGGAAAAAATCACCTAAGGGGACAGGAAACCTTTTGAGAAGCAATTTGGCAATATGAATCAAATACCGTAAAACTATATTGCTTAGACCCAATAATTTTACATTAGTGTATTTATGCTAAGAATCTTAAATACTGAGGCTTATGAACAAAGATGTTTATCACAATGTTATAATAACAAAATAATTAGGAACAATTATTTCTCTTTTCTTGAGCATTTAGGTAAAGCAAACCATGATATATCAATTAAAAGGAACATTATTCAGCCAATAGAATGATACTTATCAAAACTAGAAGGCAATGTAGAATATTCATATGATATAATAGAAACGCAAAAGCCTGATATAAAATTGTGTGTGTGCTACAACTGCAATTATGTGAAAATTAAGTAAGCATACATAGAAGATAGACTGAGGAAACATGAATGTGCTAGCATAGAATGTGTTTGGATAGAAGCACTATGAGTAATTTTTCCGTATCTTTTTGACTTCAAGAAAGCTATAATTTAAAAAAAATAAATTCCTGAACTTAAACACCCAATTGTTATGCTTAACAGCTGTGTTGAATTGAACTCTTTTCTCTCCTGAAACAATTTTCTATGTAAATACACTCATGATGGTTAATTAGTCACAAATGGAAAACCAATTTGGCTGAAGTAAATAAACAGTAATTAATGTAGATTATTAATTGAAGATTAACAGAAAGACACAGATCTGAGAGTCTCATAGAATAAAAAGTCCCAAACGAGTAACATGTTAGGATTTTTTATTATGTAGTTGCAATATTTTGTTTTAATAGAGATAAGCATATATCAAATTATAGCTTTTTGGTGACTTTATTTCATCTAACTTTCTGTATATAATTATGCTATTTGCAATTGTTTGTAAGGGCTGATATGTAATATATGAAAATAGAAAAAAATAAATTAGTTAACATAATTAATTAGACAAACAAATAAAACCAAAGCTGATTTGCCTGGTCAAGTTTGTGAAAAAGACAAATTGATTTGCAACAGCAGATTAAGTTCAGAATACACTGGAATACTGTCATTTGCTTCTAATTAAAATGTTTTTTATAAATGTAAACATTCATATGTAATTGACAATTGAAAGGAAAGGTAAGTAAACTTGTTTCATCCACTATCATTTATGTAGCAAAACATAAAATAAATTTTTGTATAATATTTTTCAGAAATTTTTTTCTCCCTTCAAATGCAACCACTAAAAAATCACATGTAAAATGACTGACAGAATCAGTTATTTTTGACTTACAAATGCAACCAACTATTTATTTTACTTTTCCATGGACATTTCCAAACCAATGCTTCAATTAAAATGTTAACTGTCTGGAGCTATGTCATCCTTAAAGAAGAACCAAACATTATTCATTTTAAATATCTTAAAAATTTATGTTATATATACTTACATATATATATATATATATATATATATACATATATATACATATATATGTATATATGTATATATATATATATATATATATGTATATATATATATAATTATAGTTGACATTTAATATTCTACTTGAGCTTCAGATGTACAGCCCAGTGCTCAGGCATTTATACAGTCTATGAAGTAGTCCCCTCGACAAGTCCATATAGTCATGGGATTTAAGTACAGCATAGGGAATACAGTCAATGATATTGTAATAGCTATGTACTGTGTCAGAGGGGTAGTAGACTTGGGGGGGTTGTCACTTTTTGAGGGGTGTAAATGTCTAATCATTTTGTTATTTTGTACACCAGAAACTAATATAATAAAATAAATTATGTTATCATGATCAGGCTAATTCTTAAAAAAAAGGAAAGCTTTCTTCAACAGTTTTAAAAATATACTATTTTTCTTAAATATGCCTGATTTGCGGCTTGCTTTAATTTTACAGTCATTTGAAGATTTACCAAAAGAACATTCAGTGCCTAGTTTTTTTATGAATGCAACTTCAAAATTACCAAGTTTCTAAGTTGATTGTAATCATAAACTACTCTGAAGATAAAACACACTTGCTATTTTCTAAGGGAAAGCAACTCATGATTTAACTATGAGAAAGTAAGAAATACTTTTATTGTCTGATAATAAATGACTTAAAATATTAATTTTATTCTTTAGATTTCATTTGTCAATTTTAAGAGATAAATGGTTTCATGGATCTACTGTTATTGATAGTAATGATATAAATTTGTATTCAATGTTTAATAAAATAAAAAAGGATGCATTCATCTCTCCTATTTTGTTAATACAAATTGCACTTAAGAGTATGTAGTAAGTATTCAATAAAATGAAAACCATTTCTGACAATCATTCAATCGATAATTCAATCAATCTTTGTTCAGGGCCTACCTTACATATATACCAGCCCTCTGAGATTCAGTGGTAACCTTGTTGATTCTGAATGTTCACTTCAATAAATAGATTTTATAGATAAGCAATTTAAAAATAAAGAATATTTTAATAACTTACCTTTGGTTCCTTGAACTTGGAGAAAAATCCAAAAAGCAAAAATAAATGTTCTAGTTTCCAAATACATTCTGACTTTTGTGCATTGGTAAATCTGGTAACAATCATGGAACAGCCCCAAATTTCATTAAAACAAAATCACAGAAATATAAAGAATAATTAAATATTGATGCCAGCTAAGTATGGATAACCTTCTTGGTTTACCTTTATGAGGGTGCTAATTTATAAGGAACATGAAGCAGTGGCTGTTTCTGGAATAATCTGTTTATCTTCCCCTCAGGTGTAATCTCTGCTTAAGGGCCAGCTGGAGGAACCTTTATCTCATTAACCTTCTGGAAGAGCATCTGTCAGCCTAGCTCCGGGACCCTGAATGCCATTATAAACAAGTGTCCACAGACAGAAGGAATGCTTTTTTTCTTAGTAATTCACCTGTTACAGTGACACAGAGAGCCAGGGGAAATCCTGCCAGATGCAGAAGAAGGCTGACAGGGTCAAATGTTTTCCACAATGACACACACAAAGAACATCCACTGAGAGAGCTTAATTGCTATCCCTGGAAGTATGTGGTTATTCAATATGTGTTAGCCTCCAGAGACAGCAAGCCTGTCTCCATTCTCGTAGAAATGCCCTGCTTTGTAAATTGCTTTCTTTCTGGCATTGCATATAGATGACTTTTTTGGTTTAAGTCTGGTTTTAATTTTTTAAATTTGTTATTCATGCACAGAGGGTAAAAGAGTCAAATAGCTCTACAAAGTTTGTAAAAGATAATGGTGCCATATTTCCATTCTGAGGCAATCACTTTTAATTCTTTAAGCTAATTCTAGTATTCTCATTCATACCTGGAAACAGTATGCTCCTATTCCTTTTTTTTGGTCTTCCAATTTTAGACATTATCAAATAATCAATATTGACCTGTGTACAGTGACTTCCTTTTAAAGAGTACAGTACAGAAAGAGGGAAGAAAAGAGACTTTACAGTAGAGAATTCTGACAAATATAATCTTGATCAAAGTCAACATCAATCGTGAAGCCATGTTGATAATATGCTTCCTTCATATGGTGTGATGGGAATGGCACTGTGCCTCTGCGATCTTCCTCCAAAACCCGTAGCCCCAGGCTAATCTTAAGGAAAGCATCAGACAAATCCCAACTGAGGGACAATCTACAGAATACCTGATCAGTATTCCTAAAAACTGTCAAGGTCACCAAAACAAGGTAAGTCTGAGAAACTGTCACAGCCAAGATTTGCCTAAGGAGACATGGTGACTAAATGTAATGTGGTGTCCTGGATGGGATCCTGGAACAGAAAAGGGACATTAGGTTAAAAAAGCGTGGGGGAGGGGGGACTAAAAAGGGAGGGTAAATGAGGGTTAATAGGGTCAAATATATGGTGATCGAAGGAGAAGTGACTCTGGGTAGTGAACAGACAATGTGATACATAGATGATGTATTATAGAATATTCAATTGAAACCTATGTAACTTTGCTAACCATTGTCACCCCAATAAATTTTAATAAAAAAAAAAAACTAAGAAAATCTGAATAAAGTATGACTTAACTGAAGTTAATTATATCAATATTGGTTAATTAAATGCGACAAATGTACTGTAATAATAGAAGATGTTAATACCAGGGGAAACAGGGTGTGGGCTATGTGGGGATTCTGTACTATCTTTACAATTTTTCTGTAAGTCCAAATCTATTCTAAAATGAAAAGTTTATTACAAAATACATGTTTATAGAAATAATTTGAAGTCTAGGATATCCTCTTCCAGGGAGGATTTTCCTTTTCTTCTTCCAAGCACTGGGAATTACTAGCATTCCAAGTTCAGCTTAAAATTTCTGAGTTGAAGATTCAGTGACACAGAGAATTCAAAGCGGGGCTGTACTTGGTGGAGACATGGTTCATTTTGTGTTCAACTGTTCTTTCTAGTATGCAGCCCTTTGGAGTTTACCGAGGCTTTACCATGGCCTGGACTCCAACTTTTGTCCCCTTCCTACCAAGGGATTTTTGAAAGCATTATTCTGCCTCCGTCTTACATATCAGCAGATCAGCAAACGCTCCAGGGCAAAAGTAGCCCTCAAAGCTAGGCTCACTTGCTTTGATTTTGACCTCTTATAAATCTCCATTCTGGCAATGCTTCACTGTTTTTAAGCTCTCCATTACCTTCAATCAGATGATTTTACATTTCATCCAGCTTTTCTAAATTTCTTCAGCAGGAAGATTGGTCCAAATGACCTAATTGCTTTATCTGCTACAGAAATTCTATTAACTTTATTACTGATGTCTCCTTTCTCATTCTATTTATTATTGTGGCTTCCTACTTAAAAAATTATTTTCTTGGGGGTATCCAGAGGTAGCATAAGGTAATGGGTTTTCAGGTCTCATCTTTAACTATAGCTCATTTTGGTGCTATCTAAATAAAGAAAATTAGAATCCTCAAACTGGTGTAGAATCTTACTAAGAACAATATATCTGAAAATGAGAAGTACTAGGTGAAAGACGAATCTACTTTTAAATAACCACATCTAGGAGAAATAATATGAGGGTTTAGAATAGATACATACTTATATATAAATATTTCTAATATATATTCATATGGGCTGGAAAGCTGGTAGGTCCTAACAAAATACTTTCTCTCTTTGCTGTATGTCCCTGTATTATATTTATGTTTCTAATCCTGTTGTGAAATATCAGTTTTCTCTAGGAGAGGAAGCAGCAATTTCAAGTTATAAAAACAATTTCCACTTAATAGCCTCCTTAATGAAACATACTGCTTAAAGGAAAATGAGGTATAGACTTTGTGTTCTTAAAAATATCTTATATCATTTATATGATTATAAAGACATTGAATTTATATTAAAATGAGAAATATTTTAAAGCGTCACTTATTATTTTTTCCAATTTTTAATTAAAACTCGGGGTAACTAATGTTCATAGCTGCCACTTTGGAAGCAAACAAGAATGATAAACACTCATTATTCCTGAAACAATGCTTTCTGGGATCACTGGGTCTTTTTCTAAGTACTGTTGTGTTTAATTATGGGTCACTGTTAATTAATCTAGAAGTGCTTCTTCGTGTTGGTTGACTGTCAACAATAATTACATATTCTTAAAGAGGTACGTGTTCCCCTTTATTTTCTGTCAGAATTTCAGTGGTGCATTTAATATCTACAAGGTAGGGTTAAAGGACAGTGTCTTTGTAGATATAGTCTTTCATCTGAAATGAGTAAGAATGAGAAATGATTGCCAAAATGAATCAGTTGCTATCATAAACAACAACAACAACAACAACAAAAACTATTCCATTTGTTAATCAACAGATATAATTTGTGAGTTCCTACTAAATGCCAAGCACTCAATTAGGTGCTTTATATGCATAGATGATAGCTTCCCAGCATCTCTATAAGGTAAGTATTAGTTTTATTTCTGCCTTACAGATGAGGCAATTGAGGCTCAGAGATGGTAAGTATATTTTTCAACTATACAACTATTATATGTGGGTAAGGTGGCTACATAAGCATCTGGAAAGTTTTCATTTCTAGGATCATGTGCTCTTTTCTTTGGTAGACAGACTACTGCTTGCTTAGTGCTCTAGGTTTCTTTTTGCTCACACTGTTGATTTGTCTCTACAATTTAGGCAGGCAAAGGGAATTCTTGAGGTATTTTCATCACCATCAAAATGAGTGACTAACCAAGAATGGCTGAATTACTCTTAGAAGGAACCAGTTCTAAGAGGGGTAGGTAGACAGTGTTGTGAGTATTGAATCTTTGATCTGGGGAGATAGGTTCTATTACTTCTGATAAAAAGTCAGTGTCCTCGTCCATATTTCTGGGTGTCTTGAATACGTGCCTTTCTTGTTAATACAAGATTCATCCTGTGTAGTTCAGGAGTTTCCCCTGCATTATTACCCATATCTTAGGGAGGAGGGATATAATACACAGAAAGAAACACAAGGGTAATACCCATTAGAATGTCATCTAAGGTGGGCTACCATCCTCTGCATTTACCCCTCCAATAATCATTCCATTTTGGCAGGTAAAGACTACAGAATTAAACAAAAGGGCTGCCTCAAGCATAATGAAGGGAGGAGCAGCATACGGAAGCTGAGGAAAGCTAACTGCATAAGGGCAGGAAAGGAGGGAGGCAATTGTAGGGCCCTGGGATGACAGTTTTAATGAAGATATGAGTGATAGCAATCCAGGGGAAGATGTCCTGTATCCTGATTCATCTTCATTATTTTCTCAGAGACCTTTTTCATGAATCCTGGTGTGGAAAAACTTGAATGACCCCATCCTCTTGTGCAAACAAAAACAGGTCAGCTTTTCTCCAAGGGCTTTTAGCATAGAGCTCTTCCCTGTCGCTCCTCCTTACCCCTTTCCAAGTCCTTGGTAATATATATAGTAACACAGAAAAGACTGAACTGGTCCCTCCCCAGGAAAGATAATTATAAGCTGAACACTAGAAAAGCAGGTAACTTTTTTTTTAATCTTAAAGGTGTCAATCTGTGTGCATTTTACTTTTTTCATAGTCTGTGCAGCTTTTACTGAATCAGGGAGTAATCAAATCTATATGCAGTCTAGAAACAGTAGAAAAGGTGAGTAAAAAGGCCACAGTCCATCTGGGGTGACATTGGAGGGTGAGCCGGGCCAGACTTGTATGTGGTGCCCAGAAAGAAGGGACTAGGCATTTTCCTGGCAGCAGCAATGACAGGGCCAAGCAGAGGGAGGCTTTCTGGGCAAGGGCAGGGACGGCACTGCCTGGCTGGATGAGCCTGCTCACCTGTCCCACAGGGCAGGCAGAGACCCGGAGAACAGTTGTGTGGCCATCCTGTCCCTCTAGGGCAGCCCCAGAAGAAGCCAAATCCTGGCCTGGATTCTCTGTGGGCAAGTCCAAACCTTCACAGTGCTGTCCACACCCCCTGAGAAGAGCTGGCCCCAGGACACGGCTGGCCCAGTCATACTGCCCTGGTGATGCAGCGGGGGCTGTATGCAGATCATGTTTCTATATTCCTACTGAGGGATGGTAGGATGTGCTGAAGACTTTGGTCTGGTCTGGCATCACTGTGACTGCCAGGGCATGCGTGGTGCCCACTAGGGTCTGCACCTGCTGTTTGGATTTTATATCCTGCAAGGGGATGAGGGTTTCCTATGTGCCTCAGTTGTGGTGATTTCTTACAGTGACAGAGTAGATGCTGCCGTGGACATCTGCTGGACATGGATGCAGTCAAGAGCCCCGATGTCCCAGATGGTATAGGTGTCCCACAAATTGACGGTCTTGTCAGAGGAGCTGCTGAAGAGCAGGTCATCCTTGGAATAGATGACAGGGCACTGGGGGCCCATGCAGGTTTCTTTGCACTTGAAGATCTGCTGAGGTGCACAGGATTCCAGGATGTCCATTTTCAGCTGTGTACTGATGTGGGGCAGCTCCTCATTCAACAAGCATGCACCCCTCCAGGACTCCATGAGTCCCTCACTGACATTGCTGTGGTTTTTGTCCAGAACATCAGACAAGCTCAAAACTCTCCTCCAGGTGGTCAATTTTCTCAAGAGTTTGCCCAGCATGGAGCACAGAAAAATCATCTCCTGGTCCTTCTGGACCAGTGCCCCGTGTATCCGGTGGAAGCTGTCGAGTGTCTGCTGCAGGAACTCCTTTTGGCTGTCCCAGTGGCACGTCTCTAGGTACTTCACACGTGTCCTGGTTCCCAGTGAATGTGCACTACTACTTGGAATGGGGGCACTTGATGGGCTCACACTCCTTGTGGGCCTCCACAGCTTAAGGAAGGGCAGGCAGCTGGGGTTGTTGGGGCACCGCACAGGCTTGTAGTCACATCTGCCCTCCTGGTGCTTCTGGCTGCTGAACTTGGTGGTGAAGGGACACCCTGGGGGATCACCTCAAAGACAGTGGACTTCCCAGCCCCCACGGCCTGGACAGCCATGCCTGCAGTGGATGAAGAACTCCCGTATCTGCTCAGCTACTGCTGTGTTTGTTCACCAGGACTGTCAGCATGGTGTTGTTCCCCGGGACACTTCTGTGACTTCAAGGTTCATCTCTGACAGAACATGTGCCCACATGTGGTGACCGCAGGTCCTTGAACACACTGCAGCAGAGCTGGAAACACTGCTTCACCGAGGGCTGCTCAGCAAACACCAGTGACTCTGGCTCCTCTTCGTCCTTGGACATACAGGACGTGGAGTGCAGGCACAGGCTGGAGTAGAGGCCTGAAATGGCCGAGTCAGAGTGGTGCACGGTGCTGGTAGGGTGTATACTTTCTTCTTTGTCCCTTGGGGAATAGGCTAGGGTGCTAGACGAGGAGGGTGCCCTACAGTACTATCTGTGTGCGCTGGTCCCATAGGCTTTGCTGATGGTGGTGATCACTAAAAAGGTGGGCCCCAAGGACATTTCAATTCTGGTGGTGATGCCTGAGGTGGGAAGGTAGGTATGCGCCCCCCCCCCCCGCCCCCAGAGAACTGGCTGCTGTGGGTGCTTAGTTTGCCCAAGCTCATGCTCTAGAGAAACATCTAGTCTACTTGGGTAGCGCTTTCTGTCTATGGCTCCCTGAAAGCAGTAGCACCATCCTCTTGCTTCATCATATCCCCTGGGTCACCAGCCGTGTTTTTAAAATAAATATCAGCACAAGGACAGACTGCTAAGTGAATCAATAAGGTCTGTTTAGTGTTAGCAAATTACGTATATTTCCTTTATATAAGGTCATGATAAATGTTGCACTTTCATCAATGAGTTGAGTTTTAGATACTAAACCCAGTTTGAACGATGCTAGTGAGTGAAAGATTTTCAAGGTCTGAATTCCTCCAGTGCTCATTGTCTGAGCACTTAGACACCTAGCAAGAAAGAGTGAATGGTCAACGGCTGAAAAGAGAATCAAGGTGAGTGCTGAGGAAACACTGTCGGATCTGTTATAGGGAGGAACCCATTACCTTTGGGTGAGTATTTCTGTAGCACAATAGAGAAGGAAGTCAGCTTGAAGTACGTTGCAGAATAATTGGGTAGTAGAAAAGAGACAATGAGTGAGACTTCTCTTTAAATAGTCAAGCAGTGAAAGACGAGAGAGAATTAATTTGACAAGTGAGCTGGGTCAAAGCACATTTATATATATATATATATATATATATATATATATATATATATATATATATATATATATATATATAAAGGATTGTTTATAGGCGGAGCAGAAGGCATGGGAGAGGTGTGTATTTGTAGCAGAGTTCAACGTATGTAGGGGAGAACAAGACTAGAGCAGAGAGAGGAGGGAGAGACGGAGGGAGGGAGAGGAGAGGACCGAGAGAGAGGGACCAACTTTCTAGCGCAAGATTCCCAGTAGCAGGTGCTCCATCTTTCTAATAAGCACTTACCCTAAAAAGAAGTTTCCAGAATTGCCTGTTTTGTAGGACCTAAAGGAGTTTTAGAGCATGAAACACATTTGCCTATTGTATCATTTAAAAGTGATACAATGCTCACCCAGATGATGAAATGGACTTACCAGTCAATACCTTTCAAAATGATACCAACCAAAAGATGTTAGCCAAATCACTGCAATCATAATAACAAATGTTGGATGATTTTGTTAAATTTGTTCACATATTATCCACATTAGGTAGATACTATTATCATTTTTACGTTGAGGAAACTGAAGCTTAGGCAGGCTATAGGCTAAGGAAGTTCTTAACATCTCATAGCTAATCAATGATTTAAGTCCAATCTCTAATTACAAGCTAGGATCCTACACCAAGTAAGTATCAGTAGAAGTATTGAGTGAAATCTCAAATGAGAATTCAACAACATCTGTATCTTACTTTATGTAAGACAATGTCTATATCTTACTTTAAAATATTTTGGAATAGGCACATATGATTGTATGTGCGTCTGCGTGTGTAAATTTGAGGTACCCACTAGGTATGGCCAGTTGCCTGAGTGCAACACATATGAGGTCTGACAATTAAGTTTGTGAACTTATTGTAATGATGTAGCTAACCATTTTTGATATCAGAGGGATTATTCCTTATGAATTTGTACCAACTGGACAAACAGTTTACCAAGTTTACTATTTGGAAGTGCTGAAAATGCTACATGAAAGTTAGACGACCTGAACTTTGCAACAATTTATGGCTCTTGCATCATGACAATGCACCAGCTCACATGGCACTCTCTGTCAGGGAGTTTTTAGCCAGTAAACAAATATCTGTATTGTAACACCCTCCCTACTCACCTGATCTGGCCCCCAACGACTTCTTTGTTTACCTGAAGATAAAGGAAATATGGAAAGGAAGACATTTTGATGATATTCAGGACATTAAGGGTAATACGACAACAGCTCTGATGGCCATTCCAGAAAAATAGTTCCAAAATTGTTTTGAAGGGTGGACTAGGCACTGGCATCAGTGCATAGCTTCCCAAGGGGAGTATTTCGAAGGTGACCACAGTGATATTCAGCAATGAGGTATGTAGTACTTTTTCTAGGATGAGTTTGTGAACTTAATTGTTCTACCTCATACTCTAGGAGGAGGGAGGGGATGGTCAATATTAAACAAAAAAAGGCCATACTCCACAGATAGCTACCCCAATCTTTAATATATAGTTCCAATTAATACCAAATTTTAAAGTATTAGCATAAGGAAGGATAGGGGTTGGTATTCATTGGTGAAATTAGTGGCTTGTTAATTAGATAATAGATGTTGGAAATGGGCATTCATTAGTGAGACTAGGGATAGATAAAATTAGTGAATTAACTAAAATATTCTAGAAACACTCCTTGCCTTGGCATGAGTCTAGTAAGTCACCCTTCCCCATTAGAATAAAGTGGGAAGCTTAACCCCCAGCAGTTCTGTACCCAGTCATCTCTGGGGAATTCTGGTTGGCTTGCTGATGACCATTAGGGTAACTGAATCCTGCCTCTAGAATGTTGCCACATCTGTCCTAAAGGAAACTGTCATGCAAGGCATGATTGGAGCACCAATAAGGGATTTTACTGGGCTTACAGAACAGGGTATAAGGGTTATTTGGGGTTTGTTTACTAAAAACGTTCACTTAATAATGATCTCTATGTGTGGGAGATTTTTGTCTGATTCTTTCTTTTAGTGAAACTTGGTAATAAGTTTGTAGGGGAGTAGCAAAATCTTACCCACTTTCAACCACCAGTGCCCACTATTATCTACTAAAATTAGCCTATTTGTGTATAACCAAATTGGTTTAGGTTAGTTAGAATTTATTTCTATGAGTTTCCTGTAAAAATTCCTTTTCCCAGTCTTAGAGAAATTATTCATCACCTTCTTAAAATTTCCACCCTGGCAACTGCTCCCTACCCTCCACCTGTTTGTCCTCCAGTTTTACTGAGAAAATAGCTATAGACAGATGGGCAGTTCTTCAGCAACCCTGTCTTCTCTCATCAAATCCTCTTACTTGCCTGCATCTGCCCTTACCTTTTGTCTTTCTTTTTATTACCAGAGGGAGAGTGGCTTTGCTTGTGAATGGTGAGTCTTTTCACTTAAGCTAATATCCTGTTCTGCTTTGCTGCTTAAGGACTTCATTCCCTTGGTTTACCCATTCTCTTTTGAATCAGTGTCTCTTTTATGCTAGATTATTCTCATCAGCAAATCAAAATCAGCCAGCATCTTCTCAGACAAAAAATTTGTGTTGATCCTTTAAAGCAATCACTCCATTTCTGTCTCTTCATAGTAAAACTACTCAAGTTGTTTTTATTGATCATTTTCACTTCCTCACTTTTATCTCTCTTTTTAAATTATGAAATAATTCAAACACAGAGAACAATTAGGGAATAATATAATATACATCTGTGAACATACAGAGTCAATGTCCAGCTTTAAAAAGTCTTAATGTTTTCCTGTATTTGCTTTATTTTTTTTAAGAGAAATATAAATGGAATTGAAACCCTTCTCAGATATATTCTCTGCCATCCTCAAAGGTAACCATTAACCTGAATTTGGTGTTCATCATGTCTATACATGTTTTTATAATTACACAAGTATATTCACAACTGATATCTAGTATTTATTTTTACAAATTTTCAAATATTATATAAATAATTTATTATACATGTCACTTTATAGTTCACATCTTTGATCAACATTATGTTTTCAGATTTATTCATGTTAATATATTAATTTATTCACTTTAGTTTTGTGTAGCATTCCATTGAATATCTACTGTATACTTCATTCTCTACTGATAGATGTTATATCAATTTCCACCCCCACAAACAGTAAATCAGAACTTCCTATTTCTTCATATTCACGCCAACACTTGAATTATCAGACTTTTAAATTTTGCCAAAATGATGAGTTTGAACTGGTACCTCACTGTGATTTTAATTTACATTTTCCTGACATCTAGTAAAACAGAGCATCTTTTCATATGTTTATTGCCACTATTGTTTCTTCTTTTTGAATCGCCTATTAATAATTTTTACACAGTTGTCTTGCCATCCTGAATGAATAACCCATCATTTCTCAACTGCTTTGTAATGTTACATCTATCTTATACTGTTTCCTGGATCTCTATGTTATCTCATTGGTTCAACGGTTTGTTTGTATACTTCTGAATCAAGAGGATATGATCTTATTTACTGTGGCTTTATAATAAATGGTAGAGCATACCCCTCAGTACATTCTTCAAAGTATTCACAGACATTTTTACCTCTTTGTACTTTCATATGAATCTTAGGAACTTTATGCCAGGATCATGAAATCCTGGGGAGATTTTCACTGGAATTTATGGACAAATTGAAATGTTTTTATCTTTACTTTTCTTATCCTTAAACACAGACTATTTCTCTCTAAAGTACTCAAATTAGCTGTCTTTCCCTAACACTCTATTGACTGGTTTGGTTGTCAAGATCATGAACAACTTCCAAGTCTTTGATGAAGGCCTTTGCACCAGCTCAGCTTCCCTAATGTTTGTTTAGATGTCACCTTCTCAGAAAGTTATTTCCTCATTATCCAATTTAAAAGTAACACAATAACTTCTTTCACATTAATTTATTTTAGTTTTTTGCATAGCCCTTTTCCTAATATGGCTTCTGCCAACTTCCTTGACTTATGCCACTCCCCCCTTGCTAATTATGCTTTCTATGATTCTTTGAACACATCAAGCTATTTCTTTACCTTTATTCAACGTATTATTGGAAATCCTAGCCACAGCAACCAGAAAAGAAAAAGAAATAAAAAGCATTCAAATTGGAAAGGAAGAAGTGAAACTCATTATTTGTGGATGAGATGATAATGTAGCTAGAGAACCATAAAGATTCTACCAAAAAACTATGAGAACTGATAAATGAATTCAGTAAATAGCAAGGTACAAAATTAATATTCAGAAATAAGTTCCATTTTTATACACCAATAATGAACTGTCAGAAAGAGAAATTACAAAACAATCCAATTTACAATTGCATCAAAAGAATAAAATAGAAGCCAAGTACAGCATTAAGAATGGAGGCAGTGGAAATGTAATGGTTGTGTGCGATGTCAGAGGGGTAGTAGATGGGGGGAGGGCTGTTGTCACTGTGTGAGGGATATAAATGATAAATGTCTGACTATTACATTGTTTTGTGCACCTGAAAATAATAAAAAATGTTTTTTAAAAAAGAATAAAATACATAGGAATAAATTTAACCAAGGAGGTAAAAGATGTGTACTTAGAAAATTATAAGACACTGAAGAAAGAAATTGAAGAAGGTACAAATAAATGGAAGCATATACAATGCTCATGGATAGGAAGAATTACTATAGTTAAAATGTCCATACTACCCAAAAGAATCTATAGATTCAATGCAATCCCTTTCAAAATACCAATACAATTTCTCACAGAACTAGAACAAGTAATTTTAAAATTTATATGAAACCACAAAAGACCCTGAAGAGCCACAACAATCTTGAGAATGAACAAAGTTGGAGGTATAAGGCTACCTTATATCAAGCTATACTACAAGGCTATAGTAATCAAAACAGCATGGTACTGGCATAAAAACAGACAAACAGATCAATGGAACAGAATAGAGACCCCAGACATAAACCCACGCCTATATGGTCATTTAATCTGTGACAAAGGAGGCAAGAACATACACTGAGGTAAAGACAGTCTATTCAACAAATGGTGTTAGGTAAACTGAACAAATATATGCAAAAAAAAAAAAAAAAAAAAAGAAACTGGACCACCTTCTTACACCATATACAAGAATGAACTCAAAAAGATTTAAAGACTTACATGTACGACCCCAAACCATAAAACTCCTAGAAGAAAAAATAGGCAGTAAACTCTCTGACATTGCTCTTAGTAATATTTTTTCTCATATATCTCCTCAGGCAAGGGAAACAAAAGAAAAAAATAAACAAATGGGATTATATCAAACAAAAAAGTTTTTGCATAGCAAAGGAGCCCACCAATAAAAGGAAAGACATTCTACTGAATAGGAAAAGATGTTTGTCAATGATACATCTGAAAAGGGGTTAATATCCAAAATTTATAAAAAGACTCATACAACTCAACACCAAAAAACCAAACAATCCAATTAAAAATGGGCATAGTACCTGAATAGATATTGTTCCAAAGAGGACATACAGATGGCCAATAGAGATATGAAAAGATACTCAACATCACTAATCATCAGATAAATGCAAATTAAAACTACAATGAGAAATTATCTCACACCTGTGAGAATGGTTATCATCAGTAAAACAACAAACAACAAGTGTTGGAGAGGATGTGGAGAAAAGGGAACCCTGTGTACTGTTTGTGGGATTGCAAATTGGTACAGCCACTATGGAACACAGTATGGAGGTTCCTCAAAATATTAAAAATGGAACTACCTTATGACCCAGCAATTCCAGTCCTGGGTATTTATCCGAAGAAATCTAAAACACTAATTTGAAAAGATATATGCACCCATATATTCACTGATACTTTTGAACTCACAGCAGTGTTCTTGCTATGTGCCTAGTGGAATCTATGATGCTATCCCATGGAATATTCTACATTTAGCATGTAGCATGCCCTTTGCTAGATTGCAGAAAAATTAAAGAAAAACTTTGATTACGTTCCCTCACACTTTCTTAAACTGCATTTAAAAATCAGACCAGGAAACACCTTGATTTTTTTCTCAGTCTGAGTTTATCCATAGATTTTTTCCATATGCTAATATCACTGTGCTGAATTTGTTCTTAGTTGGTTGATAATTTCTCTTTGATTTAAAACTGATTGATTACTGACTCTTGAAAATCAAGGGATGTTTTTATGTGT
Organism: Rhinolophus sinicus; assembly: GCF_057876585.1. Lineage (NCBI taxonomy): Eukaryota > Metazoa > Chordata > Mammalia > Chiroptera > Rhinolophidae > Rhinolophus > Rhinolophus sinicus. The sequence continues at coordinate 71,330,882 of NC_142502.1, read as the reverse complement.
GAATATGTAACTTTTAACAACTTTTTTTTAAAAAAAAATAGTGGGTCAAAAGTGCTCAGTTATGGCCTTTGCCAGTGAAAATTAGGAGCAATAGGTTAGAAAAATCTGCCTGTTTGGATTTATTTTGTGTGGACCTCAATTGCTCTGACTTAACTTTCCATTTTTTCCAAGAGCTTCTTATGATGGTGACGAGCACAGTTCTAATGAGCTGGAACCTTCTTCTTCAGCTACTGTTTTGACAGATTGTTTGTGTCTAGCTTGACAAACTCTTATTGAGGTTAAATAGAAGAGATGCAGCATGCAGAGAAATCTGTAGATTATTATATTAAAATGTGTCTGCCTCTTCTGTTTTAAAATAACTGCTCATGGCAGTTCTTGGCCTATTTGTTGACAAATCACTCCAGAATGACTTAGACAGGAGGCAGTGGCATGCACAATTTACTTAGATGCCCTTGTCCCAAAAACTTTATCAAAAACTTTTCATTGACTTACTACTGTGAACCCAATATTGCTATAATTCTCCTCTTAATGCATTTGACTTTGTAGGCATATTGAGAACTATAAAGGATAAAAAGCAGGGAGAAATAGATAGGTGTGGATTTGTGATTGAGGCAATATGGTAGTGACAAGCTTATTCAGGCATTTTTGCCTTTTGCCTGTATAAAGAACACTAGCATGGTGTTCGAATACTTATTTATATGTTTGGTCAGGTTCTGTGCCCTGGCACCACTCCCAGCTTTGGTGAAGATTATTCATTTTTATGCATGAGTGATAACCAAACATTTATCTTACTTTAAAATTGGAAGGCCTAAAACTCTTTTCAAGCCTGTTCCCAGTTTACAGATATGGCTTATATTTCCTCAGATAATTCTTAACTTAGCTCTTTGGAACTTGAAAATCAGTTATTTATGACATTGTGTGATTTTTTTTTCCCTCATAATAGTCTAAAAGCACCTATGATATACACCAGGGATGGAGGAACTTTTTCTGTAAAGGGCTGATAGTAAATAATTTAGTCTTCGAGTGTCATAGTGTCTATGTTGCAATTACTCCTGTTGTAGTGTGAAAGCTGCCATAGACAGTACCTAAACAAATGGGCATGGCTATGTGCTAATAAAACTTTATTTAGGGACACTGCAAATGAAATTTCATGTATTTTTCACATGTCATGAAATGTTCTTCTTCTTTTAATTTTTCTAATGTTTTAAATTATAAAAAAACAGTTTTAGCTCACTGGTCATACAAAAACAGGCAGCAGGCCATATTTGACTCCTGGGCAGCAGTTTGCAGACCCTGATATGCACAGAAGTGTGCTATATGTATGTTAAAATACTTAAGAAACTTGAGGTTTCTGTATGAAAAAACATTTTATGTCTAATTGGAAATGTCAGGGACACATCTGTTATAAAATGGTCTAAGTCAAGTAGGCTATGCATAATCAATGGATAGGTTTTTATTGATAGAAGTGAGAGCCAATATTATTTTGATGTAGCTTAGGGCTATAGGTCTCCCCCAACCCCACTTCCATAGGCAGGGTACAGAGAAAGCGAGTAACACACCAGATTCTGTGTGTATATAAGCATCAATTAGCAAGTGGCACAAGTGCAATTATGCACCCTGTCCTTGCAATCTCAGTGTAGTCTCACTCTTAGGCATGGAATACCTTGCATGGAATGTACATTTGAGAAAGACAATATTCTACAGCCAAGATTCAGATAACCTAGGAACTGGGTATCGTGCGGGGAAGCCTGCGGGGCCTCTGGTCCCGCTCCCCACATAACGCAGGATATGGTGAGGCCAAAAAGGAACACCCACGGAGCCATAGGTAGGGGAGTCATACCACTATATTCTTTCTGGCGGCACTATACTCTCACTGGAGGCTGGATCCACACTGTCCGCAAACCGCCATCCACGCTTGCCAGCCCAGCCGCCATCTTCTTGCTAGCCCCCATCCTTCTCTCTCCTCTCCTCTCCTCCGTAGCCGCAGCAGTTATATTAGCAGCTAATTGGCTAACTGGCTACAGCTGACGGCCAATCAGCCACAGCTGACGGCCATCTACTACCTGAGCCAGCACTCCTCCACGTGAGGCCGAGAGCCTGTAAACTACTTTCTGGGGCTCTGCCCCCACACTGGGTGACAGAATTCTCTGGTAATGGCAAAACCCAGGACATAAGAGAAACTTAGGCTAAGAATTTACTCCAAGGATATAAGTTATGGGGCAACCTTGTTTACATACATGTAATTGCCCAGGTATTTATGCTATAGCGAGTCTATATCTTGAATATCTCTTATTTGACCAATGAAATGTCACTTCTATTGTCTTTTATGCTAATTAGCAATACCTCTAGTGCTGGTAGGAGATTGAAATAGTTAAAAATGCTTGTGGTAGCTGCCTCTGGAATACAGGCTTCTGATTAGCAACATTCAAATACTAACCAACTACCCGTGGAGTGAGCCTGATTAGAAACCATCGAATATAAGTTAATATTGAGGTGTAGATTAAAACTAACAAACATACATATCACAGTTTCTATGCTCAAGTATTTAAAAATAATTTACATACAATATAATATTGTGGGGACAGCATCCCAGAGAGCAGTTTCCAGGCTCTCGGCCGCATGTCGAAAGGTGCTGGCTCGGGTAGTAGATGGCCATCAGCTGTGACTAGTTGGCCATCAGCTGTAACCAGTTAGCCATTAGCCACTGATATAACTGCCATGGCTATGTTGGGAGGTTGGTTGGTTGGTTGGTAGGCAGGCAGGCAGGCAGGCAGGCAGGCAGGCAGGCAGGCAGAGAAGCGGACGGCAGATTGCGGTTCCTGTTTCCTGTGTCTCCAACCCAGCCGCCAGCGAGAATATAGTGGTATGACTCCCCTACCTATGGCTCCGTTGGTGTTCCTTTTTGGCCTTATCACATCCTGCGTTCTTGTGCGGGGGCAGGAGCTGAGACCCCACATGACAAATATTCTTTCAGAGACAACTACCACAGCAAAATCAGTGATTCCTTTCCCCCTGCCTAGTCTATCTATGCACCACAAACTGAGAAGAGGGCTCTTTCTGCACATGGCTGATTTGGTTATCCATTGGAAGGGGCAAGCAAAGGATTGGATGGGAGCAAGGGTAGCAGTTCTAAGGAATTGGAGTTGTGAAATCTTTGACCGCTGGGCCTCTTTAAGTAGAAACCTACCTGGCTATTACCACGTCTGGTGCTCAGGTTCAAGATGGAGACGGGGCATCCTGAACTCGCCTCCTCATGCAAACACAATGCATTTTTGGTTACATACGGAACAACTTCCTGTGCAAAAAACCTGAAAACTGCTACACGTTGGGTGAACTAGAGACAGCCACATGGAAGCAGGTAGGAGAGGGTGGGACACTGGTGCGGTGAATGCGTGTTGGGATGGAACTCAAAACCCCAAGCTTCCTCCTGAGAAGCAAAGGGTTTGAACCCTACATTCGGCACCTCCAACTTTTAAGACCTTCACCTGAGAGAAAACTCCTCCAAACATCTAGCTTTGGAAACCAGTGGGGCTCGTGTCCAGGAGACCCACAAAGCTATAACAAATTGAGAAATGGCTCTTAAAGGGTCTGCCCACCGCTCCAGGACTTACCTGACGCAGGATTCACTACGCCAGGACTTACCTGCCCCAGGACTCACCTGCTGCAGGGCTCAGCGCAGAAAGGTGGCACCTTGTATGGAAGAGGCTCCTGTGCTTGCAGCATCTACTTGAGGGGCAGGCATCGGGATTGACTTGCGTTTGGAGGTCTGCTTAAGTGCTCTCCGGGACCAAGACTGGTGAGTACTGTCTTTGTGCTCTGCCCCACAACTTATATATTTTTTTCTTCTTTCTTTCCTTCCCAGTGGGTTCCATCTTCCCATACTCCCTCTGCCTTGCTCCAGAGAGCCAGTATCTCCCAGACGGGAGATTTTACACACACTTGGTGCCTTGGTTTTATGTCTAGTGTGCCGGTTTTTGTGGCAGCCACCAAGGGACACGGCTATCTCTCCTGACTGTCATGCCCATTGTAGGGGCTTTGCTTTATATCTGGCTCTCCATGGAATAGAACAGTTGTACAGTTTTTACTCTCCTCTCCTGACCCTGAAATGCTACTGAGGTTTGTAAAAAATAAACAAATAAATAAATACAAATTTCTTTTAAGCTTTATAAAGTGGAAAAGAGGCAGTGGGTGAAAATAACAAACAGAAGTATTATTACTACATTTCAAATAACAGTAAAGCTGATTCTGTGATGGACTTGTGGGTGATTTTCCCTTTCTGTATTTTTAAAGATTTAAAAATTTTTTTTCTGCAGTATAGCGTTAACTAGAATGTTACCTGACTGTGCTCCTTCTTAGTTCTTCCTTTCTCTATAACCACATCTTTACAATTGTATTTATTAAATTGTGGAATATGTAAAACATATCCAAAAATAGAATGGACTTCATGGCTAATCTTGTTTCAGCTACTTGTAAGTTCACGTACATGATGATTATTTCATTATGTCTCCTCATCCAGGGCACTGCCTCCCAAACTTGAATGTGAGAATGCTATTGTAGTCCGCCCAAGCATTTCTGTTGTGAAATAATATTACAATTTTTAATATCTCCTATTTTTTATAGTTGGGGCATCATATAAACTGTTTTGAAGTAATGGGCATACGTAGGTCATGTTATCTATGAATTTTATTTCAAGATGGAAATTATGGAACTACAACATATTTGTTTTTAAAGGGGGGATCGAGTCTAATGGATTTGAGCCTTATAGACTTTGAGGGGAGAGTCAAGGCTGCACTGACCAGTCAGGGATCATTAAATACATGAAACATTTTAACAGTGGAGTTTGTATAATAATCACTGACACTTTATGTAGTGCTTGCTTAATATGCCAGGAAATCTATTTTCTACCTAAATCAACTTTAATGCTCACAATAGCCCTGGGAGGTCAGTAGGAGTTATCACTCTCGCCATCTTATAAATGAGAAAATGAGGGTCCCAGAGGTGAAGTAATTTACCCAAGGCACATAACTAATAAGAGCCATAGCTGGGATTCAAACCCTGACAGGAAGGCTACAAAGCCTATTCTCTTAACCACTGTATTTGATTGCTTTTCTTACAAAGCATAATTCACTGAGCACAAAGGAAGGAAATGAAGCATATTGGCAGATACATAGGTAATAGATACGAAGAGAAAATGGATATGCAGTTGTGCTTCTTAGAGAGTAGGTGAGCTGAGTTGGTGGTAGGGTGAGAAGAAAACATTTAAAATACATACCGTGTTTCCCCAAAAATAAGACCGGGTCTTATATTAATTTTTGCTCCAAAAGACACATTAGGGTATATTTTCAGGGGATGTCTTGTTTTTTCATGTACAACAATCTACACTTATTCAAATACAGTCATGTCATCTTCTTTTGGAACATTGTCATAACATACTAAATGTGTCCAATTGGCTGATGATCTTAGCTGGAGCTTATTTTCGGGATAGATCTTATTTTCGGGGAAACATGGTACTAGCCCCCTGTAGGAACTCAATAAATTTTTTGTTGAGTGGGTGAATGAAGTACTTTCTAGGGTTGACTGTACTCACCTTAGAATAATGGAGAATAAAATTATGGAAGAGTTTCAAAATTAACAAAAAAAGCAAGACAAAATTTGGGCATTTATACTACACAGGAATTGTACCAGGGGCATTTGTGAAGTGTCACACACCTAGAGACGAGGCCTCTCTAGGAGGCAAGACGAATTCCATATGGGAGTTGCTTAATTTGCCCACTCAGGACCATAGAATTTTAACTACAATTGTTAATTAAGATACACCTGATTCAAATATCCATTGTGGCACTATCTGATTGGGGCTTGGGTGGAAGGAGGGTGTTTTGTTTAACAGAAAGTTTTAAATCGACAGAATTCACATTATATGATGAACGATATACATCATATTAAAGAGCTTAAATATGGAAACATTTATTCCAATTCTCCCTGAACAGGAGTTGGCAGAACTGTTCATTTAACAGCGCCAGGAATAATCTTTGTCTTGTCTTGCTGAGTGTCCTATTTGGGTCGTCCCTTGATCGTCTGTAATGTCCTTCATAAGTCTGGGTGGCATGCCAGCTCTGTCTGAATGACCATTTCCCTTTGCCTACTTCTGTCTGCAAGGGGCCAGTGTTTCAAAGTTCAGACTTTAATTATAGATTTTTAATTTTTTTTAATAAAATGCATTTCTGCAGCTCTAGCTATTGTATAGGTTGGTAAAAGGAGGAACTTCAGGAGGCTTACTTTCTTCATTTTCTTTCATTTTCTATGCACTCTGTTCCTAAGTCAGCAAGTCTTCTTAATAGCTTGGTCAGCTTTGGTTGTAGTGTGATACGGTACAAATAGAAGATTTTGACATTTGGCCATGTTATTGGGATTCCACTTCTAAGTCACAGAATAAAGCAAATGATATGAGTGATTATTCTCAATTCTACAATGTATGGTAGATGAACAAATAACACTTTAGATACAAGGGAGAGAGATTAATGTACTACATACAATAAATGACCTAGGATGATATTAGTGTTTAATTATCTCATGGAACTTGTTGAGGGAAGTTCCAAAAGCCCACCCTTTGCCAGCAATTTTCAATGAGCTGCTTACTAACCAGCTATCTTGGCTGTGGCTTCATGGTTATTATGGAATTAGTTTTAGGATTGTACCATTGGGTCCATTTGAACATCACTTCACCTCTCAGTCTTCTTATGGCTGACATGAACTTGTTCCCTAGCACTTGATTTGCTAACTACTTGGATGTGATTTTTAGTTAACTTCCTGCTTCTGACTATTTGTTTAGTATTTTGTTACCAGTAAACCCTTTTGCCATTTGAGGTGAATAATGAGTAGTGAGCTTCATCTTTGACATGTCTCTGAACACTTCCATAACAAGCTGCTAAAACTTGTGGGGAACTCATGCCAGGTGTGGTTTTGACCTATGGTTTGTCTTGCCTAGAAATCTTCTTGATACAGTCAAAGGCTATGGTTCTAAGTTACTTCCTATACAAGAATTGCTAGCTTGTTTTAGAAAACGTTTTTCTTTCTAGTCTTTATAAATCCCTTTTTGTTAGGTGTTCACTTTTATATGTATCATACCCTTTATTGTCACAAAATATTGCGGGAGAGAAAATATCAACCCTTTCTTAAAGAAGAGGAAACCAAATCTCCATGGTTAAGAAGCTTTAAGTCATTTTTCATAGACCTTCAGCTTTCCTGTGTAATTTGTCATCATATCCTGTCAACTCTACCTTTATAGTGATTCTCAATTTTATCCCTTCATTTCTATTCCCACTGTAACTACCCTAGAGTAGCATCTCATTATCCTGGAGAACTTTAATAGCTTCTTAACTGGCTTCAGAGCTCTAGACTATCTGTCTTCCCATTCTGCCTGTGTCCTGTGGACAGAGGTATTTTTCTCAAATACAAAATTTATCATGTCATTAAACTGCTCTAAACCCTCACCACTGTCCCTCCCCCCAACATACACACATTGACTATAGATTAAAGTTTCAGAAAACTTAGTGTGTGGCTCAAGGCCTTCAGCAATCAGTTCCAAACCTTCCTTTCTGGTCTTTTTCTCACATCATGTCTTCAGGCATTTTACACCAGGCATTCTAGAACCACACTCCTATGTTTCTAGAACAAATCCTCTGACTTCTACGCAGTTTCTCTTGCCTGGTTGGCCTTCCTGCCTTTCTTATATCTCTGCCTTTGCCAACCTCTCAGTATCTACTCAGTGCTTTGGGAACTTGTGGACTTTCACTGAGCTGAGTAATCTATCCTGTCTTCATATCGCCTCAGTATTTGTGCTTTTCATGACATTTACCACCATCATTGACCTTTTATTGTAGTCATTCGTGTGCTTCCCTGTCCATTCATTTGAATGCTAATCGAATCCCAGCTCCCAAGGCTAAGAATGAGGTCTTCTACCTTTAAATGTAGTGTAGCACTTAGGACAGTTCTTTGATTACATCAGGTACTCAGCAAAGGTTGGGTGAGTTTAAAAAGCATCCTCTTTTAAAATGAACATATGCTTAGAAACCTGTAGAAGAAAGCCCTTGGACATTCATACTTCTGTTTAGTTGTTCTCAACTGAGGGTTCCTTGTAGTCTGTGAAGATGGTAACTGTGGTCCTTGAGCTAATTTCAGTATTTCAATAAGCCTGATGGAAATCATCCCTTTACCTGTAATGAGGCTGGGAGGCTAATTAAAATATCAAGTTTCTTTATTTTTGTGTGTAATTATATTAACTATAAAATAATAGTATTAATCTTTTAGTCTAGGATTGTTTGGTAGGAAGTTAACAGAATATACTCCAATTAGTTTAAGGAAAAGGGGAAATTTAATATAATGATAAGGGGTATCTTGTACAAGCTCAAAGTAGGAAGTACAGCTGGTTCTCACAGGATTGAAACTGCAGAGAGGAAAATTACCAAAAACGAAAGCAGCTGTGTTAAGAGTTCTCTCGTTGGGGCCTCAGGTTTCCCTCCTCTGTTTCCTTGTTGGCATTAGTTTCATCCTCCTCTCTGCAGACTAGGTACTTAGGCTCGGCTAGCACATGGCTATTACAATGTCTATAGTTATTTTAAAACATTTCAGTGAAGATCATATGTGTATCTATCATCTACATCTATATTCATTTATCTGCACACATGCAGATACATCCATACATTCATGCACGTATGTATGTATGCATACATCTGTATATACATAGCTGATTTATACCTGAGGGGCCAATTTTAAAGTACTCAGTTGGGTTTTTGGCAACATACACTAGTTAATATTTGAAAGAACTTAACCAGAAATCCATACTCCAAAGACAGTTACTATAAGTTTCAAATATACTCACTTCAGCTTGGCTCTAGACAGTTTTAAAATTAGCACAAAGGGTATTAGAAATGACTTTGCATTACTGAAATGTGTGGTGTTCAAGATCGAGGATTGGCTAGAAATATTGTGTGTGCAACTCTTTTATATGAGCAGGTGTTAGGTTACATTTTTGGAGGATTATTTCTTGTCTCAGGAATCAATTTGGCTCCGTTTCTGGTTTCTGTCGTCCAGTTGTGGTGAGAATTTTAGCTCAATTCTGATGCTGAAATATTATTGCCTCTGTCTTCAGTGAAAGAACCTGATGGTTATAAATGGCCAATTGGTTTTAGGCCAGTTTGCAATGAGATGTATCATCATTGCTCCAAAACTGATTCCATCTCAGTCTTTAGGTGTACATAAGCATATGGGCTGCTAGATTCCAGGTGATTGGAATCTCTTAAGTTCTATTTCTAGTTTCTCTGGGAAGAGAATTGATTTGCTCATTTTAGTGAAGATGTCCTGGCCCAATGAGCAGTGGCCAAAGAAGTCTCTGGGTTGTGTAGTAGTCAACAGTGCTAAAGAAAGCCTCTCACGAGGAGCTGTGGGGATGCACTGTATGAAAAGGGGGTCCAGACTGGGTTGTAGGTGAAGGGTAGATTTCATGGAAAGGGGTATTGACAACGTAAGTATTTTGTGAACTCATGTTAATTTGATGCAAAGCTATACGTCTATGTCTTGGATCAAAAAAAAAGATATAAAATTCTTAAAAATTCAGCAGACATTTTTAAAGTAAGTTATATTTTATAGACAATAGGTAGATTGTTAAAATAATAAAAGAATTCTTATATGCAATACTTTTTCTTTTAATATCTTTATTAATCAGGTGAATTTTCCAGTGAATGGAGACTGGTACCTGGAAGAAGGAGGCACTTCCGTAGAAGGCAGGGAAATAGACCACTTGTTCATGGGACGAAGGGCCCAAGTGGGATAGATAAAGGGAGAAGAATAAGAAAAGGAGCAAGCAGAACCTAGTTGAAAGACTATTTTCATATTTATATCCAAGGCCAGCTCTGCCTGCTTACAATGCAAACAGCAAACAATACTCAATTAAATGTTTTCTTCACGGAGAGTGATTGTGACAAGGCCATGGAACAGAGCAAGTGTTTGTTGTGCAAAATTTGTTTTGACTGGACCAACAAGGCTGTTTGTATGGGCCATCTGTTGGGACATACAGCTCGGTTAGTCAGAATCCTTGTTGAACCTGCATCTATGAAAAAGGGGTCACTAAGTTAATTAATAGAGTAAGCAAGGGAATATTATGCTGATTGAGAGCAAAGGCCTTCAGCTAAAATATTTGCCATTTCAAACAAAGGAAGTACTAATTGTAAATGTTATCAGTTAAAGAGCTTTCACAGTTTGCCTTCCTGTGACAGTGGTTTCATCGCTTTGTCCTGAAATGTTTTGAAACAATTTCTTTAAGAGAACTTTCTTCCCTAAAATTTTCATTAAGTTAAATGACCTCTCCTCTCCAAATTATGATGAGTTACAGAGATTTTACCATATTCAAAAACTTTCAATCCAAATGTCCAACAGTTTCAGAGAATATGGTGTTTGGAGGGAAGGGAGAAGGGAGGCTGAGGTAGGAGGGGATGAAGGAAGGACTTCAGCAAAATGGAGCTTAAAGTGGGGAAGATAGAAAGGTGGAGAGAAAAGGGAGAAATTAGAAAAAAATGTTGATCAGAAAGAAAGTGGGATAAAGAGAAGCAAGGGAGAAAGGATAGATTTAGAGGAAAGGGAGCAGTGGCAGTGTATGTAGGTTTGTTGAAAATGATTGGCTTATAATATTTATTAATCACATGGAAGTGACGTTGAAATAGAATTTGCAGTGAAGTCAGTAGGGAGAAAAATCTTTGAACTTGGCTCTATTGTCACTACTATAGGAAGCATCAGAATGTTAGTGCAAGAACCTGCACAAAGGTTACCCTTTGCTCTGTCCTTTCCAGCTAAGTGGGTTAAATATCTCTACTTAGACCTAGCGCCCCAACAAGACCTCTGTCAGGCAGGCTTCCTATAGGCAAGGTGATTGGGACTGGCTGATTTGGAATGTAAAGGAAATGACATGACAAAGGACAAAGGATACACATTTAGGAGCCAACTGTCTTCTTATGCCATTCTCTCATCCCCTCTGCATGCTCATGCGCTCTCTCTCTGTCTGTCTCTCTCTGTCTCTCTCTGTCTCTGTCTCTGTCTCTCTCTCTCTGTCTCTCTCTCTCTGTCTCTCTCTCTCTCTCTCTCCCTCTCTCTCTCTCTCTCACACACACACACACACACACACACACACACACGCACACTGGATTGAGAGGTACGGAGTGACTATAGGAGAGGGACGAGCCTGGTGGAAATAGGGACATTCTCATAGTTCTACAGCTTACACACATTATGAAAAAAACTGTCAGACTCAAACAGGAACATTGCATATTCATTAGTCTCTGCCACATTGGTGCACTTCTTTGTGATTATAATATAAATATCAGTTATTATTTTCCTCTTAAAGTAACTGTGGTGTGCGAGTCAAAGGCAGATTTCATGTCATTGTTTTTCTTTTCCCAACCTGGCGCTGCCTAGGGCAGTTCCTATCCGAAAGCTGAGAACTAGACAGAGGGAGTGTTCTTTTTTGCTCATTGAGATTGATGCTTGGTTGTGAGTTTTCCAGGGAAATCTCTACACTTGAAGACATCATTTGGAAGCAGGAAATTAATGACAACCTCTCCTGTTTTTCTTGACAACTCTGACAAACCAGGGTTTTTGGTGGATTGGGTCTATATTAGTAGCTTTTTTTAAATCTGTGCATTCTGCACTAATTCCATGGGACCTATCATGCTAATGGATGCTTTTTTTCTCGTCTCATTTCCCTGTTAAAACAATTTTCCCTGAAGCTGGTTTTATTATAATTTTAAAAATACCATCCGTCTGTCTAAGAGTTTTCCCCTTTCTTTTGGACAGATTGGTATCTGATTTCTTTCCCATGGTTCTATTGAACTTCTCCAGGTGCAGAACAGCCACTGAACAGCTTCTCTCCAAAGTCGTCTTTTTTCACAGTATTGCTGTGCAACTACTGGTGGCATTTGTCACTATTAACCTTGCGCTTTTGTTGTAGCGATTAAGCTTCTTTATGGCTTGATCCAGTATGACACCAGCGTAATTTAAATCACATCCTCGTCTATGTACAGTTCACTGCTTTCACCCCTATATCTACAGCACAGCTTATGAGTTTTGTTCCCCCTCATAGTGCCTTAGAAAGATGTCCTTGGGTCCTTTGAATTTTCCACATGGATTTTTTTTTTGCTGGTGGTTTTCTTTACTTGTGTGTTACATGCACTCCAGGGACCTCTGTATTGGTTCTAGCCAGTACTCACAATGGCTTGAAATAAATTGTTTTATTACCTTTTCAGCTATTAACATTTTTGGTTGTGGTATCTTGGATATGAAACGCAGGAAAAATGTGGCAGTTTTCTTCTGGTTTTCTTTGGTTATTTCCTATTAATATTTCCCCTTGCCTTCAGTCTTTTTAAGAAAACACACTTTGCTTCCTTCTAATAATTTCAGTCATTCCTATGTCCTTTATTCTTCTCATTTTCCCTGTCATTTTCAGCTCAAATATAAAGTGTGTTTTTATGAGATGTTTTTGTTTCCTTTTTAAAGAGGAAAAGCACATCCAAAAGCTTTTGTCTTCTTGCTCTGCCCTTTCATTATCCTGATTTTAGGAGTCAGAATATTTGTAGCCCAATAACTTGCAGACAGACCCATTTCTCTTCATGCTTTAAACAAAGCAAAATCAATGCCACTGATATTCGTGGGTAGATGACTACTCAGAGGTCTTAATACAGCGGGCGAATCACCATCATTCACTCATCCAATTTTTTTTAGAGTGCCTTTTATATCCCTAGCATTTGTTGTAGAAAATAAATGTCACAAAATTCATAAACAAGGCTTCCTTTTTATACACCTGCATTGCAGGAAGAAGAGGGCTCACTAGCTAGTGGTTGGGGATCATTATACCTTGTTCCTAAAAATGAAAAAACAACAAACTTTCTTTGGTTCCTGAAGAGAGCCAATACCACCTCCAAGATTTGTTTTATGGTCAGCAGGTGAGATGTTATTCATGACCGTTAGCTAGGGAAGATGACATATCAAGATGCTCAGCAGCGTTGGGCAAAGTGGACCTCGTATCCCATCACACTCACTTCAAAAAGACTCTTTGAAAGCATTTGATAGCAACATTGATAAAAGGTTACAGTATTTGTCTGATAAGATATTTAAGATCTGTAAAGAGGTTGTAGCATCTGTCAAGGGAGTAGATATGAAATCTGGGTTAAGATCTTTATTCTTAGAAGATATGCTATGAGGTTCTGTTATTACGGAGGGGTGTTGATTTCTCATCACATTGTACTAGGTACTGGGAGTATGCAGGGGAGCAGAATTCCATGGAATAAATTATAAAATTATAAAATAAATTGCTGTTGTACCTTTGAAGGTGATACATGAAATCTTAGGCAGTATAAAATTGCTTCCTGCCAAATCCGGGGGAATTGACTAAGTTATTTTTCTCCTTATTGCCTAGCATGGAAACATCTGCCAGTATGGAATGTTTTAAAGTTTTTCCTTCTTTTAGTTCTGTTTCTCTCACCCTTCTTGTATTTGTTTCAATAATTTCTGCAGGTGCTGAATGCCAACCCTGTCCAGGGCTTTCTATTAGTGCCTCTTTTCTCCTGTTTTAATCTGGATTGCCCATTAGTTACCAAAATTCTTGAGGCCATTTTTTTTTTTTTTTAACACATCTTGTTTTCTTCCTTTAATGTCAATGCTTACTGCCATTGCAGATGATTGCAGCATTCTCCCAGGTAGCTGTTTTTCTTCATATTTTCTTGCCCCACCCCAAAAGGCAAAAATGTGTGAAACAAGGCTTCAGAGAAAATTACCCTTGTTAACTTTATTCTCTTGCTAAAGAATCCTTCTATGTTCTCTAATTACCTACCCATTGAACTCCGGCTTTCAAGTGCCCCTCTGAATCTGCCTCTTTCGTTTAATTCCTATCCAACCACATTCTTGTTGCTGTCTGATACACACCATGTAGTACACTTGACCTTAGCACATGCCATGCCAACTCTGCCTCTTGCTTTATTCTCTATGTAAACATATTCTCCATCTAAACACTGAATTCATCTAAGTAAAGAGGATGTCAGGCCATAACTCTTCCTTGACATTCCCCTGATTACTGTAGACCTTTTCTTGTGGAAATTATGAGAGAGTTTTGTTATCTGAGAGATTAAAAGCATAAAGTAAGGACAGAGGAAAGGATTTGTAGCAGACAAGAATTTTGCCCTGTTTGTGACATACACTGGGTGGCTGATTTTTCTCCTTGTTTTGAATTTCTAAGGATAATTCAGTGTTTGATGTTAATTGATTTGTATTGTCTCTGTGATTTTGTTTGAGTTTTATTTGGAAGATTACTGTTAACTCTGCTGAATTGGGACCTCAGGCAGGACCAGTTACTTAATTTGTGACTATGTAATGTGACCCACTCAGGCAGGACCAGCTACTTAATTTGTGGAGCCCAGTGCAAAAGGAAAATGCAGGGTCCTTGTTCAGAAATTATTAAGAATTTCAAGACAGTGATGGCAGAGCACAAAACCAACAAGTCAAGGCCCTGTGAGCTGCACAGGTTGCACACCCCTGAAGTAAGTAGTTCACTTTTTTTTTTTTTTTTTTTTTTTTTAAGGAGGGCACAGCTCAAAGTGGCCCATGCTGGGCCCCAACCGGCAACCATGGTGTTACAAGGTCTAACCAACTGAGCTAACTGGCCACCCCCAATCAATTCATTCTTTATCAGTAGAATTTATCTTTCCCATGGTCAGAAGGTCCAAATCAATGCATACATTAATATGCTTATTTTACTAAGTTCCTAAACCCATAACTTTGAGCTACTGAACTATCTTACGATGTGAAAATTTAAAACTCGTAAATGATTGTGGGAGATCATAAAGTCAGAGGCTAAGTTGACTGCATCTTTGGAATTCCAACAGCAAGTTCAACATTTCACACCATAATACAAAATAAATATTTCTGGATGGGCAATAACCTTGAGCATGTTTATGGTGTGTTAGGGGCTTCTAGAGGAAATCGGCTGGAGATATTTAGTAACTCTTAAAGCCCTTTGACTGAAAGAAGCCATCCCGACTGAGGAGTAAGGTCCGGGGAGACGAGAGGGATACCCAGCTGCACACTCCAGATGCTGTCTAGTGGGCAGAGCAGTGGCAGTATTTGGACACTGTGGTCAAGGGCAGGGGTGCGGGAGGGAGGAACACCCAAAGCACAGCTGAGGCATCTGAGGTGACTGCTGAAAAGAGAGGTGGGATTCAGGAATAGAGACCAGGGACTTGGATGAGCTATCAGTAAGGCCTGAATGATCTTGGAAGGGCAAGGCGTAAGGTTCTTTGACAACAAAATCATGCTGCCATTCGTTTTATTTATGGATGGGGACTGAGAAGTGTAAGTATCAGGGGTATAGATAGGATGGGTTCACTTACCTAAAAGAACATATATGTGGAGGTGTTTTTATTCCTATTATAACCTATTCTAGAACTCCTTGTTATCACTGGAGACTGATATCCCCAGTTTAATCTACACAGGTGTAACAAGTGTTTCTCTAGCACCGAGGTTCAGTAGCGTCACAAAACCAGCTCAGCCTCACAGACTACTGGAAGTCCAGTTCCCCATCAGTACTTTCTCCTCCCTAGCAGATTGTGACAGTACACACCCTCACTGAGTGCAGCTGCTGCGTCTCCTTTGCTTGGCTGCTCCTCGGCTGCTTGGGCCTGGGGGTTCCTGCTCCCCTGCTGATATCTCCCCCATGGTCCCTAATACAACTAATGTTACTTCCACTGAAATTTCTGCTCTTACCGGCTACCAGTCCCATCTATATGATCATCGCCACCACCTTTTGCCTGGGTTCTCAGACTTTCACCAGCCTGGGCCCTGTGCTGTGGCAGCTATGCTCGATGTGCTGCAAATGGTGTGTGCACACCTGGGCCTGGGTGGCCAGGTGGGTGACTGACTCTCTCCTAACATGTCCTGGGACTGTTGCTTGCTCTCTTTCACCCTCTGAGGCAGCTGGAATTGGAAGTGTTAGTCTGAGAAGTGCTAGGTCTGCTCCCCCCCCCTTTTTGAAATCCTTATTTTTATGATTCCTGGCACCTTACTGGCCGGAGAGTGAGGACGCTCCTCTTCTGCCTCCCCATCTGCTGGCCCTGTGGCGGGAAGTTCTCCCTTGAGCCTCTGCATGCGGCCTGTCATCTCTCAGAGGCTACCTCCCTCAGAACCCCAACACAAAAGGGACGATGAGCATGTAGATGGCAGTGGTGGTTGCAAGAAGAGTGGAAATTGCAATGGCTTCTTGGGCAGATTTAGACACCCTTATTTGGGGGCTTTTTCTATACAGGAAATTTAGGAGAGCCACTGGCCAAATTAACTCAGCACGGAGCTGTGAGAGTAACCTCAAAGATGGTTCTGAATACATTGGAATAATGCTGTTATTCTTATTTCCAAGGCACTTTGGAACCTCTGTGGGTGATCTGTGCTCTGAAATCCATCGTTGCTGCTGACTGTAGCCATTTATACTGAGTGCCCCATATCACAGACAGAAGGAAATAATTGTGGAACTTTACCTAGGAAGGGATCTATAATTCAGTTTCCTAGGACTGGTGCTGGAGAATATCCAGGTAGTTTGGAACGATCCTCCAAAACTCTTTTTGAGAAGGTCATAATCATTGGAGCCTTTTATTATGCTGACCTGCTTCTAGTATAAACTTGAGCAAATTGATTTTCCTCTCTTCAAAGCATAGATTCAAAAATTTCCTCATGTTTTTATATAGTCAGCTCTCGAAATTATATAACACTCATGCCAGTTTATTATTATTTTGTTTTATCTTCCCTAGTACAATGAAAGCTTCCTGAAGGCACAAATTACATTGGTTTTTTTTCACCACTGCACTCCTAGCATTCAATAGAGTCTGATAAGCAGCTGCTCAATAATATTTGTTGACTGGATAAATGAATGACTTATGCCAACCCAGCAGGTCCTTGAATTCAGACATTATGGGGCATGGCTACAGGACTGGAGCGACAAGTCTACCTTATTCCCCATAGGAAAGGAGAAACCTCTTTGGAGGGAATTCATCCAAAGGAAAAGAACATTAAGACAGAAACTTTGCTAAAAGGCCTAGTTTCTTAAAAGAAGATGGATTTTGATGATGGCAAATGTGATCATTCAGATTAAACCCTAATGCAGCTAACTTGGACTGAGCTGTGGGGTGAGAGGGCTCCCGTTAAACTTGAGTGAAAATTAAAGGAACTGTAAATCAAATATGAGCTGCACTGATGCCAGTAGCTTTCACAGTGACAGCAGATAACATCGGAATCTCTGCAGGGATGGCACTCCTGTGACACAGCGTGGTATTAGCAGGCTCATACTGTCAGCACCTGGGGTGGGTAGCATCTACTTGGGTACCAATGGCGTCAACAGCTGTGGCCCTGCCTTTGGTGAACAGAGCAGCAGAGGTGCCACTTATACCCTGATTCTGGGGCAGGCAGCAGAGACTCAGAGAAGAGGAAATGGAGGATGCCAGTGACAGCTGAGGGGATGTCTTACCTCTGCCATGAAATACCTGGGGGATACCACTGGGGATCAGGAGTGTTAGTGGAGAACGTGAGGGGGCCTGAGTACTCTCAGGTTAGCTCTGGGGCACGGGGAGGATTGTGATTCTGGATGACTAACTTCCTCTGCCTATTGCTTCCCCCCACTCCCTTTTCCCCTGGATTGATATATCCTGGAAAACATGAATTAATAAAGGGAAACTGATTGGTTAAGGATGGAGTGCTCTCTGTCTGGAGTTTCAGCACAGGAATCCCAGCACCCCAGTTCTGGGATCCACATGCTTCAAGGTCAGGGAACCTAATTGACTCCCTCACTCCAGGAAAACACAGTCTTTATTGAAAAAAAAAAATTCCCGGTTTATCATAACTAGTAAAAAAAGCCCTGCTGCAAACCTCCCTTGTTTACGTGGAGAGAAATTGAACAGCTTTTTTGGTCAGACTCGAGATACCAGAGCACAGTATGTAGAGTGTTGGGACTCCACATTCTAGAAGGGAATCATTTCTACTAATAACCTTTTCACAGTCTTAAATTCCCAACTTCTCTTCTGCTTGAGTTTATTTGTGCAGTTCATTTGGGTTCTAATATGGAAAGACCCTGTTCCCTTCAAAGTTGAGAATTTCATTTAGTTGACTTTCCTCACATCTGCCACACTGCCCTTTTCTTTCTTTCTTTTTTTTTAAAATCTGAATGCGATCCCTTTACAAATTTTCATTTTATATTGCCAGAGCCCAGTGTTGAGCCCCGTGCACATCCAATTTCATTCTCATCAACTCTAGTGCATTCTTAGCCTGTAGTGCTGGCTGACTTCTCCCAGCAGCCCTTTTCCTTGGGCATGTTAACTGAAAAAGTCTATAAATTCTCCCACCCCAAGAAATTGGTCGTGTGCACTGTAGCTGTATTCACCAGGCTTGTCAAACCCTGTCAGTTAGTAAATGAGAAATTGTAGACACATTTGACTTTAAGTTACAAAAGGCAAACAGCTGCCTATTCCCTGATTCTGTCAGCTCTGAATGTTTCCAGAAACAAACAAACAAAAATTTTATCTTGAGATTTGGCAGGGCAAGAAAGCAAACACACTGGCTCTCACCTGAAATCCCCTCTTCCCCTCTTTTCAGGGAAGTTAACACACTCTGCTTGCAAGTGACTTCGATTTTAAAGGATAAATTATCTTCTGTTCAAGGTCTTATGTTTCTCCTCCCTGATTTTTTCCACCAGACAATGACACCAATGACTTTAAGAGGATCAGTATTGCTAATTGTTTGTTACATTGGCACTCTAGCTCACTGAATGAAAGTGATTACTTCTTGAATCCCAATATATCCGCCCTCAGTATTACCCACTTTGGATCTGTAGCATGCAGAAGCAGAATGCTGTGATAGGAAAGTTAGGAAGCTCAGAGAGAGTGAAAGCCTTTTGTTCTGTCACCTGTCATCCATCTTACAGTCTAAGGAACTGACTGTGCTTTACTATGACTGCTTTTTGTACAATGCTTCATTTTTTACCTGCCTCTTAATTAAGCACTGCTTCAGATCAGAAAGGTGTGTGTGTGTGTAAGTAATCATCAACTTTGGTTCTTGGAATTTTATAATGTGGTTCCTAGTAGAAATTATAGGGCTTTCTAGTGAAGTTGCTGGTCGGGGAACAACGTATGCCTGGGGACGAGAAGGTGGTTCTGCATTGTTAAAGCTGGATCAGATGTGTGCTCGGGTTAGGATGAGCCAAAATGCTAACGTGGCACTGGCACTCTGATTAGTCTGTCGAGGATTAGCCAAAGGAAAAATATACAGTGAACTGAATATGATAGTGTAGGGTTGTCTGGATCAGTGGATGGCTCTATGGCCTGTCATCTAGGGAAGAGCATATAACAAGCCTCCCCAGCAGCTTAGCCACCTTAGATGGCAGGGATGTGGACAAATAGCTGGGATGTGGGACTCCCGAGGAGGGATGGGAAGCCTGCGGGTCAGAGAATTTCTAAAATTGGACTCTGATTTTCGTTCTAACCATATATTCCTCTAGTCATGTGTATGGGTAAGTAATACCAGCTGCTTAATAAGTAATTCCAAATGTGTAAGCTCAGATTTGATACATATTTATTTCTTGCTCCAAAATGGTTGTGCTCTCTTAAGCTGTGACTAGGGACCCAGGCACTCTCTAGACATGGGTCCCAGGTAGTTGTAGCTTGAAAAGCTCCACCGATGATTTTGGTTTTCAACCCCAGTTGGCTAACAAAAGGGCCAAAAACATGTTCAGGGAAGAGCTCTTGAAACTGGTTTCTTGCTACGAGTTCCAATTCTCACAATATTAGTTACTGTAATTCACTTCTCTAACACAGTCTCTACAGTGTGAATACAAAGGACAGTCTCTCTTGTCTTCAGAAATGCTGTTCACCTACCTCCAATACTATATGTACATCAGGATTCTGAACAGCTCAGATCTTCACAACTTCTTCTGAGGAGGGCGTCAGTTTTATAATTTAACTGTGCCAGAGACACAGGCAGGATTTAGGCTTAACTGTTCCATGGTTGATCATAATTTTAATGTTCTGCTTCACCTGAATAAAATAATTATACATTTTATAACCCTTAGTGAGTTATTGATCTTTGATTCTATAAACAAAACTTGTTTATGGATTGAATCACATATCTCTCTACACATATCAAAGAGTTCTCAGATTCTTTCAGAGTGTCTTAATTACAAAAATAGTTCTAGAGTCAAATCAGGCAGGAATAATCTGCTAGGGAAAATTATATTTTTAAACATTTTATTTTTTTCCTTAAAATTTGAAAAAAAAATTTCAATTGCAATTGACATACAATATTATATTAGTTTCATGGAAACAACAGGAATATTCTACTTTATGTATAGCAAAACAGGGCTGAATCTTGCCCCACCTATTTAAGCTTATTCCGGAATAATTTTTAGGTGAAATGGACATATGACTTCCTGCATATAGGATTCTAGGTTTTTTTCCTGTGCTTGTCACATGGGCTGCATTTCACACTGTGGTAGCAGTCTCAAGAACCAGCTTAACCTTGTCAGGAAGAACATCTAAGTATTAATTATTTCAAAGCCAAAATCAACATTTTAGACAGATGCCTTAACATAGGGATGGATTATATTGCAACAGTGATTTTATTTGGTTAACTAAGCACCCAGTTTTGAGTAATATCTTGTTAGACACTGGGATTCAACACTGTTTACAATAGTTTTGTTTGGTAGGTCACAGTTTTGTGATTGTAGAGGTAATACCTTCAGTTTTCAAAATCTTTTAGGCCACTTCCATTTTATCCATATTTTATGGACTGATGTTCAGTTATGTACATTTGGACATTTGACCAGCACTGGAGCTTATTTCTGATAAAAATCTTGAATCACACTTGTGGGTACTCTCATGATCTTTTAGATCTACAACTGGTTAAGACTGTATGTCAGACACAGCTTTGGTTCCAGTAAAGCAACGTCTTTGTTATGCATGCCCCAGCTGTCCAAAGCCAATGCGTATTCTTAGAAACAACAGCACAGAATACCTGCTCTTTGGGGTCATTCCTTTCTACAGTTCTTATTGTCTAATATCAACTCTTCTCAAAAACCTGGTGGGAAAATTGATCTTTGAGAGCAATAGTAAGGGATAAGTTAAGCAGTCATAATGTGAACTTTTTTGAAATTTATCCATGAATTGAGACAAATCATCAGAAGTCTACAGACTGATGTGTCACCCTGCCCAGACTTTCATTTGAATTTCTTCTAAAAATAAATGATTTTACTCTGCATCTTCAGCTTTCACAAAGGTCTAGTATAAGAAATAACCATAGGTAGAAGTTCTTTGCAACAGGTTTTGTTAAATGGCTTTTGAGAATGTGTCTGTTACACTGCTCATAGTCTTATATAAATATCCCTGTGACAAAGCCTTCTTGGGGACTGATGAATAGCTATTCATTCTTCTATGAAACTGTGACTCTATTAAATTCATTTTTATAAAACCTTTAATTTGACTTCTAGGAAATTCTGGCTTCTAGGAAATTTTGTTTTTAGCCAATTCTTGGAGATTTCCTTAGTCAACTCTTCATTTTATATTGTTTCTCTTTTTAAATTAAGTATAGTGGGTATACAACGTTATATTAGTTATATTAGTTTCAGATGTGCAATATAGTGACTTGACATTTTTATTCCTTAAATGTGATCGCCCCACTAATTCTAGTCATCATCTGTCACCATGCAAACTTACCACAATATTATTGACTATATTCCCCTTCACATTTTTCACCTCCCCACCATGCTAACCCCCTTTCTACTGGAACTATCCCTTTGGTTTCTGTTTCTATGAGTCGGATTTGTTTGTTTGTTTGTTTTGTTTGTTTTTTAGATTCCAGATATAAATGAAACTAGACGGTATTTGTCTTCCTCTGTCTGACTTATGCGTTTCTCGATTTTTAAAAAGAATTACTATATTTTGTTTTTATTTTATTTATTGATTAATTCAAATGTTAACTTTTGGTAACTTTTTTGTTTTTATGTTATTTATTACTCATTAATTCAGCAAATGCTTTTTGAATTTCTAATGTATTCCAGTGCTAGGCTTATTGGAGTGTGGTTGGGGTAAAGGGTTGAACAAGCAAAGATGTCTTGTGTCTTAAACACTTAGAGTTTTCAGTCCTTACTTTTATTGTGAACTTCCTCAAAATATCTTGGAAGAATTTAGTTACACCTTCAACCTTCTGCTCTCCTGCAAAGAATCTCTCCAGTTAGATCTCAGACTCTGCAGAGCACGTCTGACGATTGTTTCTGGGCATGTGATCTCAGGTCCTGGTGTCTTCTGTCATTTTTCCTCCTCTGACTTCTTTTCATATTGCTCTTCAGATCCTCTTGAAGGCATCTCTCTACTGCTGTTTCTTCTTGTTCTTGGCGGCCCCCCAAATTATCCTGTACCAAGGCCCCATTGAACAAGCATGCTTTGTCAACATGTGGGGAGTCTCTTTTCCCTCTCTTCCCCCTCCTCACCTCATTCTGTCATGATAAACCCCTAAATGTTGCCTTACTTGCCCAAGGTTGTGCAGAGATTTCTGTGAGAGAACATCTGTAGTTCCAATCCTCTTTCTCTCGGACTGACTTGAATCCTTGCTTTTGGCTATTTAAATTCCCCAGAGCTCATAGTCTGTCCTAGGTTTATATTTCATGTGGTCTATTCACTACAATTAACTAGATGTGTTGCATGAGTATAAGCTGAACTTTTCCTCTGCTGTGGTCAAAAGTCCTTCTATTAGCTGTATCCCCATTGGTCAGCACTTCAAATAGTTTGGATGATAACATTTTTTTTGAATCACAGTTGCTGAAAGCCTGGAGGTAAATTATACTTAATGCTTTAGTGACTCACAGAAAAGAACACACAATCATCTTTTCAAAGTCCTTATTCCTTTTTTTTGCAGTTCAGTAAGGCAACCCCTGATTTTTATCGATGAGTTGGCTTTTGCTGAATCTGTGTTATCCTCTCTGGTAATTACCTCACAGGTAATTATCGTGACACCACAAGAAAAGGTAGTTAATGCTCTCTGTTTCCAATGCACAGGTAACAGGACAATTTATTGTCCACAAGGAAGTTGAGGACTTGTGATGTTAGCATTTTAGTACAGGGAATTAAGCATTATGTCAGGAAAGGGAGAAATATTTAACTAACATTCGCAGTGAGGGAAACAATCTTGTTTTATAGCAAGAGGCATTTCAAATTATCTTGTGGTTATATTTTTGATCATCTACTTGGAGCTCCAAGTAGACCTGCCAGAAGCATTTTGCTAAATTATTTATTATTTAATGTCAGAGGTGTAATTAGACTTTGAATTTTTTAGCTAGATCAGGGTACTGATGCTTGGGAGAGGACTAGGCTGAGAGACAGACATGTCTTAGACGTGTAAGAAATCATCATGAACCATGCCTTTGGATAGCAGGATAGCAGGAATCTTTCCAGAATCCTGAAGGCAGCTTGAGTTTGGAACTACCAAAGGAACTCCATGTTACTTTTATCAGTCAGGATAGCAGGCCCACTTTGAGTTTATGAGATAAAATATTTTTTAAATAGGAACTAGACCATGTATACTTGTTGGAGGCCTTGGAAGTGAACATCTGCAAGGGAGGATTAGAAGAGGAGTCATTAACCATCTACCTGATGGACCAGCACGAGTAGACAAGCTGTAGGTTGCAGGAAAATCTGTAAAGCAAACACATCCAGCTGCTGGAGTGAGACAGCGAAGGGGCAGCTCAGGGAGTGACCCATGGCAAGCATGGTCAATTATTTCTGTGTAATTGTTGCTTCCATGCAGCCAAATGTTATGTGGCCAGCAGAACCAACAACTGGGAAGACAAGCTGGATGTAGAGGTGAGGAGAGATGAGATCCATCATGCACTTCTTTGTCTACGTATCTTACAACAAAGACTTCTGAGGGTAGTAGCTCTCCTCCACTTCTGCTTTCCAATCTTGTGTACATTGCTCTTTTGGCCAATTTTAACTCAGAAATATGGTGTAGGAAACACTGGGAAACATAGTTCCCAGCTTAATCAAGTTGACACAACAAAATCCAGCAGCCTCTTTCAACCATGAATGATGCCTCAGCTCTGTCAAGAGGACGGAACATAATGGAAAGAGTTCCAATATCCATTTCCACAACATCTTAATCCCCACAAGGCCATGCCTGGTTCATACGTAGTTCATACCCAATTTCATTGTACCCACTTTATAATGGTAATCTCTAGCAACTGTCATAGTGCCTGGCTCAGAGTAGTTGCATAAGTATATATTGAATGAAATAACTGATTCTAGGTCAGAAGCTCTGAGTTCAATTCTGTTTCAGTGACTGGATCAGTTATCTGTCCCTTGGCTCTCAATGTCATACTTGCCCTTTTTTTTTCTCCTCTGTATTACACATGACTAGAGACCTAGAAAATCGTATTTCCCAGAGCCCTTTGACGTAGCCACTGGAATAACTTGCATATGATTTTAAGGTAGGAGAAAGAGAGAAGATATATATATATATATATATATATATATATATATATATATATATATATATATATATATATATGTATTTCTTTTTTTTCCCTTTTTTTTTTTTTTTCTTCTGCTTCTAGCTTTAGCAGCTACAGGAGCAATGGCAAGTGACTACGTAATCTAGCAGTGAAAGCAACCGTCCAGCAGCTTCAGAGGAACTGCTGGCTCTGGTTTCTTGTCAGGAGGCACGTGGGTTCCAGCATTTCTGCTTAGTAGTACAGTGTCCAGTGGCTCTGGATAACACCACTTTTTTTTTTTTCTCCAACAGTTCAAGTGATGGTACTTGATTACTAATGATTAATCATTTTCTCTGTTTTTCTGCTCCAGCCCTTCCAATATTTTAGTAACCAATTCTTAGTATTAAGTCACCTTCAAATGAGATAATGAATGCGGTTGCGGTTTCTCTGGATGGATTAATACTGATGCAGCTTTGTACTAGTTTTGGAACTTTGAGTATTTGACTCTTAGTTGCCTCAACTGGAAAATGATGGTGATAATTCTCATGCCATCATAAAGATCTAATGCAATAATGTTTATAAACTACTTTGCATGTATTACATAACATAATTTTTCTGGAGGGAAAGTACTATGTGGTTTGAATGCATAGTCTCTACCTAGTTTCATATTCAATTTAGCTATTGACCAACTGTGAGAGGTTGGGTAAATACTTCTTCAAGATCAAGCTTCTCTGTGTAAAAGTGGGGTGTAATAGCACTTACTTCAGCAGATAGGGATATTAAATGGGATATCACATGTGAAGTGATTAAGTCAGTGTCAGGTACATTATAAGTGCTCAATATTATTATTATTATATATTTGGTGCAGTTGGTGGGGGTAGTGTTCAGTGAGAGCGAGTTGTATGATGGATACAAGAGAGAAGTAGCAATCAATCTGAACAAAAGGTAAAAAACAGATTAATGTAGAAAGCAATTTACTTCTGTGATCTAATAGACAAAATAGAAGTGATAAATGTGTATGGTTTTGAGAAAAGAAAAAATTAAAACTACTTCTTCAAATCCCCGAATAGCAAAGCATTGATTGTGTTTACTTTTAGAAATATTTACAACTTATTTATCATTAAGAATGTATTCAGGGTGTATTGTAGATAAATGAAAAAAATACACAAGCATAAAAAGAAAAGAATAAAATATACCTCTAGTACCTGGATATGATTGTGCTAGTACATTGTTATAGGTCATTCTAATCTAGACCCTGTTTAATGATAGGTACACACACGGGGCAGGTGTATATTTTCCAGCAACTCTTGTGTACTGTATGAAATATTAGTTTCTTTAAAATACTTAGATAACTTAAGAAAAATGGTGTAAGTGCTGACTGAAGACATCGCTCTGGGTCTAACCTACTATCCTGCCTTCACATCAGCACCCATATTTCTAACCATTTTTTTTTTCAAGTAGAATTAAAAAAAATTAGGATCAATGTTGAAATTTAACCCTTTGATGCTGCATCCCTTCTGAGGCAGAGATAATTAGCTGTCTGACCAAAGTTTCTACTTCTGATATCAGCCAGAAGCAACTGCCCAGGCCATTTCTTAGTCCTTCTTCCATCTAAGGTAGAATCAGCTATGTGACTTGTTCTTACCAATAGTAGATGTGTATTGCATTTGATCTAATGCAATTGAGAAAACTGTTTGCTTTCTCTACTTTTTCTCTTCTGTCTGGACCCTAGGGGATGGTAGGGCCATCAGATGGAAGGTGACTAAGTCCCTGAATTGTCACATGGAGGAAAGATTTTGGCAGACTAATAAAACATGCATTAGACTGGTATAAGTGAGAAATAAACTTGTATTGGATTAAGTCACTGAAATTAGTATTATCTTTAATATACCCCATGCCCACATTGAATGTTCTTTCTCACCCTCTTCCTTTGTCTTAATATTTCCCTTGTGTTAGTTCATCTTTATATTTTTCGCAGCTCGTAGCACACAGTGCCTTGTAAATGCCATGCACTTAATTAGTGTTAATTAACATTAGACAAAGTTCTTGTCTAACGTTAAAATCCTTAAAATGAGTTCAAAACAGTTTTTAGGCAGCATATAGAAAAATGGAATATTCTTATGATGTAGTAGAAAACTTTTCTTATAACTAGAAAAAGATTCATATAGTAATAAGCTCAAATGGAAGACTTAGTCTCTATTTCTAGAGGCACTTAAAATAGAAGATTGAGAAAGGTGGTTTTTTTTTTGTGTGTGTGTGTGTGGGGGGGCAGGGTAGGTTTTAAATAAAATTGAGGTTACTTTCTCTTCTCTTTTCATTATCTTTCTTAGTGACCCATTTTTTTTTCTGGCATTTCTCCAAACTTTTTATGCCCTTTTAAAGGAGGAGAACATTAGGGAGCTCTCTTCAATTAACCCAAGTGCATTTGACAACCATCTTCCCAAGGGCCTGTTATAGCCTTTGATAGGTAAACTATACTGGTGAACATTTGAAACGTGGGGGCAGGTACTGTCCTGCCTGGCCTATGCAGGGGCATTTTTCAGCTGATGGGCCTGCTGACTTCTCCTTTATGACTATGCAAATATTTCATTCCTGGACATAAAAGATTCCATCTAATCAATCACGCTTCAAATCTCAGACTGGAGCTTCTGTCAGAATTAATCGTGATTTTGACACTGACCCTCAACAAGAGGAGAAATGGTGTGTTCTGTTTTGCTTTCTTTCAGTAGCTTTTATTTCTGATATTTTATATTTAATTTATTAATGACTTCAAATAAAATGTTTTTGTTTTTTATTCAAAAATTCTAAACAGTTGCTGAGTTAGACTGATGACATAAAGAGCATTGATAGAAAACACAATTTCTGTGACTTCATGGAATGTTTTAGTATATGATAATCGTCTAAATAGCACTTTGAAAAGTTTAGATCCAGGACCATCTTAGAACCTTGCCTAACCAATCAAGTTCTACAGAATCAAAGGAGCTTGGAAATAATGATTGCTGATTATGTAGTCTGTAAAAACTGCAATTTTCCTTTGTATATCTTTGCTTGTGTAATGGTTTTACTAAGGTGAAGAAAAGTTCGGGATATTATCACCAGGTATGCAGCTACATGCCTAAGACAGAAAGACAAAGGCTGCTGTGTGTAGGGAACTCTAAGCAATTGCACAGAGCCAGTAAGACAATATTTCAAATAAGGTGTCTAATAGCTTTATAATGATTGACTTTCTTGAGACAGCATGTGTATATTTGTCTTTCAGAGTGTGAATCATGTCTTCTTGAATTCTCTGTCTCCAGGGGTTAGTAGCAGACTTCGAAAACAGTGTGCTCCACAAATGTCTGTTAAGACTAGAACTTGGATTCAGAAATCTTGGATTTAAGTTTCTGCCTATTGCTATTACTTGTGTGCATTCTTTCAGAGATGAGTGAGAAATAGTTTTTAGTGCTCTGTCAGTATCTAAATGGAGGGATAGGGGCAGACCATGCCCCTTATGTGAAAGAATGAGCACAGAATGAGGCAGCCTTTTTCTGGAGAAGGTGAGTAAGGAGCAATCAAGGATGGTTTCTGTTAGAAGAGGTGATGCTTGAACTCAGTCTTGATAAAGAGTTAGGACTCTGCCAGGTGGACAGGACTCAGACTAGAGAAAAGATGTTTAATGAAGAAGAAACCACCTATACTCAGGAATGGGGGTGGTGTATCAGAGGAAAGGGATGTGACTTGGTGAAGGTATGTGAGGAACCATGGCAGGAGTTACCCTGGGGAAATTATGGGGTCAGATCATGACCTGTTATGTCATGCTAAAGGGACTACGCTTTATCCTAAAGATGAAATCATTTAAAGTGTGTGGAGTGATATGGTGGAATTTATGTTTCTTAACCTGGTAAGACTATTCTAAAATCCATGAAATGTGGAAAATATTGGATATCTCTGAAGTTTACTGTGAAGATTGGATGAGATGATAAGCTTGAGAATATCCTATAACGTATGAGAGAAATGTTAACCAGTATTACTAATGCTAACAGCTCACATGTGTTATGGACCTATTTCTGTAAGTACTGTGTGGATTGTTATTTATTTAATCCTCACAAGAATCCAATTAACCAGGAATATTTAAATGGGACACTTACTTTGTTTCCTAGTAGTAATGCTGTATTTGACTTGATTTATTCTCATTTTAAAAATTCATTTCCCAAGACAATTGTTTTAGAAGGCCTCTAAATGAATCAGAGTAACTAAAGAAGGGAGAAGTGGTTTATTTTACTTTTCTCCAAAATCACTTACAGGTACCTGTCAAAATGATCTCTCTGGCACACACACACACGTGTGTGTGTGTGTGTGTGTGTGTATTTTAAAGGTGAGCTAAGAAACAATTATTGGGTGGCATGGACAAAGAAATAAGTGGTATGAACCAATACCTTCCTCTTGTTTCTTCCTAATCTGTCTCGAGACAAGACTCCCACAGCTTACGGCTGCTTTCTTGGGATGAGTGTGGCTCCTCTTGAATCATGATTGGGCTATGAGAAGGGGTCTTTACTCAGGCTCCTGTCCATAGAAGATTTCTAGGACTGGGCCATTGTCTGAACAGTTAGGATATGCCAATCAAATGAGGCCACTCTTATCCCTGAGCTGTGTCCTGTAGTAGTGTTTCTTGCCTATTAATCATAAACTGATCTCCTTCTCATTGTTTTATGTCCCTAAATTGATCTATGAGAAGTAGTTGATTATCACTGTCTTATTTTTTTTTTGCACTAGTTCAGACAAGTGAAGTCTAATTATTATTGATTCAGTTGCTTTATTGCATGAAGGGAGACAAAGTTTAGTAAATTAGAATCTAAAAGCACACCATTTAAAGTCAGAATATTTGGTAAAACTCTAATTTTCCTTTTTCCCAAGCTGAGATAATTATAACAATATTCCTAGGATTTGTAGAAATTCTACAAAGAGCAGCAGCATTTTCTAAGTAATCACTTTTGTTTAGCTACTATGTGTATCGGATAGTAGCCTTTACTCAGGGTGATGCTTATTGCTACTTATGGGAATCAAATTTTTAATCTGAGCTCCAGTAGCACAAAGCAAAAACAATAACACAAAGAACTTTCATAACCTGGATTAATCAGTTAATGAATTAAGAAAGGAAAAGAATTATTGAAGGCAGTTTTCTTTTGTCATAACAAATCTGCCCAGAGCTCCTTGTCCTCAAATAATAAAGAGCGCACTACCTAACTTAATCCTTAAAAACAATTGCGGTCAGTTAATTTGTATTGCTTTCTGAATGATAATAATTACTGGTAATGGCATCCGTAGTCTACATATAGTCTATGAAAGAGCATAAAGATTTTAAAGCAAAGTTATAATTTTTGTTTCATTTAGCATAAATAAATGGCAATTCAAAAGATTCCTAAATATTGAGGGTCTTGGATAAAATATTTTTAATGACAAAATTACATTTTTAATAAAAACTGTCATTAGTGGTGGTTTTCTGTATAAGGAAATTAGGAAGTGCTTTTGCTACTATGTTTCTAGGTAGCTACTAAATTGCTCCTACTCACTTAAAAATGTCTAGACTTTTTTTTGGTTCAATTGTAAATACAAATATCTATCATGTTTTTCCATTTCCAGCTGTATAATGAACTTTGATTGTATTTCGTTTTCAATGTCCATTGACATTTTTACAATTTCAGGGTAGCAGAATAGCAATAACTTTCTTTGCTGCTTTTCTGCAGTCAAAAGCGGATATCCACAATGCATGCTTTGAAATTTCTCACCCAAGTTTTTTGAAATAAAAGCTGCTTAATGGAGGTTGCAGATTTGCATATAACAGTATAAAATAAACTTTTGAGAAGAGAAATGGATGGCACATGAAAGAAAGTCTAGTAAAGGACTGGCTTCATTATTTCATCTACAAACCTCATTGAACAAGAGTATTCTTCAAACCGTGAATAATCATGGTGGCCATTTATCTTCGCAATGCCACAGGGACAGAAAAAGTAAAACAGCAAGGTCTTTGGAAGCCTGGATCATATGATGGGAACCACTAATCTGTTTATGGCATAGAGCCCCAGTGCAAGTATGTCTCCAACAATGTTTCAACACTTTACAGACAGCTAATTCGCAGCAAAAATACAATCCTGTGGACTCTATTAATAGGTGAGTTTTTGAAAGTGAACAAGCAAAGCAGTACTTGGCACTGATACATTCAATATGTAGTTACCATATGAGAATATTTTCTTTCCTTTTGAGTATTACAGACAGCAAAGTTTCATCCTGGATTAACCTCTCCTGTAAAATCCAGCACACTTCTCTGAAACTTAACACTCTTTTTCAGGTTAATGCAAGCACGTTTTAATATTAGTCCAAGGGAGGCAATTCAAAAAGTGAATTAATTAAACATCAGAAGTTATATTCTGGTTATTCCTACCTCTGCATTGTGTCATTGGAAGAGATAATCAAAAGTTTACTGTAATTATGAGCATTGTTCCTAAATAAGGAAGACACAACTGTATGAGGTTGGGTAAACCTAAATCTATATGAAATGATTCAATGGATTTTAGAGAAAAAAAAACTGAAAATTTCTCTACAGAGTGTTTTGGAGTTTATAGGAAAGTGGTCATATTTTATCAAGTCCGAAGTACTAATTTGAATTAACTCATATATGGATGAATTAATTAATGTATCCATTCTTTTCTGAGTGTCTACTAAGTGAGGTTGGGTGCTATGGGTATTTAGTCTATACAAAAATAAAAATAATATTTTATTCAGGAAACTTCCAGTTAATTATTAGTTTTACAGGTTTAGATAGTATACCCTGGGAAGAAGTTCTGTTAAAGAAATGTAATAATAAGAAAAGGTAAAAATTGTTTTTGATCTAGACAGTTCTAGAAATTTGAACTTGATTGAGGAAGGGGTGACATAAAATCAAAAAGAAATAAGCATTTTTATGAGTGACAAAGAACATGATCAATATCAGACAAAATTCTATTTATAGTACACCATAAAAGTAAAGTGTTAAAAAAAGGCAGCTTAATTAATTTTATTTTGTATGAAGCTCAATTGCTAGTTGTCCTGATTTTTCTTGTTGGATTCACTAACCATGTAGAAATCTGACCCACCCTGGTTAGGAAGTGTGTGTTTGAGGGCGAGGGCTACAGATGAAACCTTTGTAAAATCTTGTTTGGGTTCAGACTTTTACAGTTGTTTTAGCTTCTTGTAGACACATAAAAACTGTTTCAAAATAGGAAGATAAGAAGATAGTTTGATTTTTTAAAATAGGCTGAAAGTATGGAACACAGCTAAAAAAAAAATCTTGCCTAGAAATAGGGCAGAAGAAGCAGTTTTTTAAAATGTATATGTGAAAATCTAAGGTGTCTTATTGGCCTTATCTGTTAGAATTCAAATAACTTCAGCAATGTGATAACCCATTCATTTAAATTATGATAAGAAGGAAGGTAAAAGCAGACTGATAAGAAACGTGTTGGGAGTTGCATAAAATTCTGTAAGAACTTCAAAACTTTGCTTTTGGATGTGCGGATGATTCAGTGTGACATCTGAAATGATGGTGATAAAGCAGACATGCATATTACTTCTTTTCTTGACTTTCTGTGGTTGATGGCTTGAATTTTCTGAGCTGTGAAGGGTGGACAAGTAAATTTTCTTGTGTTTCTGTACATGTGTAACTCGCATATTATAACTAGTATGCAGAAATTTGGCTAGCCAGAGTTTCTATAACGGTCTCAGTTCCTGGCTTGTCTACTTTGATGGCTTATCTGGGTTTCGACTGTAAAAGTCAGGAAAGATCTTTCCATCTTAGCTCTCTCTATGTGGCTATATTCAAGGGATGTTTTTAACTGAAAACTTTATGGGGACATTAGAAAAGCCTAGTGGAAAATGCCTGAATCCTTACTGTAGGATGAGAACTCTGTTTACGTAGTTAGTTTAAGACAGCTTTTCCACCACAGTGTGATTCCAAGCCTCTGTTCCTAAGGAACTGTTACCAATCAAAATAACAATAATAATAATAACAATAATAATAGCAACAACGATAATAGTAATGAATAAAATTTAAAAAGCCCCCAGCGTTTAGCCAATTTATTCAGGTTTGTTTCTGATTATTTTTTTCCTGTACTGTCAGGATGTTCTGACTTATTCCTATGTTCCATGCAATTTCTGACACATGCTATTCTGAACCAAGTTGTCACTTACTTATAGTAGAGACTTTTTGTGGAAGTTGTGAAAAATAGTTGGTTCTTTGTATGTTTAATGAGCGCCCACATTTTTGGCCCAAACTTTCAGGGAAAAAAAATCTTGTTTTAATTTTTTAATTCAAATTTTTATTTGTTTACATTTAGGTACTTGTTTTTTATGTATTGTAAAGGAATTTTAGCATTTATTTTTTAACATGGTACAAGAAATTTTATGTAACAAATAATTACAAAACACAAGAACAGATACAAGGTATAAGAAATTTTATGTACCAGTAACAAATTTACGATATTTACGCTTCATGGAAGTCCAAGAACTCTTCGTTATTGCAAGGTCATCTTAAGTTCAACAAAATCGATTATCATATTCCAGGGTATTATTTTGCATATGGATATCATTATTGATTTCTAGAGTTACACTTTTAACTCATAAGCATAAATAAAATAATTAAAAACATGTATATAGATATGGAATTAGTACTACCCATGTATAATGTGTAGAACTAATTTTTCCCTCACAAATTTGGGCAAAAAAGTGCATTATACATGGCAAAATATGGTAATTGCTCACAATCTCCTCCCTCCCTTCCTTCCTTCATTCCTTCCTTCTCTTCATATTCCTTTCTTTCCAAAATGTTTTATTTCATATTTCACACAAAAAGTTTATAATACATGAAACAAAGTAAATAGAAAGCTTTCAATCACAAATGAATGAGAGTAGTAATTCAAACTCTACTATGGAAACATATTTAATGTACACTCTTAAATGTTATGTATAAATAATTTCAACTGTGCTGTACAAGTTCTAAGATTCTTTTAAAAAAAAAACTAGGTCTGCACATATATGAGACTTGGGGTTACTTTAAAATTGGTAAATCCAATGTCAAGCTACTTGTACTTTTGAGTACAGATTCACCATTATAAGTATATGATGTTAACTAACAAAGTAGTAATCCTGAAATGTCTTCTCTCTGTCTCATGCTCACATATTTGTAATCTGAGTCCATTTGCTAATTTCCCTTCCTGTATTTACTCTTCAAACTACAATAGTTATGCCTTGAGTTCCCTATGCTTCTCACCCATCTCCTTTATCTCAGCCTTGCCATACTTTGCCATTCTCTTCTTTCTGAAAAACAAAAAACAAACAAACAAAAAAACACCGCAATGATTCCAGAGATAATTGCTATTGCCACAACCACAATGAGAGCAGTAACACCAGTTTTCAGACCTTGCATTAAAAATTCCGGTGCCTTTTCATTAACATAGTGAATTAAGGTTTGACCAGGATGCACATCTCTCACATTTTACTTTAAATACCTTGATTTATTTGTGGTGTTTGTAAAGAAGCATTTTCTAAAATGTCTGCTATTAATTACTAATGGCCTTTGTTTCTGCTTTCTTGACTAGAACAATATTTTTCAAACATTTTTCACTGTGATTCACACCAAGAAACACATTTTGCACTGTAACTCATTACAGAAATATAGGTACATATATTAATGAAAGGAAAATGAGTTCATGAGATAGTATTTTCATCCTTGTGATGTACAAAGCATTCACTTATTTTTCTATTCTTGTTTCATCTATTTTATTAAGAAACATGTTTGGACCCATAAAATTGATTTAATGACCTGCTTATAGATCAGAAACCTCTAGTGATAAGCAAGTGCTTAGAAACACATCTTTGCCTTCTCTCTGTCTGCTCTCTGCTCTTGAGCTCTCTGCTCTTTCAATCTGTCTTGAAAGGAGTCCCATAAGTTCATTCCTTTTGGCAGCAAGGTGACTTCCAGAGCTGGGTCTGCGTTGGACATTTTTCAATGTTGGCTAGAACCACAGACACAGACACACCTTCTGTGAAATTTGCCAAATATCCCTCCTTGGAAATGCTGTAACATTCTCAGCAGCTCAAAGTTTACTTTGAACGATTTCACCCCATCCATTATTGTATGGGCTCTACACAGACTTTGTGACAGATTGTCCCATTTTCTGACAGTGGGCTGGCTATGCCCATGTTGAGTCATGGAGGGGCATGGGGCAAAGTGGGCTAATATGCTCTGGATTCCATTTTAAACTGTAAGCCATGATAGATGATGGAAGGGAGAATACGTCCCCCCCCACCTCAGGTTTGTTGAGATATTATTGACATATATGTTATGTGCAATAAAGCAAAGTGATGACTTGATACATGTATATATTGCAAAATGATTAAAACAAAAATGTTAGTTAACACCCCCATCTCCTCACATTTTTCATGCATGTGTTTTGACTTGCATTTCCCTGATGATGAGTGATGTTGGGTAACTTTCATGTATCTGTTGGCCATTTGTATGTCTTCCTTAGAAAAATGTCTATTCAAGTCATCTACCCATTGGATTTTTTTTTTTTATTGTTATTGAGTTGTATGATTTCCTTATATGTTAATATTTTGGAAATAAACCCTTTATCATATAAATGGTTTGCAAATATTTTCTCCCATTCCATAGGTTGTCTTTTCAATTTGTTGATTGTTTCTTTTGCTGTGCAGAAGCTTTTTAGTTTGATACAGTCTCACTTGTTTATTTTTGCTTTTGTTGCTTGCACTTTTCATGCTATATCCAAAAAATCATTGCCAATACCAGTATCAAGGGGCTTTCCCCCTATGTGTTCTTCTAGTAGTTTTAAAGTTTTGGATTTAACATTTAATTCTTTATTTCATTTTGAGTTAATTTTTGTGAATGGTGTAAGATAGTATAGTGGTCCAATTTCATTTTTTATGCATGTGAATATCTAGTTTTCCCAATACCATTTTTTGGAAGAAATACTCCTTTTCCATTGAATATTCTTAGCCATTTGCCAAATACAGAGGGTGCCAAAAACATGTATACACATTTTAAGAAAGGAAAACTGTATTAAAATTGTAATAGTCAATATATACCAATAACAAAAGATGAATACAAGTCATATTTGACTTCTGCAATTACAAGAGGTGCTCAAAGTGGTTACCATCAGTGTCCAGACACTTCTGATCATGACGAACTACTGCTTGAGGAACATTGACCAAAGTGTCCACTTGTATACATTTTTTTTTGTGGCACCCCTGGTATATTGGTAAGTGTTATGTCTTCTTGTTGTATTGTCCCCTTTACCATTAGGAAATATCCATCTTCGTTTCCTGTTACCTTTTTATCATGAAGTCTGTTTCGTCAGATATAAGTATGAATGTACTGCTTTTCTCAGAATGCCGTTTGCTTGGAGTATCATTTTCCACCCTTTCACTTTTTTGTGAGTCTATATTTATCCTTGTAGCTGATATGTGTCTCTTGGAGGCAGCATAAGGATGGGTTTTGTGTTTTGATCCAGTCTGCTATTCTGTGCCTTTTTATTGGTGAGTTCAGTCCATTTACGTTTAGGGTGATTATTGATATATGAGGATTTCCAATAGTCATTTTATCTTTTGTTTTCTGGTAGGTTAGTGTCTCCATTCTTTCTTTGCCTTTATGTTTATGTCTGTTATTTCAGTTTGGTGGTATTGTATGATTTTTTCCCTTTGTTTCCTCATTTTTATGTTATGTGTCTCAGTTCTGCATTTCTTTTTTTTTGAGTGGTTACCATTAAGTTTATGTAAAAGAAATTTTCATATGAGTATATAAATTAGTCCTTTATCTTTAGCATGCATCTTATCTCCATTCCCCTTTGCAAATTCAGGAATTTACTCCCTTCTTTTTCATATTTTTGTTGTTAGAAATTATCCCTGTTTATGCTGTGAATTCACTTCTGACTTGCAGTAGCAAATTGTATTCTTTTTTTTCAATGTTTTTATCTTCTTTACTTTTTATATTAAGTTTAAGTATATAGTGCCCTACTCTGAGTAGAGGTTGCAATTTTCTGCTTTTGTCTGTCTGTTAGTAATTTTACTTATAGTTTTTTATCTTTTTGTTTCAGGTAGAATAACCTTTTTCAGTATTTCCTATAAAGAAGGCCTTATGGTGGAAAATTCCCTCAGCTTCTGTATATCTGCACAGGTTTTTATTTCTCTTTCATATCTAAAGGATAACTGTATGATGTATTATTTTTGGCTGATAATTTCTCTCTTTCAATAGTTTGAATATTTGATTCGACTCCCTCCTAGCTTGTAGAGTTACTGCTGATAATCTAATGGGTTTTCCTTTTTAGGTTACCATTTTCTTTTCCCTGGCTGTCTTGAGAATTCTTTCTTTGTCATTAATTTTTGATAGCTTCAATATAATGCGAATTGGAGAAGGCCCATTAGGATTGAGCTAATTAGGTGTTTGTTTGTTTCTTGGATTTGAGGATACAATTCTTTCCCTAGGCTTGGGAAGTTCTCGTTGATTATTTACTTGAATAGACTCTCTGTGCCCTTCTCCCTTCTTCTCCTTCTGGTATACCCATTGTTATTAATTGCTTTTTCTGATGGAGTCAGATAGTTCTTCCACTTCTTTTAACTTGCTTTCTTTTTCCATCTGTGTCATTTCCAGATTTCTATCTTTGATATCACTAAGTCTTTCCTCCATCTTGTCAGCTCTATTTCCTAATCTCTTTACTTCATTCTTCATCTCTTTTATTGAGTTCTTCAGCACCAGAATTTCTATTTGGTTCTTTTTAAAAATTTCAATCTCTTTGCTAAAATATTCATTTTCTTCATTAATTTTACCTCTGAGTTTATTAAACTGCCTATCTGTGTTTTCTTGTATCTCGTTGATTATTTTCAGAACAGCGATCTTGAATTCTCTGTTATTTAAGTCACATAATTCTATGCTTTAAGTTTATTTTCTGGAGATTTTTTTATCTTCTTTCTGAGCTGCCTGGTTACCTTGGTTATTAATGGCAATTAATGGATTTTTTTCTCTTCCTGGGCATCTATGGGAGTGAATTCTGCAGCTGGTTAATATGAAGAGGTCTTTCTTTTGCTTTCCATTAGGTGGTACTGGAGCATTTTATTTTCTCTTGCCCTGTTCTGGCTTCTTTCAAGGCGGGATATTTCCTGGGGAGGTGGGCCTCTCATTTGAGACCAGGTCGATTTGGTCTCAGGGTACCACCCCTGTGGGAGGATGTGGTGGGTGATGGGGTTCTGAGCCATTGAAATCGCAGGCTGCCCCTGCAGCCAGATGCAGAGCTGTGTGCCTCAGCAGCCCTAAGTGCCTCTTCTGGGATCAGTGAGATGTGGGGGAAGCCTGAGCTGGGGGAGGCAGTTGGTGTGTTTGTGATTTTGTTCTTCTCTAATAAGACGATTGCCAGACCACAGCTGCTTTGCCCCTATATCTCTTCCCATGTCACTGGAATTAACCACAATGTGTGTCTGCCACTCAGGAACTGTCTCTCTAGTTCACAGGGCTGTAGATATGCTTCTCTTTAACCAGCTACTTCTACAGTTTTTTTCTGGGACATGCTGCCAACACTAGGAGGGTGAGAGGGAGGTGAGCTCTGGGAGGGTGGGGGGAGGAGGCTAGGCTCCATGGCTTTGTTTTCTGCCTGGCAGTGAGGGCTGTTAGAACACAGTTATTACACTTCTGTATTCAATCCTTGCCCTAAGGTCTTTGTGCCATTCCTGGTTTCAGCTCTATTACATGCTGATCACTCAGGCAGGATTGTTTGGGGCCGCAGAGAGTGCATCTGCAGTCTCGATCCTCCCCTCTCCTGTGTCCACAGTGAGCTCCAGGCCTGCAACCTATGGACCCCATTTCTGCACTTCTTCCTTCACTCCTCTGTTCGCCTCAATTCACCCACCTTCAGATATTTTGATGCACAGATCTCTCAGATGTTTTTGTGTGTTATGTAAAGAAACCCTCTGTTGAATTGTAGCAATTCAACTTGTAACTTCAAGGAAAGAGATCAAGGAGCACCCCTCTCACTGCCATATTTCTGACAAGTCAACAACTGTTTTTAGAGAGAACAATATATCCTTATCCACAGTGGTTAATAGAAAAATGAATAAGTGCTATACAGAATAAAACAGACTGAAAAATTTTATTTAACTAGCATTACTTCTGGTGTCCGAAACTCATTTTTAATTTTGATGAAAAAATTTTAGACTTTTTTCACACTTTGAAGACAAAATAGTGAAAACTATTAAATAACATTCAGGCAAAAATTACTTGTTCTTTGTTCCTTTCTAATATTTGAACTTTTTTTTTTTAAATAAATGCAATATCTTCACTTTAAATGCATGTATGGCCTAATGTCTATTTAGTAACCAAGATGTAACAAAATTTAGTGATATCAGTCTAAATTTCCGGGGGAAATTGCCTATATCATTGAGTGCATTTTTAAATTATTCAACATTGAACTTAATTTAAATGGGGGAGATAATCAACTAAACCGTGATTAGGAT
Source organism: Rhinolophus sinicus (assembly GCF_057876585.1). Lineage (NCBI taxonomy): Eukaryota > Metazoa > Chordata > Mammalia > Chiroptera > Rhinolophidae > Rhinolophus > Rhinolophus sinicus. The sequence goes on along the minus strand of NC_142502.1, from coordinate 71,291,812 downwards.
CCCAGAAGATAAATGATGATTGCTATGCTATAGGCTTTCACAGAGTGTGATGGGAGCAGTAGGAGGGAAAGCAAATCTGGACTGAGGGGTGTGTAGGTGGATCATAAGCTACAAAAACCTTATTGGAGTAGTTAATGCCTGACTCAAGATTGAAGGATATGTGGAGTCCAGTTAGAAAACGTAGGATGTAAGAGAGAACATGTGGCAGTACCCTACAATTGGCACAAAGATCAGAGTGTGGAAGTATGAGAGATGGCCCTGATGAGGAAGTGGTGGCTGGATCATGACAGGTCTTATATGCCACACTAAGAAATTAGAACTTCACCTCAAAAGATTTAAATAGGTGAGTGAAATGACTAAATTTCTACTTTAGAAAGATGCATTTCTATAAGGTAGGAATCATGATAATCGTCATCATAGCAGGAACTCTTTTATTGTGAGTACTTGCTTTGGCCTAGACACTGTTATTTTATATAACCATGAAGGTAACATTAGTAATTTTATAGCCTAGAAGATAGGCTCTGATTTGTTAACCTACTTGCTTGGGGTGTACAGGTTGGAAGTGGTGAAGCTTGGATGTAGTCCCAGATACAGCTGATCTCCCTAAACACTGATCTCCATAAATCCAATAGGAATTGAAAGTTAAACAGATCACAATAAATGAATTTTCATAAGCTCTCAAACTTATTCATTTTGAGAGATTGTTTCATTTCTCATCATTTTTTATTAGACCTTACCGATTACATGCAGAATAACTCCAAAATATCATGGGAAATTCAAAGTTTATTGACAAGTGGAATGCCAGTTTGATGACACACTGTCAACTTGTAGAAGGAAGAAGAGCTTACTGGTAAAAGAGTAAGAATGATGTGTGGTTGGAGGCATAGAGACTTTCAATGGATCCAAGAACCAACTAAATTTTTGTATGAGGCCTTAAATGGGAGAGCAACATAAGCTTTTAGATCCTTCGTTTTATAAGTGGTAACAGAAATAATAATAGCTACCTTTCAGGGTTGTTACATAGATTAAAAGAAATAATGTATATAAAAATCATAATTTAGCTTAAATAGATTATTACTACCTCTGATCCATGGATTTTGATTTGGAAATATGGGACACCTTGGGAAAAGTGCTTCAATATATTTAGAAAGTTAAACAGTTTTGAACAGATGCTATAACAGTTGAATCTGTTCAAGTACATTGATAATTGTGTTGAAAACTCTCAGAAGCCATGATAATTATACATACACAATCTTATATTACTCAATGGTATAACAATCACCGATACTTGAGTGTTTTTTATTGTGGTATGCCTATGAGAATTAAGATACTTATCATTTTGAGGCATAGAAAAAAATCCAATGAGAGAGGTTATCTACTGAAGAATGAAATAACAAAATAAAGAGATGTCATGTAAAGTAATTACAATTGTAAAACTGATAGAACCTAGGGGGTTTATGAGAGCTATGGGTTAACAATGTGGTAGTGGAAACCAGGAAAAGGAACTCAAGACAAGAATATGGTTCTAATAATCTATGGCAGTTAATATGCAGTTCCTGTATATATTCAGTACTTTAATTTTATTGTAAGGGGTATTGCTTAATTGATGTGATTCATCAACCAGGCCTAGAAAAGGGTTTTGCTAGGCATGCAATTCTTTTGGTTTGGTGTTTCTCATAGGGACATTTGGTTGTATTGCTTTAACTAAAATTGTTTGTACCTCTGGGGATTAGAATTGGTATATTTAGATCAATCAATACTTTTTCCCAATCACAGTGCTGTAATTACTTTATGGGGAACCAAAGGAAGCCAGATGGAAAGAGGAAGTAGGCAGATGAATCACCACATGGAAGGACTCTGAGCATGGCCCAAGGCTCTGTGTGACCAAGAGGACCAGCTCTAGTTGAAGGCTACCAACCTGGACTGCCTCTGGGGTGGAATTATTCAGTCTGGGGGAGGATACTCATTACCTGTGAACCATAAATATTAAACTACAAAGAGCTACTGGTCCTTTAGGCAGCAAGTAGAATTTAGGGCCATATTTATAGGTTTTAAAGAAAGCAGTGGACGTGATTTTTGGTAATCAAAATGGCAAATCAGAGTTTTCCATTACATGCCGATTCTTATGGATCCCTATCCTTATTGCTTCCATTCTCTGATTCAACCACTTGGAAATTAATACTTTACTGCATTGTAGCCCATCATGTGTTGTTTCTTAACTAATTTTTGGTTTAGATTAATATTCAAGAAACATTGATTGACTGTAATGTTTGCTTTTCTTGTTTTGCCAAATACATCATAAGCTCTCTGGGATAAGAACTAGGTCTTCCTGTTCTTTGAAACTCTGAATTTCCTAACCCTGTGCCCTGCAGTGCTTAGTAATTATTGCTTATTTGAAAATTAGGGTGCTTGTCCTTAGAGCTGCGACTGAAATACAAGCAAGCAAAAATTTTCAAATGAGTCAAATTGTAAATGATTAAAAACTTGATGAAATAACATGTAAAAAATTAAAAGCATTTTTAAAATAGATAATGATGTTTTAATTGAGTGGCTATTCACTGAATAAACATAGTCTATAATAAAATAAAACAGAAACCAGATCAGAGCGTATAGTGGCTTCTATGGGGACCTGGTATTTAGGAAAGCTTTAGTTTTTTTTTTTTTTCTTTTTGCTTAGTTTTGTTTTAATAGCCTTTATTTTTTAGAGCAGTTTTAGTTTCACAGCAAAACTGAGGTGAAGAAACAGATTTTCTCCTCTATCTTCTGTCCCCACATATGCACAGCCAGCCCCTCTTATCAACATCTCCACTAGAGGGGTACATTTGTTATAGTTGATGAACCTACACAGACACCTCATATCACCCAGAGTCCATAGTTTATATCAGGGTTCGCTCTTGATGTTGTTGTATGTTGTATGGGTTTGGACAAACTTATAATGACATGTGTTTACTATTATAGTATCATACAGTATAGTTTAACTGCCCTAAAAACCCTCTGCGCTCCATCTATTCAACCTTCCCTTCCCCACATCTCTGGTAACCAATGATCTTTTTATTGTCTCCATAGTTTTGCCTGTTTCAGAATGTCATATAATTGGAATTTTGCAGCCTTTTCAGATTGGCTTCTTTCACTTAGTAATATGCATTTAATGTTTTTCCATGTGTTTTCATGGCTCTATAGCTCATTTTCTTTTTGCACTAAATACTGTGGCATTGTCTGGATGTACTTCAGCTTATTTATCCATTCATCAACTGAAGGACATTTTAATTGCTTCCAAGTTTTGGCAATTATGAATAAAGCTGCTATAAACATCCGTGGTCAGGTTTTATGTGGACATAGTTTTCAATTCCTTTGGGTAAATAACAAGGAGTGAGATTGCTGGATTGTATGGTAAGAGTATGTTTAGTTTTGTAAGAATCTGCAACTGCCTTCCAAAGTGGCTGTACCATTTTGCCTTCCCTTCAGCAATGAACGAGAGCCCCTGTAGCTTCACATCTTCACCAGCATTTGGTGTTGTGAGTGCTCTGCATTTTGGCCATTCTAAGAGGTGTGTAGTGGTATATTGTTGTTTTAATTTGCAATTCCCTGATTACATATGCTATGGATCATCCTTTCACATGCTTATTTGCCATCTGTATGTCTTCTTTGGTGAAGTGTCTGTTAAGGTTTTTAACTTATCTTTTAATCTGGTGGTTTGTTCTTCTTACTGTTGAGTTTTAAGAATTTTTGTATATTTTGGATAATAGTTCTTTATCTGTCTTTTGCAAATATATTTTTTCCAGTCGAAGGCTTGTCTTCTACTTCTCTTGACACTGACTTTCACAGAGCATTTTTAAATTTTAATGAAATCTTGTTTATCAGCTCTTTCTTTCATGTCCATGCTTTTGTGTTGTATCTAAAAAGTCATAGGTATACCCAAGGTCGTGTATGTTTTTTATCTATGTTATCTTTCAGTTTATTTTTTTGTGCATTTTACATTCAGGTCTGTGATCCATTTTGAATTAATTTTTGTAAAGGGTGTAAAGTCTGTGATTAGATTCATTTTTCTACCTGTAGATGTCCCATTTGTTCAAACTCCATTTGTTAAAACGACTGTCTTTTCTCCTTTGTATTCTATTTGTTCCTTTGTCAAATACCAGTTGACTATAATTGTGCGGGCCAGTGTATTTCTTAAAGAGGGAGGGATGAGAGTTCTGAATTAGCTATTACAGTATATATTCATTTGTCATCATCTTAACCAGTGAATTTTATGTACCAGACACTGGAATGAAACTTCAACTTGTTCCAAAACAGGGTTCCTGTTCTCATGCAATTCAAGGCAAATATGGAAATCCTTACTGGGTTTCCCTTTTTAAATCAGTTTTTGTTGAATTGTCTCCAGTGATTGAGCAAGTTGTCGATGGAAAGAATTTAAAACATCTTATTTCATTCCATGTACTGTTGTGGTGCTCTACAAAAGGGGGTGTCGGAAATGGAGGCAGTACCATAAGCTTGCCTTAAACTATGGAAACTTAGTACTGTAGAGTGACATCTTATAGGTAATGTCAAATACTATCTCTAAGGCAAAAATAAATTCTGTAGGAAAAAAAAAGTTTTTTTCCTTTCTTTAGAATAGGAGTCTATTTCTGCATTTTTTCTGGGGTTAGCAGCGTATTTTGGCCTAGAGCATCATGGGATATCAGTACTTTCTAACTATCCTTACTGAGTAGAGGAGAGCAGTAACACAAGATTAGAGTAGCATCTTGGTCCATCAGCACTGCCTGGTCTTGTGGAGAAGCCTCTTCATTGGTCTTCCTGCCTCTTCTCACAGCATCCATCTCTGCATGTCAGCTGGAGGGCTCTTTCTAAGGGGATGACTATTGTTTTGTTTTTCTTACAGCACGTAGGCAGCAGACTTTAGGACAGCGTCTGAAGCTGGGGCTGCTTCCGTGGCTCTTCACTTGCTGCATGTACTCTCCCACACTTTATGCTCCTCAACTGTTTAGCGATCCTCAACTGTTTGTAGCAGCCTGTTATGTGCTACAGTGTTTTTGAATACTCTTATCTCTCTGTGTACTATGCCATTGCCCCCTTATTTTCATGTTGACTTTATTTCAAAACAATATGTAGATGTATGTGTATACACCAGAAGTGCCAAAAAAATGTATACAAGTGGACACTTTGGTCGACGTTGCCCAAGCAGTAGTTCCCCGTAATCAGAAATGTCTGGACGCTGATGGTAACCACTTTGAGCACCTCTTGTAATTGCAGAAGTCAAACCTGACTTGTACTTATCTTTTGTTAACGGTATATATTGAGTATTACAATTAATGCATCTTTTTTCCTTTTTAAAAATGTGTATACACATTGTTTTTGGCAGCCTCTGTATGTGTGTGTGTGCACATGTGTGTATAAAATGTCAATAATATTTTAATTTAAATGACAATACTGCTCAAATATTGTTTCTTTTCAGAAGCCTTTCTGACCTCCACAGACAGATATAATCACCCCTGGCTCTCTACAACGTTTTCTTCTTCTTCTTTCTTTCTTTCTTTCTTTTTTTTTTAATAGATACTGCACCCCCTCCTCTTTTAAAAGTCATTTACAATGCCATATTTCACTTCAGTGATCTATTTATATGTTCTGTTTCAAAGTATGAAAAATATGAGTGCTAAGATCACTTTGGCTTCTCGTGATGGTGGGCTTATCCCACACCACCTATAGAAGTTAATTAGGTTGACCTGCAGAGCAAAGAATCATGGAATACTAGATTTGAAAAGGACTTGTTTGGAACAATGAGAAAACGGGTTCAGGTAGGCTGAGGGCCAGTTACAAGTGTTTTTCTGGCATTATGTTTGTCTTCCTCATCATTTGTAATTTGTCTTATATTAAAATTACAGTGACTTTTCTAATGGCACTATATAATGGTATAAGGAAATTACCCAAACACATATTGATATATATGACTGACTGCTTAACAATTTGATCCAACAAAAATAACTAGGTGGATAATCACATGTTAATGATTAAAATGTGACCATGGACCCATTGAGAGAGATTTTGCTCAACCAATATTTGTGGGAGTTCCAGACAGTAAACAGGAACTTAGCATGTGCTGAGATGGGAACTGTGATGTGGGAGCTGCAGGATTTTATATGATGGAAGCATATATGGGTATGCTTCATGCAGACTTTCGGGTCAGAGTAGGCTTCCAGAAGGAATTAAGAAACATAAAGATGATATCAGGCAAGACTTGGGGGTGTGGTATAGAAAAAGTGATGGGAAGACATTTATCTGCATTATACATATTTGCTTAAATTTCTACTTGATATACATTATGTTGGAGAGGTTATTTTAAAGTTAGCTATATACTTGGTGTCTTACTCTAGCTAAATACTATTTGTAGTATAAATATGCACTGAAAGGCAGTGTAAGAACTTGCATCATCCAAACTTTGGTTACCTCATTCAAAACAATTTTCAAAGCAAGGCTTTTCTTCGTGAATATTTTAATAAATCATAAGTCATCATTTAAACGATAAAAATACTAATTGATATTTTCCCTCTCCTGTCCTAACACATTTAGGATAGCCTAGAGAAAGGGGGTTAGTTACTCTCATGGTCATTTACTATGTGAAATTTAAATTTAAGAGATTTATTGTGGAACACTCAGGACCAAATTAAAAAAAAAATTTTCCCCCTAGTTTCTTGTCTCTAACACTCATGGAAATCATTGTTTGACACTACTTTTAATATTATAGTCAAGTTTCAGCTATAAACTATGCGAACATATATTTTATATTCTATTAATATAATAAATGATTCATTGACCAAGATTTCTCCCAATGCATGTTACATGAAGAAAATAAGAAGTAAAGTTGGAAAAAGAATGGTCATCCCCATTTCAGATGGGCCTGAGGAGGCACAGTTTGTACAGGTCTATCTTTCTGTCATCAGCTCCCATCCTGCTCCAATTAGCTAGGGTTTCTCTTTCCCCAGCCACAATATTATAGACCACAATACCATAACAGAAAAGTTGTGTTTGGCTTGTTTGGGCTATTGTGGTTAAGTTGTGCTTGTGGCTGCTAATTGTCAACTTTATGGTAATACAAATTACATTTTTAAACTAACTTCACCTTGGTAAGTTCTCTTGTCTTCAAGGGATTTAAAAAGCTCTGTTACCACTTTTCCTTATAACCACATGTCAACATTCAAAGTACTCCTTGCAGCCTGACTTCTAAATCTACTTTGTGATGATGTTGTCATTACAGAGGGCTGATTTAGAATGTGAGATGGCACCTGGGTCTGCATATAGATGCCATTAAGGGAGAGAGGAAGAAATCTGAGATGATTGCTATTAGGTTGGTGCAAAAGTAATTGTGGTTTAAAAGGTTAAAAATTATTGCAAAAACACAATTACTTTCACACCAACCTAATAGTTTATAGCGTAGGATTGTTCAGGAGGACGCATCATCTCTGCTTCTTCAGCACTTTGAAGTGTCATTACTTTGCAGTGTGGGTGCCCTTTATAATACTAACATTTTAACCCTATGAATTTTTATATCTCTGTGCCAAAGTGTGCTAATATATTTTAAAAGTGATTTTATTAAGTATAACTCACCTGGGAAATAAATTGATGGCAAGAATGTATTGCTATTTGGTTTTTCTCCAAATGCCAGTTCCCTTTATCCTCATTCATCTAGAAATTTAATAGGGAAAAGCATCACGTCCCTTATTATTTCTCTAGAATCTCTTGTTGCTGTGAGTGAGCCTATAAATTATTTCAGAGAAGAATCTCTCAGTGCAAGTGGCGAGATGCAGCAATCTCACTGGGTGCCTTTGGATATTAAATTAGGATTAATTCTTGTTTCTCAAAACTATACCAAGTATGTGGAAACAAATCAAGGGCCTAGAATAAAATGAGAGGGATACTTTTTCCAGTCCCCACCTAAATTTTATCATAAAAATCCAGTTTTTCCAGTTCCCTGGTATCAGCTTTGACTCCTTTTTGGGGGGCCTGATTCTGTGAAGGTGGAAGAGGCTTCCTGTCCTGAGGATCTAGATAATCCTTACTACTCAGATCTCTCCTAATATCTCTGAGGCCCAGAGCAAGACCATAAATGGATACTAACTCACTATGTGTCTAATCAAAATTATTTAAATAAAGCTGGTCTTTAAATTTTTAAAAATGTTATTAAATTTTATTTAATATTTTATCAGACTATTTGCAGTTTTAGTCAATGTCCATTTCCTTGGTAATAGAAAAGAATAATATATTACTTCATGGAGACCAGGCTAGAAATTTCAGAATTCATGAAATGGGTATGCAAATTAGTGATAAAATATCCATCATGGTAAATGATGAACAAATACTTTGAAAAATATTTTATTCTGGGAAAGGTAAAGTAGTATCATTGTGTATGTTTCTGAATATAGAATGCTCATGTTTGACTATAGGAAATTAATAACACGATTGCAAAGTTTAGCTCAAACTATCTTGAATGTTATAACAAAGTTCTCTAATAATTGTAAATATATAGAGCTTATGATTTATTCACATAAATTATCTCATGATTATAACTTAGAATTTTACTCTTAGTTACAATTATCAATGAGGGAATTTAACTTTTCTGCATTTGGCATAAGAATGGAAAAGAAAAACAAGGAAATATTGACCTAAAGATCATGTGTTTAGGTTGGCCCTGAGACAAGGATTTGAGTGTAGGTATTTTCATTTGGGAGGTGATCCCAAGGAACATTGTTAGGAAAGGAAGGAAGCCAAAAAGTGTATTAATAAGCAGATTGCCACTGTTGGCAACTGGAGCTCAATGCCTGTGCTGACCTCTATGATACTGTGTAGAACACACCTGGGTTGTCCCATCAGCGAGACAAGCAAGCCTGGGCTATTTGCTTCCATTACTGGTTAAGAGCTACTCCAAAATGCATTAACTACCCAGCATTTTTGGCCTTGCCATTGAACTCTGTTTCTTCAGAGATATTTCTCAGGCAGAGTTATTGGTTCTTATAAAAAGAAGCTCTTGGCCTGAATGGGAATGACAAAACTGAGGAATATGGGTGGAGCAGAAGATGTTTTCCAGAGGGAATCTTATGGGAGAGGAGAATTTCCAGAACATAGAAAATGAGAAAGAAGATATAAAAACTAAAAAAGAACAGGGAACTTACATCAGATGTAACCAGAGATTTCCATCTTCTTGTTAGATTAGTTCCCACATAAATGAGGGATCAGAATGTTGACATCTGAGATAGTAACAAACTGAAGAGAAAGAAAGATACTGTGGATTTAGTGCTTCCACACTAGGATTAACATACATAACATAATTATAATAAAGTATGTGAATTGATTTTTAGGCCATCTTCTTTGAATTTCATTATGTTCTCAGTTTGTGGTAGGTATGAGTTTAATGGAGAAACACATTAGTTACAAAAGAGTTATGAAAATTAAATGTAAAAGGTGTAGAAATTGGGATAGATGATGCCTTCCAAGAAATTAGCATATTAACGCTTTCTTGAGCATTGGTAGGGCTTTGGCAGTTTAACACATAAGTCAAGTTAACTATATCAGATGATGAGTAACCAATAATAAGTGCTTTTAGAAAGCCAAATGATTCTTTTTCATATCAATTTACCTGGATTGACTCTTGTGATACTATAATTTACCATCAGACATATCTGATGTTCAACATAAGCAGTTCTAAAAAGAGAGGTCAGTGAGTCTACTGGTAGAAAGACACTAGAATTTTTTGCTTTATTTTATGAGGTTAGTTTCTGTATTATTTATTGAGGTCTGGATTGTATATGATAACCTAATTATTGACCATACATCATGGTAGATCAAATCATAAATTTTGAATGCTATATTCTTGGTTTTGGAAAAGTTACAGTGCGGTTTCAATTTGAACAGTATTATTTTGAAGAGAGATACTATTTCAATGACAGAATACAATTTCCACTACTTAGGGCAAAGTTTTGGCCTTTTTTCAACTGCAGAAGTTTGAAGTTGGCTTAAGGAAAGGGCAAATCTGCATGATGAAATTTAGCAGTGCCATTAATATACTGCAAGTCTGCTAAATAGTTTATTCTTTTTCACTATTAAGCCTTTCTAAAAAGAGTTTCAAAGGAAATTATTAGGATGATTAAAGACTTTGCAAATATGACCCATGGAGGAAAAGGTAAAAGAACAGACATTATTTGGCCTGAAGATTAAAGGTCATTTTCATAATAGTCTTCAAGTACTTGTACGAGTATAGCATTTACCTGAAATATGATATTTTACATGTATATCCTCACTAAGAAAAATCAAAGTGAGGATGAGCTGAATTTGTTGTATAATGAATTTAATTAGATGATAAGGAAGAATTCTGGGAGGAATAGTAAAGAAACTTACAAACGGTAATGATCAACTGACGGCAGCTTTGTGTCTTCTATTGAGGGCTTTAAAATAAAAGACATAACTGCATTTGAGACTGTCTTAGGGAAGAGAAATAAATGGAATCACTTCTTATGGCTCTATCCATTTTTGCACTCTTAGCATTTACCTGGTCATTTTCAATCTGAACAGCCATTTCAGTATTCACATTGTATACTTCTGGGTACCTTTTTCTGTTTGTTTCTATTAATTTTGTTTTATTTAAAAATATATTTTTATTTTTTAAATTACCTTAGAATAATTGTAGATTTATAGAAAAGTAGCAAAGAGAGTCCAGAGTGTTCCCATTTATGCCACACCCAATTTCCTCTATTGGGAACCATATTAAACATGTATATACGTTCTGTTACATTAATATGGTACATTTGTTCTAACCATTGAACCAGTATTGATACATTATTATTGACTAAAGTCTGTGTATTTTTTTGTTTTAGATTTCCTTATTTTTTAACTAATGTTGTTTTTCTATTTTAGGATCCCATCCAGTATACAACATTACATTTAGATGTTATATCTCCTTAGACACTTCTTAATTGTCACAGTTTCTTTGACTTTCCTTGTTTTTGACAACCTTAACAGTTTTGAGGAATACTGGTCAGGTACTTTATAGAAAATTATTAAATACTTAAAAATATAAGCCATAGGGAAAAGGTTAAAAAAAATAACCCAGGCATTACTTGTTCTCAAGACTAAAGATCATTCAGTTCCTTAGTCCCTATGTAGTGATTTGCTTGGTATTTTTCTCATGATTAGATGTTGGTTGTGGGTTTCTGGAAAGAAGACTGCAGAGGCAAAGTGCTATTCTCATATGTCATATGAAGGGTGCATGCAGTCAGTACGACTTCACTGTTGATGTTTACCTGAAGTAATTTTGTCAGGTTTTCCACTCTATAGTTACCCTTCTCCCCCTCCTTTACATTCTATATTCTTTGGAAGTCAGGCACTGTACACAGCCCATGCTTAAGGAGTCGGGAGTTACATTCTACCTCCTTGAGGAAAAAGTATTTCCATAAATTATTTGGAATTTTCCTGCATGGAATATTTAACTCTTGGTATTAATTAATTAAATCATTTATTTATAGTTGTATGCACTCTTTGATGTTTATTTTATTACATGAATCATTCTAGCCTTCTTCCCTTTCTTTTTTGTAATCGCCTACTCCAGCAATGAGAAACCTGGCTCCACATTTGCCATACATTTACTTAAATGTTAATTCAAGTATAAATATTTCTCCCTCTCCAAAATTTACCCCAGATGGCTTTATAGGGGAGTTTGCACCAAATTTTCATGACATAATTTATTTCTGTTTCATTTTTTATAAGTTAGTCCAGAAAATCATAAAGAGCAAAAGCTTTCCATCTTATTATATGGAGCTAGCAGAATTTTGATAGCAAAACCAGATATGGACAACACAAGGTAAAAAATATTAACATATGGATGTTGTTTCAAGAATCTTTAATAAAATATTAGCTAACCAAATCTAGTAGTGCATTTAAAAAGTAGTATATCAGTATTAAATGAGGTTTATCCATAAAGGCAAGGATGGCTTAACATAAGAAATGGACAAATTCCTTGAAAAATGCACACCATTAAAGCTCACTCTGAAAGACATAGATGATTTTAAAAGCCCCTATGTCTTTTAAAGAAATTGAATTTTTAGTTAAAATCTCTCTCTCTCTCTCTCTCTCTCTCTCTCTCTCTCTCTCTCTCTCACTCACACAGTCACAAAAATAACTTCACTGGTGAATTCTACTAATATTTCATGGAGAATTAATGCCAATTCTATAAAGGCACCTTCAGAAAGTTGAAAAGGAGGGAATAATTCCAAATCATTTTATGAGGCCAGTGTTATCCCGATACCAAAACTAGATGAAGAGATTACTAGAACAGAAAACTGAAGACCAACATCTCTCATGGACATAGACATAAAATTTTTAATTTTATTTAGTAAATAGAATACATTATACAAAAAGGATAAAACATCATGATCAAGCAGGATTCATCCTGAAAATGCAAGATTAGTTTAGTGTTTGAACATTAGTGGATGTAATCTACCACATAAAGAGATAAAAAAAAATATAATCATCCCAATGCATTATGATAAAATCTAATATTTGATAAAATATAACATTTTTTGATAATTTGGTAACACAATCATTCCTAATAAAAATTTTCAGCAAAGTTAGGGGAAAGTATTTAACCTGATAAAGAGTATTTATGAATAACCTATACCATAGCTAATATCATACTAAATAGTGATAGACTGAACAGTTTCCTCTTAAAGAAGAGGAATAAGGCAAGAATAGCCATTTTTACCACTTCCATTCAACAGTGTTGTGAAGGTTTAGCTAGGGAAGTAAAATAAATAGAAGGAATATAGATTTAAAAGGAAGAAGTAAAACTGCTTTCATGCATAGACAACAGGATAACCTAAGCAGAAAATCCTAAGATATCTACAAAAAACCAAACAAACAAAAAAACCCCAAAACCTATCAGGACTAATATGTTGTTGCGGAGAATGGTGGAGACCGAGACTCAAGCGGCATGCAGAGATCTGGGAGAACACAGCTTTATTACTCCAGCAGGCTCAGCAGGATTGTTCCCAAAGACTGAACACTTACTGGGGTTGGGAGCTTTGTTTTATAGGGTTAGGCCTCCGGGTTTGGGGGGGGATTTGTGCCATTGCTATTGCGGCGCTAGGGATTGGTTAAATCTGGCTGGGGTGCTGGGGAGGTCTGACCCTAACAGCTGTGATCGCTCAATACTGTTTTGCCGGAAAAGCCTCTAACTGCTGTGCTCGCAGGAAACTGCTCTGATAAGATATCGAGGGCGTCGGAAAGCTCCCAAGGCTGTGCTCACAGGAAAAAAAAAACCATCCTAACAATGTGAGTCCACCAAGTTTGCATAATACATGATCAATATTTAAAATTCAAGTATATTTACAAATACTAACAATGAACAACTGGAACTTGAAATGAAAATCCTCTACAATAACAAAATATGAATTACTTAGGAATAAATCTGAGAAATTTGTACAACATCTGTAGACAGCAAATACAGAATTGCTGAGTGAAATTGAAGAACTAAATAAATAGAGAGATATACTGAGCAGAGATTTAATATCGTGAAGATATCAAGTCTCCTTATATAGCCCTCTAGATTCACTGTAATCCATGTAAAAGTCCAGGCAGGACTTTTTTCCCACCCTGTGAAAATTGATAAGCTGATTCTAAAATTCACATGGAAATCAAAGGAATCCAGAATAACCAACTTTCAAAATGAAGAAAATGTTGCATGATTTATACTGCCTGATTTCTAGGCTTATTCTAAAGCTATAGCAATGAAGACACTGTGATGTTGGTATAAAGATAAACAGGTCAATGACATGGAAAAAAGAGTGCAGAAATAGACCCACACATATACAGACAATTGATTTTTGACAAGGGTTCAAAGTTAATTCCGTGGAGAAATGACAGTCTTATAAACAAATGTTATTGGAAATATTGTACATCTATATGGCAAAAAAGGACTTTGATCCATGCCTCTCATATACAAATTCAAATGGATGAAAGTCCCAATTGTAAAACTTAAGACCTAAATCTTCGAGAAGAAAACATAAGAGGAAATCTTTGTGCCTTGGATTAGATAAAATATTTTTCGATACAGAATCAAAATTTATAAAAAATCAAAATTAAGATCTTTACTCTTTCAAAGACATTATTAAGAGGTGAAAATAGAAGCCAGTGACTGAGGTAAAATATTTGCAAATCACTTTTTTGACAAACACTTGTATTCTGAATATATTATTAACTCCACAAACTCTGTAAATAAGAAAACAAACACCTCAATTAAAAATAGGAAAGATGAACAGACACTTCATCTAACAAGGTAAATGTAACCAAAATATTTTTTTTCTGGACATTTGAGAGCAAGTGGAAATATATTGCCCTCTCATCCCCAAACCGTTGGTATATTTTTCCAAAATACAAGGATATTCTCGTAACAAAACTTCAATATGACCATTCAAACCAGGATTTCACTACTGATACACAATTAGCATCCAATCCATAGACCTCATTCAAATTTTGACAGCTGCTCTAATGTCTTTCTTTTCCTTTCTGGTCCAGAATACAAATTGGGTACCTCCTCATCCCTCCCAGCCTAATTCCCAAAGGAAGGGAAGGAGAACCTTTTAAGAAATTCTGACTGGCAGGTACATTTTTTAAATTAAAAAAAAATTTAATTGTGATAAAATATATGTAACATAAAATTTACCATCATAACCATTTTAAAATGTACAGTTCAGTAGAGTTAAGTACATTCACATTGTTGTGAAATCAATCTCCAGAACGCTTCTCATCTTGCAAAACTGAAAGTCTATATCCCTTAAACAACAACTCCCCATTTCCCTTTACCTCAGTCCCTGGAAACCACCCTTCTACTTTCTGTCTCTATGAATTTGACTATATTAGGTACCTCATATCAGTGGAATCATATTTGTTGTTGGTTTATTTCACTTAGCATAATGTCCTGAAGGCTTATTCACATTGTAGCATGTGTCAGGATTTCCTTTTTTTAAAGGCCAAATAACATTCCATTGTATGTATATGCCACATTTTGTTTATCCATTGATAGACTTTTGGGTTTCTTCTACATTTTTGTAAATAATGCTGCTATGAACATGGGTATACAAGTATATCCTCAAGACCCTGCTTTCAATTCTGTTGGGTATATACCCTGTAGTGGAATTGCTAGAGCGTATGATAATTCTATTTTTACGTTTTTGAAGAACTTGTAATGTTTTCCATTAAAAGTGGAGCATTTTACGGTACTACCAAGAGTGCACAAGGGTTCCAATTTCCCCCTGTCCTTGCTATTTTCCTTTGCTTTTGTTGTTCTTGTAGCCATTCTAATAGATGTGATGTGGTATCTCATTGTGGTTTTTATTTGGATTTCCTTAACAGTTAGGGCTTTGGAGCATCTTTTCATATGCTTGTTGGCCATTTGTATATCTTGTTTAGGGAAATGCCTAGTCATGTCCTTTGCCCATTTAAAAAAAAAAAACAGACTTGTTTCTTTTGCTGTTGTTGAGTTGTAGGAGTTCTTTATATATTCTGAATATCAACCCTTTTGCAAATATGTTCTCCTTTCTTAGGTTGCCTTTCACTGTGTTGATTGTGTTCTTTGAAGTACAGAAATTTTAAATTTTATGTAGTCCAATTTAACTATTTTTACTTTCGTTGCCTGTAGTTTTGGTGTCATATCCAAGAAATCATTGTCAAGTCTAAAGCTTTTCCATTTTTAGTTTTGTAGTTTTAGGTCTTATATTTAGGTCTTTGATCCATTTTGAGTTAATTTGTGTATGTTCTGCAAGGTATATTCATTTGTTTTTTGCATGTGGATATACAGTTTCCCCAACATCATTCATTGAAAAAACTGTCCTTTCTCTCTTGGATGGTCTTGGCATCCTCGTCAAGTCATTTGACCATATATACAAGATTTTATTTCTGGTCTTTTTATTCCATTGGCCAATATAGCTGTCTGGAGATACAATTTAAAATGCATTTTATGTCTGAAATACCTCTTAAAAAATACCATCAAAATTAGCTAAAAGTTTAGTGGGGTCTAGAAATTAATATCCTTTCATAATTTGAAAGCATTGTTCTTCTGACTTCTAGCTTCCAGGGTTGCTGTTTAAAACCAATAAGTTGGGCATTTGGAATGCCCAACCTGGAACTCATATTCTTTTGTTCTGTTAAACTTCCTTGTAATATTTCTTAGATGATTCTTTCTAATGTTTTCTCATCTCTCTCTTTTGAACATATATTATTTAGATATCATACTTCATGGACTAATCCTCTACTTTTTTCTTCTCTGGTTTCCATTTCTTTATTTTGTTGCTGACTTTCTGGGAGATTTGTGCCGTGTATCTTTCCATCCTTCATTGATATTTTTCATTCCTGCTATCATGCATTAGATTTCCAACAGCTGTTTTATTGTGTTCTCTATGTTTTTATAGACTCTACATTTTCTCTCATCTTTTTAAGATGAATTATATATTTTTGAAGTTTTATTCTCCCTTCATGTTCTCAGTTTCTTTTGTCTTGATGCTGTTTTCTTCTAGGTTAGAAGTCTTCCGGAGAGCTCTGATAATTCTTGCCTTACTGCTCATAGTTAAGAATGGGGAACAAAAATCTTACTGGAAATGTTGAATTCATTGTCAGGACTTGTCATCTTTGAACTTCTTTCTAGGGTAGGTTTTCTCAGCCTCATCACTACTGACATATTGGGCTACATAATTCTTTGTTGTGGGGGGATACCCTTGCTTATAAGGACATATAGGAGCCTCTATGGCCTCTGCCTACTAGATGCTAGTAGCACTCCCTCCAGCTGGGACCAAAAATTTCTTCAGATATTGTCAAATTTCCCAGAGAATGGAAAAATTGCCCCCAGCTGAGCATTTCTGCTTTTGGGTAGGCTGTTTCTTATGGGACGCCCTATTAACCCCGATCATCTTGGGCAAGTCAGAATATCAGGAAAGAGCCTTCTAATCACTTGTCTGGCAGGTAAAGATGTGACTGTCAGACCTCCCAAGATTTCAGTGGATGAAGGCTATTGGGAATTGCTGCATTCATCATATTGGTATGCCCAGTCCATTATTTCCCCCTGTGTAGATATGACAACAAAGCCCTCAACTGTTTCCAGAACCCCCAGTCCAGAGAACTTCTATTTTTTCTCTCTAAAAATAAACTTTGTGCCAGGATTGTGATGGGGACAGGTGATTTAGGAATATAAATGCCCCTTTAAAATGTAGTCTTCCTTATTTCAGCCCTCGACTTCCACTTCCACCATTAAGCCCCTCTACCAGAACTGCCTGGTGCTACCTTTTCCTGAACCTTCTGTGCTATAAATTGGTTGATTCTTAGCTTTCCCTGTTACTGGTTTGGGATCTACTTTCTTGACTCTATGGCTTTTTAACTTCCAAAATTCTGTTGCTATGCTCTTGGTACATTTGTGAGTGTTGTCTTAGCTCAGGCTGCTATAACAAAGTGCCATAGACTGGGTGGCTAATAAACAACAAAAATTTATTTCTCACATTTCTTCTGTAGGCTAGCAGTCTGAGATCAGCTGTATTTCTGTGTTCAAAAAGTCCTTTTACTATGGATTTTAGTAGTATTTCAGGAGGGAGAAAATTTAGATGTATGTTTTCATGTTTTAACCCAAAAGATTCTATTTTTGTTTTTAAAAATTTTAAAAGGTGTAATAAAATTTGATCTGTTAAAATGATGTCTGATGCCACAGTGATCATGAGAAAGAAAAACAAAGTTGGAGGTATCATGCTGTCTGATATCAAACTGTACTACGAAGTTGTGGTAATCAAATTGGCATGGTACTGGCATAAAAACAAATACATAGATTAATGAAACAGAATAGAGAGCCTAGAAATAAATCCATGCGTATATGGTCATTTAATCTATGACAAAGGAAGCAGAAATATACACAGGAGTAAAGATAGTCTACTCAATAAATGGTGTTGGGGAAACTGGACAAATACATGCAAAAAAAAAAAAAAAAAAAAAAAAAGAAACTAGACCACCTGTTACACCATCTACAAGAATGAACTCAAAATGGATAGACTTAAATGCTTAAATGTAAGACCCCAAACCATAAAATTTCTAGACAAAATCATAGGCAGTAAATTCTCAGACATTGCTATTAGTAATGTTTTCTTTTTCTGATATATCTCCTCAGGCAAGGGAAACAAAAGAAAAACTTAGCAAGTAGGACTACATAAAACTAAAACGTTTTTGCACAGCCAAGGAACCATCAACAAAACAAGAAGACAACCTATCATTTAGAAGATGTTCATCAATAATAGATCTGATAAGGAGTTAATATCCAAAATTTATAAAGAACTGACATAACACCAAAAAACCAAACAATCCAATTGGAAAACCAGGCAGAAAACATGAATAGACATCTCTCCAGAGGACATACAGATGGCCAATAGACATATGAAAAGGTGCCCAACATCAGTAATCATCAGAGAAATGCAAATAAAGACTGCAATGAGGTAACATCTCATACATGCCAGATGGCTATCATCAATAAATCAACAAACAAAAAGTGTTGGTAAGGATGTGGAGAAAAGGGAACTCTTATGTACTGTTGGTGGGGTTGCAAATTGGTACAGTCACTATGGAAAAAGGTGTGACGGTTCCTCAAAAAATTAAAAATAGAACTACCGTATGACCCAGAAATTCCTCTTCTGGGTATTTATTTGAAGCAATCCAAAACACTAATTTGAAGAGATACATGCACCCCTATGTTCATTGCAGCAATGTTTACAATATTCAAGATATGGAAGCACCCTAAGTGTCCCTATCAATAGACAACTGGTTAAAGAAGAAGTGGTACACATATGTAATAGAACATTATTTGGCCATAAAAAGAATGCAATTTTACCATTTGTGACAACATGGATGGACCTAGAGGATATTATGTTAAGTGAAATAAAGTCAGGTAGGGAAAGAAAAATACCGTATGATTTCACTTATATGTGGAATCTAAAGAACAAAATAAATGAACAAACAAACAGAAACAGACTCATAGGTGCAGAGAACAAACTGATGGTTGCCAGATGGAAGGTAGGTTGGAGAGCTGGGTGAAAAAGGTGAAGCAATTAAGAAGTACAAGTTGGTAGTTACAAAATAATCATGGGGATATAAAGTAAAGCATAGAGAATATAGTCAATAATATTGTAATAACTAGATATGGTACCAGGTGGGTACGAATCAGGATCACTTTGTAAATTATATAAATGTCTAACTACTATGCTCTACACCCAAAACTAATATAAAACAATATTGAATGTCAACTCTAATTGAAAGATAAAAAATAAAAAAATGAAATGAAATGATGTTTGCCTTAGACTTATAAGAGTGAAGTTCTAGAAAAATTTGTTCAATTTGTAAGTCTGCCTTTTTGTGTTTAGCGTATTTAAGAGAAGTATATTTAGTGGGTAATTATGATTTGAATTTTCTATGGGGATTTGATTAATTATGTATGTAAGTGGTATTAAATGTTTTAAAAGGTTTCAATCTGTTAAAATTATGAGTTATTATACATTATTCAAAGAACAAGTGAATTTGAGGTTTCTATTTTTAGCCACAAGTTCAGAAATAAAATCTTTCAATTTATCTTATGGTGTTAAGTAAAGCAATATTTTAAAATGTATAAATTTAACAAATTAAATACTAATCAAAATATAGAAAACAGGGAGAAACAGCATGAAAGCCTGACCGCCCTCCAGATAGATGTTAAAAGACCTCTGACAAATATGTATCACAAGTGGTATATAATACTGTATTGCAATAATCTAGATAGAAAAAGAAGTTTAAACATTGCAAAGTAAAAGGCAAATCACATTGTCTGAGAATAGTATGATTGCCTACATAGAAATACAAGGTAACCAAAAGAAAAGCTAATACAATTAGGATACAATAGTTTAGGCAGAGCAGACTAGGTCTGAGGGTTTGCAGTAACTCAAATTTTGAGATTGAGGTTGGAATGGACTGGGATGTGGACAAAAGCCATGACAATAAGTGGATGGAGGAATGTTTTTTGAGGAGAATAGTCAGTCCTTTGTTACAGGCAACATATGAGACATGGGAGAAATGAACTTTCATGGATGGCACCAAGATTTCTAGCATAAATAAATTTGGGGATGGTATTATTGTTTACTGAGTCTAGAAAAATTGGAGGGAGACTACATTGACAGTGGGTGGGATCTGGCTATTAAGGACTCAGTTGTAAAAATAATTTTTTGAAATACTCAACACATTGCCTTGCTACCTCTTGTGACGCTTTTCTGCATTGGTCTCCTTATGGGAAGGTATACCTGCAAATTGGACAAAAATGGCATACTAATTTTATTGGTCCATGGAAATCTGGGAAAATTAATGAGTTTGCAATGAATTCACTGATTTATAACACCTTAATATTTTTATAAAGAACTACGTTATTAATGATCATGCAGTAATATAAATAGTAATGATTTCTTCTTGACACTGAATTGAAGGAAGTATTAGCTTTACAATTTAGTGTTATTACTAATTAACTAAGATAACAACTAAAACTGTGAAAAGTGTTTAAATACTTTTCTCAGATGGGATGCTCATTATCTGCTGGGGCAAGATTTTGATGAAATAGCTGATATTTATAATTTATTTTTTAAATTTATTGGGGTGACAATTGTTAGTAAAATTACATAGATTTCAGGTGTACAATTCTGTATTACATCATCTATAAATCCCATTGTGTGTTCACCATCCAGAGTCAGTTCTCCTTCCATCACCATATGTTTGATCCCCCTTACCCTCATCTCCCACCCCCCAACCCCCTTACCCTCTGGTAACCACTAAACTATTGTCTGTTTCTGTGAGTTTCTGTTTCTCATTTGTTTGTCTTATTCTTTTGTTGTTTTTGGTTTATATACCACATATCAGTGAAATCACATGGTTCTCTGCTTTTTCTGTCTGACTTATTTTGTTCAGCATTACACTCTCAAGATCCACCCATGTTGTCACAAATGTTCCTATATCATCTTTTCTTACCGCCAAATAGTATTCCATTGTGTATATATACCACAACTTCTTTATCCAGTTATCTATCGAAGGACATTTTGGTTGTTTCCATGTCTTGGCCACCATAAATAAAGCTGCAATGAACATTGGAGCATACGTGTCTTTATGTATAAATGTTTTCAGATTTTTTGGGTAGATACCCAGGAGAAGGATTGCTGGGTCATATGGTAATTCTATTCGTAATTTTTTGAGGAACCTCCACACTGCCTTCCATAATGGCTGCACCAGTCTGCATTCCCACCAACAGTGTATGAGGGTTCCTTTTTCTCCACAGCCTCTCCAACACTTGTTACTATTTGTCTTGTTGATGATAGCCATTCTGACTGGGGTGAGGTGATATCTCATTGTGGTTTTGATATGCATTTCTCTGATGATTAGTGATGTTGAGCATTTTTTCATATGTCTATTTGCCATTTGTATGTCCTCTTTGGAGAAATGTCTCTTCAAGTCCTCTGCCCATTATTCAATTGGGTTATTTGTTTTTTTGTTGTAGAGTTTCATGAGTTCCTTGTGTATTCTGGGTATTAGCCCCTTATCGGAGGCGCTGTTTGCAAAAATCTTCTCCCATTCAGTTGGTGGCCCCTTTATTTTGTCGATGGTTTCTTTTGCTGTGCAGAAGCTTTTAAGTTTCATATAGTCCCATTCATTTATTTTAGCTTTTACTTTCATTGCCTTTGGAGTCAAATTCATAAAATGCTCTTTGAACCCAAGGTCCATAAGTTTAGTACCTATGTTTTCTTCTATGCCGTTTATTGTGTCAGGTCTTATGCTTAAGTCTTTGATCCATTTTGAATTAACTTTGGTACATGGTGACAAATAGCAGTCCAGTTTCATTCTTTTGCATGTGGCTATCCAATTCTCCCAGCACCATTTATTGAAGAGGCTGTCTTTCCTCTATTGTATGTTTTTAGCTTCTTTGTCAAAAATTATCTGTCCATATTTATGTGGTTTTATTTCTGGGTTCTCAATTCTATTCCATTGGTCTATGTGTCTGTTTTTCTGCCAATACCATGCTGTTTTGATTATTGTAGCCTTGTAGTACAAGCCAAAGTCAGGAAGTGTGATACCTCCAGTATTGTTCTTTTTTCTTAAGATTGCTTTGGCTATTTGGGGTCTTTTGTGGTTCCAAACAAATCTGATGATTTTTTGTTCTATTTCTTTAAAATATGCCATTGGGATTTTGATGGGGATTGCATTGAATCTGTATATTGCTTTGGGTAATATGGCCATTTTAACTATGTTGATTCTTCCAATCCATGAGCATGGAATGTCTTTCTATTTCTTTGTGTCTTCTTCAATTTCTTTCAAAAATGTCTTATAGTTTTCAGCATATAGGTCTTTCACATTCTTGGTTAAGTTTATTCCTAGGTATTTTATTCTTTTTGCTGCAATTGCAAACAGAATTGTTTTTTGTATTTCTTTTTCTGAGATTTCATTGTTAGTATATAGGAAAGCAATGGACTTTTGTACGTTGACTGTAGCCGGCAACTTTACTGTATTCGTTGAATGTTTCTAATAGCTTTTTGGTGCAGTCTTTAGGGTTTTCTGTATACAGCATCATGTCATCTGCAAAGAGTGCTAATTTAACTTCTTCATTCCCAATTTGGATGCCTTTTATTTCTTTCTCTTGCCTCATTGCTCTGGCAAGGACTTCCAACACTATGTTGAAAAGCAGAGGTGATAGGGGACAGCCCTGTCGTGTTCCTGAATGTAGAGCAAAGGGCTTCAGTTTTTCTCCATTAATTATGAGATTAGCAGAGGGCTTGTCATATATGGCCTTTATTATGTTAAGGTATTTTCCTTCTATACCTATTTTATTAAGTGTTTTAATCATAAATGGATGTTGTATCTTGTCAAATGCTTTTTCTACATCAATTGATATAATCATATGATTTTTGTCCTTTATTTTGTTTATGATGTATCACATTGATGGATTTGCGGATGTTGAACCATCCTTGTGCCCCTGGGATGAACCCCACTTGGTCGTGATGAATAATCTTTTTAATGCATTGTTGTATTCGATTTGCTAGCATTTTATTTAGGATTTTTGCATCGCTATTCATCAGAGATATTGGTCTGTAGTTTTCTTTTTTTGTGCTGTCCTTACCAGGTTTTGGTATCAGGGTAATGTTGGCCTCATAAAACGAGTTAGGGAGTACTGTCTCTTCTTCAATTTTTTGGAAGAGTTTGAGCAGAATTGTTATTAGATCCTCTTTGACAGTTTGGTAGAATTTGCTAGTGAAGCTATCTGGTCCTGGATTTTCCTTTTGGGAAGGTTTTGGATGACTGATTCAATTTCATTACTGGTGATCGGTCTGTGAAACCAAAGGTCAGCAGAAGAAAGGAAATAACAAAACTCAGAGCAGAACTAAATGAAATAGAGAACAAAAAGACAATAGAAAAAATTAATATGACAAAGAGCTGGTTCTTTGAAAAGATTAACAAAATTGACAAACCCTTGGCTAGACTCACTAAGATAAAAAGAGAGAAGACTCTAATTAACAAAATCAGAAATGAAAAAGGGGAAGTTATCAGGGACACCACAGAAATACAAAGGACCATCCAAGAATACTATGAAGGACTATATGCCACCAATTCAATAACCTAGAAGAAATGGACAAGTTCTTAGAAACATATAGCCTTCCAAGACTGAACCATGAAGAACTGGAAAATCTAAACTTTTTTACTTTTATGCCCAAAAGTTAGTGTACTATAAGATAATGGAGTCTTATACAAGCAATGTTTAAGTGTTTTAAAACACCACTACTGGATCCTTTTTTACCTCATGCACTTTTTGTCTTGAATACATTTTATTTTAATTTTTCTTTTAATAGCTTTACTGAGATATAATTGGCATACAATAAACTGAACATATTTGAAGTGTGCAGTTTGACAAATTTTGACATATATATTCATCTGTGAAACCATCACTATAATGATAATGAGCATATCCTTTATCTCCACAAATTTCCTCATCTCCTTTATAATTCCTCCCTCCTGTCCTTTCTTGCCCTACCCCCAACCCCATCTCCAGGCAACCACTTATCTGGCACCTATCATTACAGATTGGTTTGCATTTTCTAGATTTAATGTAAATGGAATCACTTACTGTGTGCTCTTTTTTGTCTGGCTTCCTTCACTTCCTATAATTATTTTCAGATTCTTTTATTATGCAGTATGTTTCAAAATCTGTTCCTTTTAATTATTGAGTAGTATTACATTGTATATACGAGGTTAGTAGTGTAAATTCAAAAGAAGAATAAATTTAATCTTTTCCAGCACTCATTTTACTTGCTTTTTGCTAAATTACAGTCAGTAAACAAATTCTTTTAGATAAAATTTCAGGAAAAGTGACAGAAAAATATGTTAAATATTTATTATTTAAAAAAGATCTTCCCTAAAGTTAAATTGTGGTACAAAAAGAAAACTTTACATATACTCTTCCCGTGTTTACATAAGATATCTGAGAGTCATTGCATTATCTCTAATTATTAATTACAGAATTGCAGGTTGCTTTTTGACAGTCAAGAGTTATATTTGCAAAAATAGGCTAACTTAGCCAGTGCCATTACCTGAAAAGAGACTTTTTCTGATTTTGCTAATCTTTGCAAACTGCCAACATGTAGTTTCTTGGGACAGGAAAAGGGTTATACTTTGAAACATGGCAAAATTAGGTATATATATTATTACACATAACATATACTATATAATATATATAATTATTATAGTAAAACTACAATTAAAACTATAACTTGATGGTATTGTATGAGGATCAAATAGAGTCTTTTCCAAGTTTACCTCTTTGTATTCCTTAAGTAAAATTTCTGGTACATCTGCACTTGGCTGTTCCTCAGCATGCCTTGTCTCACCTTCTTCTTGAGCAGTCCAAACCACATCTCCAACAGGCCCTCCCACGGGCTTCTTATCTTCTCTCTTCAGTATAAATTTCTTGTTTCGCCCAGATGGCTACCCTACTCTTCTTCAGAGAACCACTTTTGTTGCCCAAGTTTTCTCTTTCCCCAAATGCCCTTCCTTTGTTCTTCCAAGTCACATCTCTTTTGAAAAGAGATTTCTCTGTTCTCTGTACTCTATAACATACATTATTTCTAGCATAATCTTGGCATTTAATTTAATGTAGTATAAATATTTTTAAGCTAGTTGATTCCTAGTGTGGAAGAATCTCAAGGCATCAGGACACAGAATTGTGTATATAGTATCTACTATGGATAGAAAAATGCATAAAAAAGGATTTGAGGAAAGGATTGTGATTGATTTCATTTATTATGTATATATGCTTATGTATTTGTGTGTGTGTGTGTGTGTGTGTGTGTGAGTATAATTTTCTGCAATGAGCATATATATTCAGAAGAAAAAAGGGGAGAAAAAAAAAACACCCTAAAAGACATATAAAGGAAAAAAGGAGTCTGTCCATACAAAATGTAATCTGTCCATACCAAATCTAATCACTAAGTCATGCTATTTTATAAAATAGTCAGGGGTAGGCAGTATATCTTTTAATAGTTAATGCAAAAATGAAATATTCTTTAGGAACATTTAAGAAAGCAAGTTGGATATTTTCATTAACATTGTTTCATGTAAGTGAAATTAGGAAATATAATTCCACACAGATTATTCTAGCTACTTTAAACTGCAAATGTTTTTCTGTAACCTGTGTTGGGTAGTTGGGTAGAAAACATTATTTTAACGCCACATTGACTATTTGCAGAGAGGAGGGAAAGGAAGCCTGAAATCCCAGTCTCTGCCAGCCACTGTCTGCTGTGATGGGTGAGGCATGAGTGCCTTTGTCAAAGCATATTAATGAATCTTTCCATAGGTCAGGGCAGCTATGGAAATGAGGAGGGTGTGGAAGACAGTAAATTCTCCTCACAGTGAAGTGAGAATATGGAGCTTCTGGAAGGGAGTCCAGAAAACAGAAGCTAGGAGATGTGAGGAGACTCTGGAGTCGTACTGCTTTAATGGACAAGTATTAACGGGTGCCTGATATGGGCCAGCACTGTTCAAGGTACTGAAGATCCACTGGTACACAAACAGATAAAAATCCCTGCCCTAGGGGAGTTTATATTCTAGTGGGCAGGAGGCTGAAATGTGAGTTTTGCTATTTTTGGCGGGGAGGGGGAGTGTTGTGTGCTAGTGGACTTCAAGAATAGGGATGTCTGCTCAGTATTGTTTTATGCATTGCCACCATGTTGCCCCCAAATTTCCAGCAAAAGTGCATGTTTCCAGATGCCATGTGAATGAGATTTGGGGTTGTGTTTGGAGTTGAGACAACCAGGGAGAGGAGATGAGGCTGCAGTGCTGGCTGCTCAGCAGACACCTCCGTGAGTCTGCCGGGTCCCTGTGCCCACCTGCATCTGGAACTCCCACTGTGCCCCACACCCCCTGCTGTCGTGGTGCGCTGAGCACTCTAGGAGCCATGGCTGCATGGACCTTGTGTCCCCAAAGCAGGAGAGAGACAGCCCTTCTCCTCCTTTTGTGTTCTAATCTGTTGGAGAGTTACCAAAACCACTGGCCCACGCACTGATGTTTTTGCAGGGTTTACCAAAAATAGTTGTTTCAATTTTAAGTTATGTCTCCCCCCCTTTATCGTCTCTGTTTAAACCTTTTCGGTGGCTTCCCACTACCATCAAGATATGGGTCAATTCCTTAAAACAAGGTATAAGGGCTACCCAAACCAATGCCTACCAACTCCCACTTTGGCTTTGCTGGAGTTGAGTCCCTCAAATTGATTCTTAAGTGGCTTTGCATGATTTAATCCCCCAGTCCCTTGCCTCTGACCCCTGCCTGGTTAAATCTCAATTTAATTATCTTTTCCTCAGAGAAGCTTCCTTTGACTTCCTTTGGTTCCATGTCCCTGTGAAATGCTCTTACAGAGCTCTGCAGCTTCTCACACACGGATCCCTCTCCTAGTAGCCTGCTGCTCAATGCCTAGTTTCTGTACTAGATTTTAAGTATCAATCATTCACTGACCAGCCTCATCTTGCTTGCCTCTGTATCCACAGAGCTCAGCTTCATGCAGAGTAGGGGCTTCACAGTGCAGACAGCAGTCCCTGGAGGCCCGGAGGCCCATTAGAGTGACAGACTTCAGGCTGTCTTCAGATTCTGCCTCCTTTCCCATGACCAAGAGGCTTTGTGCCTAGGCAAGCTTTCCTTGCCTGGGGTGGGTACACTCCCAGGAGATTGCTTCCTGCTTCAGTGTCTGGCTTGTTTGTGCTCAGGATGGGACCATGGGTGCAATTCATATGTAAGCACTTGGCACAGAAAACACAGATGTCCCCAGTGGGATAAAAGTTAGTTAACCGTAGAGGACCGACAGGCATGCAAGACCGGCCAATAGTGCCCAGATATCGCCTGGAAGCCACGCTGACTATTCTCAGAGTGAGGAAAGACGATGTGTGCCTGTGAGAACTTTGGCCTTGGGACTTTGAGATTATCAGTGTGGGGGCAAATGACTTGTATTCTGGCCCTGAGTTGTGTACCCATATAGTTTCCTTCACCTACTACACGTCCCACACTACACTACTCTGTTTGACACACTGTTCTGCTTCCTCTTTACAGATCTGACTTAGGGCATCCATGCTCTGCTTCTTCTCACACTTCATGATGCTTCTTTCTTTCATTTCTGCACTTCCTCTCCCTGGCCTGTCACATCAGCCTCTCCACCAGGGTCCAGTGACACAGCCCTGGTCCTGGCTTTTATTTTTATTTCCTATTTATTCAGTCACGTTCCTACAGAGAGCTTGTTGTCATTTTTATGTAGACTCTGGCCTTGACTCTTACCTGTTTTCCTACCAGAGGCTCCAGACTCCTTGGGGCTCTGAGAGGCAGAGTGGGGAAAAAACAAGCTGTGAGAAAAGCTACTCCAGCTGCACAGTGAAGGGCCCTTGTGTGTATGCCTAGAGAGTTCTCCACATCCATCTTTTTAGTTCTACCTACACCGTGGAAGCCACGCTGTGCTCCAGTTTTGAGGGCAATATGTGCTGACAGATAGAAAGACACATCTACATCAAATCCTTCCTTTTTACCACCCCATCAATTTTAACAAACTGGTGAATCTAGGCCCTGGTTACCGGAGGGAAATTTGGGTGGGTCTGTTTTTATTGAACACTAACACCAAGTGTTGCAGCAATTTTCTTTTTATACACACTGCCAGACCATGCACTGTATGTCAATTAAGCTTAGAAAAATTGAATTTGACTTGAGTTATTTTATCTTATACAGAGATATTTTCCTGGGGCCTTTAACCTATAAGAGAGAAAAAAAAATGGGAAGTTACCCATTTCTTTCTCTTTTTTTTTTGAAACAGCTTATGAAATCTAATTTGAATAACAACTTTAAGAAATTACACGCTATTTCTACTTGATGTTATACAAAAGCATTGCCTCTTCTCCTTGTTGGCCACCTCTGTTGTCATGGCAACGATTGCAATTTCACAGATGCAGCTATGCATTTGCTGAGCAGGAAAATAAGACCATTGTTTATGAGAATAATTACCTATGAACAAGTATCATTAACATAATACTCATTGTCAAATTTGTTAGAAAAAGGACAAAATGGAATTACTTCTATCACATGAGATCAGGAAATGTTAGAAGAAAAGT
This sequence comes from Rhinolophus sinicus, assembly GCF_057876585.1. Lineage (NCBI taxonomy): Eukaryota > Metazoa > Chordata > Mammalia > Chiroptera > Rhinolophidae > Rhinolophus > Rhinolophus sinicus. The sequence continues at coordinate 71,263,121 of NC_142502.1, read as the reverse complement.
AGCATAAATATATGACGGTTGAGTATACAGAGCTTTCTTATATGGACTAATTCAGTATAAATATGAAAATACATAAACTTAGGGTCATTGAAATTATCCCTAGAAGGGACCTTAGAAATAATCTATAAATCTTAACTTGGTCTCATAAAAAAACACACACAAAAAAAACACTGTTCCTTAGCAAGCTGCATATATAATTTCCTATGGGAAATCAATGAACACTGGAAATTTATGTTGGTATGAGGATAAATGCACAGTTAATATAAGTGGACATAAGGTTTCAAATTCACCTCCTTATTAATGAAATCAATGTATTTTCTCATAATATCTGAGAAGTTTCTGGTTAGAGTACATGTTTTTATGGTAATGAGCCATTACATGTAGAGAGGTAATCTCAATTGTGCAAAGTAATTGAGTTTTAATCCAGTTTTTTCTTGCATATGTGCAATCACTAATTATTTCTCACTGAAAATGAAGGTGAAGTTGAGCCAAATTACTTTATTCTTGAAAGTATAAAGAATGACTCTGAGTTAAACAGCAGTTGCTGATAGCCCTCTAAATCCCTTATTCATCCTTAAAAATCATCTAATAAAATTTTCCTTTGGAATTACTTGGAAAAAAAAAAAAAAAGGTCCAGGTAAGGGCCTTTTATTTTCAAGAGAACTTGGGATTTAGTGAAGTGCTAATGAATAGTTTGTGAACCAGTAGTAAGTCTGCCAACAGCTTTAATGTGTTAATAACCTCCCTGAAATCCTGGGGCATTTCTCTTCTCACAACGTGATTATTATCAGGCTGTACTTTCTTTCAGTGGCTTCCCCAAGGCTTAAGCTTTTCCTTCTCTAACATTTATAAGACATTTTTAACATACCATGTACTATTAGATTTGCCAGTTTCAGAAAAAGTAAATTATATTTTCCTGTCAATTGTTGTTGTGGATTCTATCAACTATGTCTTGGCATTATTTCTAAGAACAATTTTTTTTAAAATTTGAAATGTATAGATTTTCCTCATACTGATAAAGATGGGGACAAAATTGATATGTGGATTGTAGGATCAAATTCATAATTCCACATTGAATGAGGGGATCCAATTTTTAGATATAGAAATCAACAGAAAAATGTGGGCTTACAGACTTGCTATATTGTTTTGGATCAAAGGTTATACTTAAAAGGAATTAATTTAGTATGTGGAGCCATTAGCAATAACTGAAATTTCATTACAGAGAGTAAAGGAGGTGTGAGAGACAGGGATTTTGGACTCTGGTGCGACTACATAATGAAGGAGCTTACAGATATTTAATATTATGGCAATTTTGATACCAATTATTTAGTTGATGGGCAAATTAAAACCAACTCAATTTAGCATAAACTCTTAACAGGCCATCAATTTAAACAACCTGTGGCTCTGTATCAGTCATGAGCATGTCAATAATTATTTTGGTTAGCTTAGCACGCAATTCTGAAGGTTTTCAGCTGGAGAAAAGAAACAGTTGTGTATATCTGAGTGCATGAAAACCATGTCTGCATAAGAGGCAATAACATTTAATGGTTAAAAGAATGAACTTTGGAATCAGAGAGAGGGTATTAAACCCTCTGTCTAGCTTCGACTCCTACATGTTCTGAAACTTTACATAAGTTACACTCCTTATGACTCATAGTTTTGATGCTGAATAATAGAAATAATAATTTTTAACTCATAGGGTGGAGTATCGATGTGTTAAAAAGTACCTTGCATATAATAGATACTAAGCAGTAGTAATGAATATTATTTTATTATTTTGAATGATATAGTTTTAATGAATCTTCATATGATGGAGGGAAAAATCATCACCCATTTTCATTTTAATAAGAATATACTTTTGTTCTAGGAAATAAATGCATAACTATAATTCAGATATTGAAAATTTTAAAATAGACTTTTGCATTACTATATAGAAGCTTATTGTAGCCCTTATAAAATATGTACATTATTTTCTTTATTGTATAACAAACCTTAACATGTCAATTATACACTTATGTGGACAATGGGCAATAAAGAATTTTGAGTTTTCTGCTAGGGATCTAGGTATGAGGTCTGACAATTAAGTTCGCGAACTTGTTGCAACGATGTTTGTGGGGGCAGAACCCCAGAAAGAAGTTTCCAGGCTCTCCGCCTCACATAGAAAGGTGTTGGCTCAGGTAGTAAATGGCCAACTGTGATTGCATGGCCATCAGCTGTGGCTAGTTGGCCGTCAGCTGTAACCAGTGAGCCATTGGCCACTAATATAACTGCTGTGGCTACGCTAGCAGAAAGGAGAAGAGAGAAAGAATGGGGGCTAGCAAGAAGATGGCGGCTGGGCTGGCAAGCGTGGATGGCGGTTTGCGGACAGTGTGGTTCCAGCCTCCAGTGAGAGTATAGTGCCGCCAGAGAGAATATAGTGGTATGACTCCCCTACCTATGGCTCCGTGGGTGTTCCTTTTTGGCCTCACCATATCCTGCGTTCTTGTTTGGGGAGCGGGAGCAGAGACCCCGCAAGCCGCCCAGCACGACAAATGGCGCAGCGAGCAGGGTCTCCCGCATGACAATGTTGCTAACCTTTTTTTTTTGATGTCAGAGGGATTATTCATTATGAATTTGTACCAACTGGACTGTTAACCAACTTTACTATTTGGAAGTGCTAAAAAGGCTGTGTGGAAAAGTTAGACAACCTGAACTTTTCACCAACAATTCTTGGTTCTTGCATCATGACAATGCACCAGCTCATACGGCACTGTCTGTGAGGGAGTTTTTAGCCAGTAAACAAATAACTGTATTGGAATACACTCCCTACTCACCTGATCTGGCCCTCAATGACTTTTTTCTTTACCCAAAGATAAAGGAAATATTGAAAAGAAGTCATTTTGATGATCAGGACATCAAGGGTAATATGATGACAACTCTGATGGCCATTCCAGAAAGAGTTCCAAAATTGCTTTGAAGGGTGGACTAGGGGCTGGCGTCAGTGCATAGCTTCCCAAGGGGAGTACTTCGAAGGTGACCATAGTGATAGTCAGCAATGAGGTATGTAGCATTTTTTCTAGGATGAGTTTGTGAACCTCATTGTCAGCCCTTATATATATTATATACAAATATATATAATATGTATAACAATTTTATTTGTTATGTAAATATATTTATTATATATTATATAATAAATACAAATATAACATATTTTTATTTATTATACATATATATAATATGTATATCTATATATCTACATATATGTTATTATTTTTATCGTAAGTCAAACACTTAAGAAAGATGACCCAGTTGCAGTATTGTGTCACTTTGAAGTAATTGTTGTGCTGGCTCCCAGATTATAATGCTCACGTCTGGATTGCATACTGTCCCACTACATGCAGTGGTATGCTTGTAAACTGGCTCTCAACAACAGCCTCTGTAACAAAAATGACAATAGTAACAGCGAAAGCTCAGACTTGTAGCATTGCCAATTTTCATGGCGTAAATACTTCCATCATGGCTGATTTCATCATTGTAATTGCTAAATATGTAATAATCAGCTCTTTAATAGGAGCCACCTTCTCACATTCCTGCACAAAAATTTGATTCTGCTTATCCTAGATATAGATTTCCTGAATACCACTCTCACTAGCCCATTCAAGCCTGCCAGTGAAAACTCGTTTTCCCCACCCTGTCTGGGGATGCAAGGCAGGCTTACTGTTTTATAATGTGTCTCAATTTGAGAATTAAATTTGATCCTCATTTCCAAATTTAAAATCAATGGAAGGAGTTAGCAATGTTTTCCTTATTGGAATGTTAAAGTAGCTATAAATGCTTGGGTACAAATTAAATGGACCCACATAAGAAAATAAGTCAGTTAATTACTTTTTTGGATCTTTTGTGTTCATGGACAGTCATGGAGATTCAAAAGGAAAAGATATGATGATATACAAAGGTTTTTCTTTAGGTATTTATATTTCTGAGAGGGGAGCAATTTATCTGCATACATAGACACTATACACACACACACCCACACCATATATATAATTCCATTATGTTCTGGATAATAATTGGATTAACTATAAAGACAACTTTACCAATCAGATATGTTTATAATTCTTAAATTTATAAATACTATTAAATAATTTGTGAATATATTTTATCATTTTTTTGGTTAAAGTATTATAATTGACGCTATTTTGGGGAGCAAATTAGCACTAAATTACAGATATCTGATGTAAAAGAATGTTCATTTTGGAAAGAGGTATAATTGAAATAATTGAACCTTTCATTATTGTTGAATTTTCCTTTTGTCTCTTTCTTTTTAGCAGTAATGATAGATTACAGAATTAATTTCTTTTATATTTTGTGGTTTGATTAAATGCCCTTAAATATTCTAGAGAGACAACTAAAAAAAAAAAAAAAAAAATCCAGTTTCTTTAAAGTCCTGGAATTGGCTTTCTGACGGGGCTTTCTTCCTAGGTTTCCTTGGTGGGAAAAGTAAGGGTATAGATTTGAGTTGCTGTTATAGAACAAAGATTACTCCATACTCTGTTGCACAGAATTAGGAATTATTTTAATTATCATTCACAAACCTGTATTGAACACCATGTTATGCAGAGCACTGGACAGGGAATTTGGGAATGGGTGCCATCAGCAGAGTTTGGGGCTTTATTCCCCCTGGAGAAATCTTGAGCTTGGTATAATAGACGAGCACACAGATTTATGACTGTTATATTGTAATCCCACCATTGTTGTTGGAGAACTTCCCTATATGTCAGAACTTCCTTACTCTGCTAGTTTTAGCTGTGCCAAGTTATGTTGAGAAACTGATTGGTGATTAATAGAATTTTTCAGAGAGTCTTTAGGAAGAAAACTCTTTGTCCAGGCATTTGTCCCGGGTACACATATGAAACAGAGGAAACCAGAACTGAGCTCATATGCCCAAAGATCCAATGTCTCACCTTTGTTATTTGCTTCCTGTTTCAACTTCCCTATCTCTGTTAATATGCAAAGAATCTTTAGCTTTAAAGAAGGAAGTTAGGAGTTAGAAATGTACAGCATCAGACAGACAGAACATCGTCAGGCGTTCAAGATGAATTCAGATTATACTTCCCTGGGAGAGAGCAGTTTCCATAACTGCTCGGTATGAACTGAAGAAATTAAACACTGCAAAAGAAGGAAAGAGAGAATCATTGATTTTGTGGAGCTCCTGTTAATAGCCATGATAAATAAGTTTCCTTTGTAAAAAGAGGCTCTGCTAAAGGAAAGAAAGACAGCAGCATGTCCAAAAATAGAGGTGAGAAGAATTCAAGAATAAAAAGAAAGCAAAGATTCTAGGGTATTTTAAATTTGATTTTTGTGAGTATGGATAACTGTAATTTTTACATGTACAGCTGTAGTTAAGTAACAGGAAGGTAAAACAGAGAAGAAACTGGAAATCTATTATTAAACCCTTTTCAAATAATAAGTTCTTTTCCCCTACAGCCTCATATTTTGGTCTATAGATTTTCATTCTTTTTGTGCCAAAAATTAGAGAGCAAAGCTATGTGTGGATTATAATGCAATATCCTGGCCCCCAACTTCAAACAGATGAATTTTAAAGTGAGATGAATTATTTTAACTAATACATCACAGAATTAAACTCAGATGTTGTAATTTACAAGGAAAAAATATTCCTGACATTCAGGCTTCTCTGCAAGGCCAAAGGAGCCAATGCAGGCCCACTCAGGTCATTTACTGAAATGTTTTCAAGTATTGATCCAGTCCAGAGAAGGGAACTAATATTTACTGAGTACTTACTAGATGCCAGTACTAATATTTCTGAACAACAACTCTATGAAGAAGGTTGTGAAATCATAGCTACAGGATGAAGGGATTAAATGTTTGGAGAAGTGAAGCAGTTTATGATGGACCACACAGCTAATAATGGCACATCATTGGGCTTCACTGCAAATGCTAGGGCTGCCCACTAGAGCTGCTGGCCTGCCAGCAGGTGTTCAGGTGTAAGTTAATGGGGTTGACTGTGCTCTTTTACACATATTAGTATTAGACTCTTGGAGGGAGGTGTTTTTTATTTTTGTATTTTGAACGAGGAAACTCAAGCTAGGTATGATTATGTAACTCACTCTAAGCTCCAGTGACAGAGCTAGGTACATGGATTCATAGTCTCCATTTGTTGGCCGTTGCCATATTCATGAATCTACAGGTGCTTCTTAACAACACAGGTCATCAAGAGCTAAGATTACAAGGTTTTGTGCCCATGAAAATCTTAAGGTCAGTGGCTTCCTAAATTGGCTTTCTATCACCTCCATTCTCTCTCCTTTTCTTTCCTTCTCACAGCCCCCCAGGGATTTGACTAATGTAGCTTTCTTTTAAGGCAGCACTATGATTTATCTGTTACAAGAGCCACTATGGAGCTAAACACAAATTTTCTACATTTTTCCTTAATCTCCAAATGAACACGCAAACCTCTTTTAATATCTACAGAGTGTACTATTAGCATCTTAGAGATTAAAGGAAATACCAGTTAATTTTAAAATAGCAAACACTGAGGAAGCCATCAGGTTTAAGACATCATGAAAACTAGAAGCCTGGTTATGACTGGCCTTAGTCTCTGTAAGATGTTCATGGAGCTGTGTCTGTTATCCCTGAGCCCCCTCCTGTGAGTCCCTTTCTCAATAGTTCCCTAGAACTTTCCTTCCTCTCATTCTTTCATCATTTGTCAGTTTCCCTCACTGTGAGCCCCCTGCACTCAGTGTTACTCTTTGCTGCAGGTCTTATCCTAGGGGCCTATGAGTCCCCAGACTCTAGGAACTCCATTTGTATAAGCAGACAAGCACCATGTGGCATTAAACGATGACCAAATTTCAGCTAAGTCTTTCTGACTGGAACTCCAGTGGCTGATGATTTTTTTAGGGAGAATGAAGAAAAAAATGGTGATGCCATGGGAATGGAGATAATTACAATATCCCCCTCCCCCTCCATCCATGGTTTCTCTTTACATACGTTTTTAGTTACCCACGGTCAACTGTAGTCTGAAACATGAAACGGAAAATTCCCAAATGAACAATTTATGAGTTTTAAATTACTCGCCATTCTGAGTAGCGTGATGAAATCTGGAGCCATCCTGCCCCATCCTGCCCATGAGGTGAATCATCCATGCTAATCATGCTACTTGTCCCTTAGTCACTTAACTTTCTCAGTTAGACACAGGCCACATGCACATAACTCGTACTACAGTATCTTGTTATAATTGTTCTATTTTATTAAGTTTTTGTTATTAATCTCTTGCTATGCCTAATTTAAAAATACACTTTGTCATAGGCATGTATGTATAGGAAAAAAACAGTATATCTAGGATTCAGTACAGTCTGTAGATTCAGGCATCACTGGGGTTCTTGGACTGTGTCCCCTGGGGATAAGGGGGTGGTGACTACCTATTTTCACCATCTCAGTCCCTCTGCCTAAAGCAGTGGCTGATATCAGAGGCATGAAGTTGGGGTGAATGAAGGGTGGCTTCTGCAGGGACCAAATAAAACACTTAGAATTTCATGTAGAAGGAGAATTGGGCTTATGACAAATATTTCCCAGAAATGCGATGCCTTAGAATGGGGGAACTGGAAGAGGAAATCTCCCTATCTCTCTAGTCACTAAGTGTTATGAATACAGGGTTAAAAAAGTGATATTTTACAGGATTAATTTTCCTTTGTAATATTCAGGCTTAATGGTTACTAGTAGTATATTCTTGTTTAGAAGCCAGGTGGCAGTTGTGACCTCTTTGCCTCAAAATGTATAAACTTGACTTGAATTATTAATACCATGGCTTGTGGAAGCCACCACCCTTCTAAAATATCAGAGACTTCTCAGGCTTTACAGTATGGTCTGTCCTCTCACCAACTCTTCGTCTTAGTCTTTATCTCTCTTTTCCACTTTTATCATTGCTTTTTCTTTCCTTATTTCCTTTGGACAATTTCCTCTTTGCCCCAAATCTTTGCATTAGCATATAGTCAGGCTTTGCAGAGATTTTCACCCTATGACTTAAAGACTTTTTTCAACAAAAGTATATTCTGCTTAAGGGGATTTCTTGTACCAGCTGCTAGAACAATACTTTCTCCGTATTTTCATAAAAGCTGAATCACTATTTGAATCTCATCTTTAGGAACTACAGATGGGCATGGTCCAGTTTAACCTAAGGTTTGGTGTGATGGTTTTTTCCCATTATCTATCTGCCTGGTCTCACCCCTGCTCCATTCTTTGCCCTGCTGTACCCAGGACATGGAACTTCATGGACTACACTAACTGGGCTCTTTGCAACCTCTTTCCAATTGGTTCCAGCCAATAGGAAGCATCAGGCAGAAGATCAGAGTTCAGAAGGAAAAGGAGGTTAGGTAATTATTCTGTCTTACCTTTTTTTGCCATGCTGTGGTGTGTCAGTGACTGCATTCCTCTAAGGCTATATCTGCTAGCACGAGGCTCCTTCTCCTGAGCTATAGCTTTCCCCAGGCTCCAGTAACACCATTACCTTCCTAGTCCCTTCAGACCTGATGGAGGCTACTTCCTGGCTAGTTAACTACTACTCCTTTATAGTTCCCTAAAATTTCCCCATACCTCTGCATTAGTCATTCCATTAAACGCTCTTCAGCTAAACTTTTCTGAGTATATCAACTCTTCCCTTTTGGGCGCCTGACTGATACAGTGAAGTTTCTGAGACTGACAGCACTATTTGCTACTTCTGCAAAGACCAGAGAGCTTCCAGTTATGAAGGTGTCACCCCAGCTGCCAGCTCCAGAAGCATGTCATGCCATCCATGATGAGTAAGATGCTGAAGCTGGAGCTTCTTCCATAGCTGGAAGCTCCAGAACAACATTAGACATGGTTGTGGTCCACCCCAGCTAGGTGCAACCTCTGTTCCTATCTCTTTGTGTAGTTGAGATCTGAATTAAAGTCTTGCATTGGTGCATCTGATGGTGGGATTTAACTCACCTGTTATCACTTAAGCAGCAAGGGAGGCTGTAAAAGTTTTTCTTTGGATGTTTATATTTGGGGAAGGATTTATACATATATCCAAATGTGGTGAGGTGTCCAGAAACTATGGGACATGTGTGAATAACAGATTCCTGTTCTTGTTACTCTCTCATTCTTATCCTTTATCATATTCGTACAATGGACTCCACTCGTGTTTAACCTTAACTTTTCCCATTTCTGATTTCGCTTTATTTGGTCTTGTTGCTCATCCTTTAGTGCTTTCCTTTTGCTGTAGAAGAGTCTCAGAGTATCCTCCAGCAGCCACCATTGCAAAGCCCCTCTTCAGGCTATACTTACAGCACCACTATGGTTAAGGCTTGGCCTCTGCCCTCATTGAGGACTCAGGACTTTTCTTCCCAGGTCAAGGAAAGCTTGGATTCCTTGGTGTCAAGACCTAAATCCAAGGCCCAGGGAATATGTAGGGCAGTGGTTCTCAAAGTGTGGTTGGAGCACACCAGGGAATCCCTGAGATCGTCTCAGGAAGTCCGTAAGATTCTTCTTTTCTACCCAGATATCTCCACAAGTCTGTATTTTCTTCATCTACTTCATTGAAAATAATATATCATATCAGATTGAATGCAGAAGCTGATATGAGAATTCAGCTTCCTTCTGTGAAGCCAGACGTTAAAGAGCTTTGAAAAAAGCATACTATGTCATTCTCACAACTTTTTTTGAAAATGTAGCTAGTTCTGTATTTATTGCTTTTATAAATAAGTAAACATTTAATAATTTATTTATATAATATTAAATAATAAATTATATTCAATAAATAGATAATAATACTTAAATAAGTATTTAAAAATTTCTCAGGTTTACTTTCTAATACAGTAAATATTAATAGATAAGATCCACATAAATAAAATCTCTTTGGGGTCTTCAATTTTTAAGTTTAAAGGAATCTTAGAGACCAAACATTTGAGAATCTCTTATATAGAGTTCTATTTCTTTAGATTGACTGGGATATAAACCAGAGCACTCTGATAAGATAAAATAGGCCTTGCTATGACTATTACATTTTGGAAGTCCATCAGTAATTTAAAACCCAATTTCATTTTCATTGGTGGCCCATGTGGTCTAGTTTTTATCTCATTTATTAGTACTCCAAATCCTCAAAAGGTAAAATAATTAGTCAAGAATATCAGAAATCTCAAATTCCCCAATTAATCAAAGCAAATCTACCATTAAAAGTTGTCAGGGAAAATATGCCAGACCTTCATTTTAACTGTTTGATTGACCAATTTCTTTCAGTCCATGTAATGTTCATAATATTGCCTGCATCTCTATAAATTAGTCGCAAATCTCAGTTAAAATCTAAAATCTATTACATAGGCATAGCTTTAATTTACTTAATTTATCTCCTCTCTTGTTGAATAAAATGTAACTGCTATTCCAGTTGTTAACCAGTATCTTTACAAGTGAGTGATTCTTGACAAAATCCCAGAATATTTTATCAATAAAAAAGGAGATGCATATAGTATAAATTTAGATTAGTCCTTTATCCTTTGTTTATAAACTCTGCTGTAGAACAGGTATGATGTCCCTAAACTGTTTGCATGGATTAAATCGCGATGGCAGTGTCACTAACTTTACATCATGCGGCATTGTATACTCAGATAGTGATGGAGGAAGGGGAGGTTTTTCAATAATACACAGATTGATGCAAACAGTATTGTAGTAGAGGCTACCAATTATGGCTGAGCAAATGGCTGCCAAGCAAGAGATTATAATAGCCTCTCTTGCAGTTATGCATACTCGTGGGACTAAGTTATCACATAAGGATTCCATAAGGCCACTTCAATGGTTTGAGCCCCTGAAAAACTGTGTAGCAGATTCCATCTCTCAATTACTACATAAAGAAGAAATAAACTTCTATCTTGGTTGAACCGTTGTATTTTAATCTTACTTTGTTAAGCAGCTTGGACTTCACTCCAACTAATGTAAATTCAGAATAAAAATATATTAAAATTCAGAATAAAAATGATATTAAAATGTCTAAATACTACACTTGATTAAATTAATTTCATAAATGTTTAGTTTTTATCTATTAGTTGGGTTTAATAATTTAAAGTATTAGTCATTGCAAACATGTCCATTCCTGAGCTATACAGAAAGAGATATTTAGCTCTCTTGGTTCTAGCAAGACCCGAGTTCATTATAACCCCCTTAAGTTGAATTTTATTCACTGTCGCTGTTTTGCAGGATTTTATTTATTTATTTATTTTTAAAATTAAAGTTTATTGGGGTGACAGTTGTTGTAAAGTTAAATAGATTTCAGGTGTACAATTCTGTAATACATCATATATACATCACATTGTGTGTTCACCACCCAGAGTCAGTTCTCTTTCCATCACCGTATATTTGATCCCCTTTACCCTCATCTATCCCCCTCCTTCTCCCTTACCCTCTGGTAACCACTAAACTATTGTCCGTGTCTGTGAGTTTTTGTTTCTTCATTTGTTTGTTCTGTTCTTTTGATGTTTTCAGTTTTATATACCACATATCAGTGAAATCATATGGTTCTCGACTTTTTCTGTCTGACTTATTTCGCGTATCATTATAATCTCAAGATCCATCCATGTTGTCACAAATGGTACTATTTCATCTTTTCTTATGGCAGAATAGTATTCCATTGTGTATATATACTCCAAATTCTTTATCCATTCATCTGTCAAAGGGCACTTTGGTTGTTTCCATGTCTTGGCCACTGTAAATGGAGCTGCAATGAACATTGGTGCACATATGTCTTTATGGATAAATGTTTTCAGATTTTTTGGGTAGATACCCAAGAGAAGGGATTACTGGGTCATATGGTAATTCTATTTGTAAGTTTTTGAGGAACCTCCACACTGCCTTCCATAATGGCTGCACCAGTCTGCATTCCCACTAACAGTGTATGAGGGTTCCTTTTTCTCCACAGCCTCTCCAACACTTGTTACTATTTGTCTTGTTGATGACAGCCATTCTGACTGGGGTGAGGTGATATCTCATTGTGGTTTTTATTTGCAGTTCTCTGATGATTGGTGATGTTGAGCATTGTTTCATGTCTATTGACCATTTGTATGTCCTCTTTGGAGAAATGTCGTTTCAGGTCCTCTGCCCATTTTTTAATTAGATTGTTTGTTTTTTTTGTTGTTGAGTTCTATGAGTTCCTTATATATTTTGGATATTAACCTCTTATTGGAGGTGTTGTTTGCAAAAACCTTCCATTCAATTGGTTGCCTCTTTATTTTGTCAATGGTTTCTTTTGCTGTGCAGAAGCTTTTTAGTTTGATATAGTTTCAGGCTTATTTTTGCTCACCTCAGGAAGAAAACCTTAAGAGTGAAATTTTCATAAAACTTCCCTACACTTTCCTTACCCCAACACATACATGAAGATGGAATTGCTATTTTTCACCCCTCTCACTGGATATCTCAACATTTTAACCTGCAGGATGTACTTGGTATTCTCATGTCTGACACTCCCATGGACACACTTAACAGTGTCATTACCATATTGCTAATCATAAGCTCATCTATTTCTCTCCTTCTCATGAAAGCATATCAGAATGCAAGTGAGAATAATCTTATTATACCACTAATATCACATGTGCTCTAATTTATTACAAAACTAAAATATTTAAACTTTAATACTTCTAGTTATTATTGGCTCCAAACTGTTTTTTATGTTTTCCAGTAATTGAAGTAACCATCACGTTGTCAAATTCTGTGACTAAGAGTCCTAGACTAGGTAGAGTCTGGGACTTTAAAAATAGAGTCAAAGAATTCCCAATTAATTCAGTCTCAATATTAGCACAATCAATGTCGCATTGTTTTAGGTCTTAAAACTCATTGTAAATGAAAACATAATACAATGCCTGCCATAGTATATAATATATAATGTAAAATAAATTTATGTTTACACAGAAAAGTGGTTTTTTGTTTCAATCTCTTTCAAACAGTGATTGGTGGTATTTAAAATATGAATTATATATATATGTGTATATATATATACACATATATATATAATATACGTATAAAATATGAAGCTTCAGGAAACAGTACTAGTGAAGGAATTCAAATGTTGAACAAGAGACTGTGTTCAATGAATATTTAAATCTGGATAGTCTATAATTTTTATAAGTTACTTCAGTTCTCTATGCTATCTGATTTAAAATGTCACTCAGTTACAAATGACATTATACTTTTAACCTCAAATAGAAATGAATTTGCATCTATCGTCTCTAAATAAAAGCCTGTATAGTACACTTTATAGGGTCGGGCTAGTCCAGATGAACCTCTCTTATTTTGTGCTCCCGTAGCACCTTATACTTTGTTTTCTAACACTTATCACAACTGTCATAACTTCTTCAAACCCTCCCTGTCCCGTGCCTGATGCCCATGGGGCAGTGACTGTATTGGCTCATTCCTCTATTCCCCACAGTTAGCATAATGGCGAATTCCATTATGCTAACACAGCGAATTCCCGGGAAACAATTCATTGGAATAAATTTAATTGATCAGAATTAGGTCTTTAATAAGTACCTCTTGAATGATCGTGGTTCAGTTATCTGGGTGAGCTCATAATTTAATAAAAGTAACATATGATAAAGCTCAAATTCAAAACAGTAATTTCAGTTCTGCTCTGATGGAAGGTTTAGCTGTATTTTTTCCTTAACCTTTGAGGGACCGTGAACTTAGTCCTCATGTTCTGTTTCCTAACCGCCCCCGCCTCCCCATAGCCTGGTGCTAGTTGGAAAAACAAATCTAGATTTTTATTTCTGTGACTGATAAATTGGATATTTAGAACCATAGGATGTAGCTAAGTTCATCATTCAATTTTTCTGCATCTTAATTTCCCTTCTCTAAATTTAGGGAATTGTGTCACAGCTGTTTATCATTTATGGGGGGGAAATTGTTGTTGGCCACATGAGCTTTAACTGCTCAGTCTCTTTGGAGCTCCGTCTGGCAGGGGAAGGTGCTAAATATAGAATTCCTCTGGGTCTCTCCATTTTCAAATGTCTTAAGTTTAAAACACATAGTTACCACTCAGATATGCAGACATATAACTTTATTTCTCTGCAAGTAAACTCAACCTGTTTGTGAGCCCCATTTTGTGTGGTGTAGGTGATTAATCTTGCTCTTTTAAAATAATGGTCCTGGTTTTCTCAGTCCTGTCCAGATTACGTCGGTCTCTTCTGAGTAAATACTCAAGCTTTCAGGATTTCTGTTCCCCTTCTTCCCGTTTCTCCTCCCTGATGAATCTGCATGCCCAGTTGCCCTTGTTCGTCATCATCCATTTTGACTTAACTTCATAGCATTAGGGGAGGAGCCTCTGGTTCATTTGCTGTCCTCAAGCCCTGGCCGACCTCTGCTGAGGGATCTCATTTTGCTCGGCATGTGCATATGCACCTCCACCATTGCTGTACCTGCTGTCACCTGTGGTTCTGCAGCCTGAAGTTTGTTGTGTCAGTATTGGGAATGCACAGTAGTCCCTTCCCCACTGGCTTTCCCTTATAGATCTGCCTGAGTGTTTGCTGTGAATCCCATTTGGCCCCCAACTAGGGAAGCTCACATCCTTTAGTGGGGGCCACCCACTCTGTGGTGACAGTCCTAGAGAACTGACCAGCTCACCAGGTTATTCTTTGAGTCACTTCTTGGAGGCTGAGAGAAATACAAGTATGTTTGTATTATTCTAGGCCCTCCCCCTGCCTACACCTGCTCTGCCACAGTTTCTCCTCTACTATGGCTTTCTCATGTCTGTTTGGGGCTTATGGGAAGACTGTCTCAGAAAAAAATGATACGTTATAAATGGAATGAAAGTGACATTGAGTACAGGAAACTGGATAAAACTGGTTGTAAGGGAGGCTAGGAAAATAAGGAATTTGGAAAATAAAGAAAATAGTGGAGTTTGGCTTGCTAATGGGATGGTGAGAGCGAACATGCTGTCTCTGACATCTAGTTGTTGTTTTTCTTGTTTTGTGTTATCTGTGGAAACCTCTTCTGTTATTATGTTGGTTTACATTTCATTTATTTATTAAATAAATATTTATTGTAACCCTATCATGTGCCAGACCAAAATCTCCCATATTTCCACATTTTTAACTTGTTTTAATGTGAGTTTTAAAAATAATGTAAAATTGATCATATAGCAAATGACTTCCCCTGCTATGCATTGGTTTGTAATTTAATCTGATCCCAAGAATTGGATTTTCATATCCCTCCCCCCACCCCTGTCATATAGCTGCCAACTTAACTGTAATAAAACTGGAATGTAACTGGAAATTCGGTGGAAAGAGATGGATCCAAAATATGTCCAGTTATAGAAGACATCAAAAAAGTGCTATCTTAATATTATGGAGCTAGTTTTCGGTAGGATTTGTTACTAATAAAGGAAGAATAGATGATTAAGGTTTGCCAATATCAGCATTGCTTCATACACAGTCTTAACATTTCCCTTCCAAATAGTTTGAGTTTTCTAAGGGGAAATGGCCCTTTTACCACCATTTTCTAGGTAAGGGCCTCCAAACTCAAGGTATAGTGTGTATGCTACGGACAGTTGAGAGGAGGTTGAAGACCTTCAATTAAATAAAAATTTTTAAAAATGTTTTCTACTTGTGATATAAAGAATGATCTTGACAGTGAGTTGAAAAGAAATCTGAACTTTGTGTTTAAGCAAAAATATAGGTAGGGTTATTTTAGAGATATCTGGAAAATCTTATTTAAATTATAGTAAGGAGGGGCAAAGATAATACCAAATACTTTATTTTACATAATATCAGAGCTACTAAAATATTCTAAAAGAGTTTATTCACCATTTAGTTAATAACCACATATAAAAATGTGAGCAGCAAGGAAATCTAAAGTAATTGTTTTTTGTCCTCAAAATTCTAAAAGTAGATTTTGATATTTTGATATAGAAGATTACATAAACATGCTTGAATTAGACGCATTTAACATATTAATGGGCTATTCAATCTAAAACTGCTCTAAACATTTACAGGCATTCCTTGGGAATATTGTGGGTTTGGTTCTAGAGCATCAAAATAAAGCTAGTCACATGAAGTCTTCTGTTTCCCAGTGCATGTAATTATGTTTTAACTATAGTTGTCATAAAGTGTGCAATAGGATTATCTCTAAAAAACAATGTACAAACCTAAATTAAAGAATACTTGATTGTTAAAATATGCTAACCATCATCTGTCTCAGCAGGTCATAATCTTTTTGCTGGTGGAGGGTCTTGCCCTGATGTTGATGGTTGCTGATTGACCAGGGTGATGGTTACTGAAGGTTGGGGTAGCTGTGGCAAATTCTTTAAATAAGACAGCAGTAAAATTTGCTGCATTAATTGACTCTTCCTTTGATGAATTGGTTCTCTGCGGCATGCAATTCTGTTTGATAGCATTTTACCCACCGTAGAACGTCTTTCAAAATTGGAGTCTATTCTCTCAAACCCTACTGCTGCTTTATCAACTAAGTTTATAAAATATTCTAAATCCTTTGTTGTTATTTCAATAATCCTCATAGCTTCTTTACCAGAAATAGATTCCATCTCAAGGAAACACTTCCTTTGCTCATCTATAAGAAACAACTCCTCATCCATTAAAGTTTTATCATGAGATTGCAGCAATTCAGTCTTCAGTGTCCACTTCTAATTCTAATTCTCTTGCTATTCTTACCACATCTGCAGTTCCTTCCTCCACTGAAGTCTTGAACGCCTCAAAGTCATCCCTGAGGGTTGGAATCAACTTTCTTCAAACTCCTGCTAATGTTGATATTTTGACCTCTTTCCATGAACGATGAATGTTTTCAATGGCATCCAGAATGGTGAATCTCTTCCAGAAGGTTTTCAATTTGCTTGACTCTGGGCTGCCACAAAATTTCAATTTGTAAAAAAAAAATAATATTGGCGAAGTGCAATAAAGTGAAGTTCAATGAAACAAGGTATGTCTGTATAATAAATATCTCATAGAGTGCAGTATAGGTATAAGACAATAATAAATTTTTCTATCCCACTACCTCAGGTGGAAACTTTCTTGCCTCTAATAATTTAAACATTGTTTTTAAATGACAAAGTTACAACAAAACTTTATAGGAGACATATAGTAGGAAAAAAGAGGATTCTCATTGTTATGAAAGGATAATAGAATGAAACCTATTAAAATAAAGTATAATATAAAATAGAATGAAACTGAGGACAAGAAGAGGAGACTAATTTCAAAGAGCAGAGAGTCCTATATTTCATTCATCTCTTTTTAAAAAAAATTGCTAATTTTACAGAAACAGAAACTTTTCCCTTTAGTGTCTTCTCTCTGGCTCTTAAGACTTCAATCAGTGAAGCTCACTCAACATTACAGTAGTTTTTTGGAATGTGGTCATAGTTAATGGCATTTTAGATAACACTGGATTAATTTTCAGCTGGTTTACATTCTATATTAGGGGTTAAAGTATGTATATGTCAATTACTCAGATGCAAATGAGTGGAAAATTCAAAAAGTTTAGATGAAGACTCTGCTTAGGTGTTAATCTTTCTAAGCCCCTAGATGTCACTCATGTAAAACTCTGTTGCTAGTTAGGAATAGCTTTAGGAAGGTTTAAACAATTTAATGTTTACTATAGACCATGCCAATTAGTTATACTACTCTAGCATCCATTATACCAGGGGTGCCAAAAAAAAGGTACACATTTTAAGAGATGTTACCTATGTTACTTTTCAAAGTTGAATTGAATTATGGTAGCAATGTGTAGTATGATATTCGCTCAAAAGATGGCATTAATCAAATGAATGCTAGCATCATTCATTGTATTACAATTTTAATACAGTTTTTTCCTTTCTTAAAATGTGTATACATTTTTTTGGCACCCTCTGTATATGCTGATTTAATTTCTAATCAGGAGACCTTGATAATAGGATCATCACAAAAAGCCACATATTATTTTTCATTTAAGAAGTGAAATCCTATTGCACTATTATTTAGGATTTAAACCTTAGAAAGGATTTGTGGCAGCTTGAGAGATTAACCATAGTGCAAAATATTATCATTTATTCTGTCATATGTCTCCAAACATGGCTGTGTTCACTATTTCTTAGTTTTGTTGCTGGGTTTCATTATACTATACTGTCATCTGGCTTGCCTTTTGCACATGGTGTGTCTTTGCAGGAGGAATACCTATTGCTGGAGAATTTACACACACACACACACACACACACACACACACTCTCACACTCTTGACCCCCCCTCCTTTACTAAGATGTATTTGGCATGTACCATTATTTAAGTTTAAGATGCATAACTTGATGATTTGATGTATGTATATATTGTAAAATGCTTACCACAGTAAGGTTAATTAACACATCTATACATGTGTGTGTTTGGTTGTGCATGTGTGTGTTTGTGTGGTGGGAACTTTTAAAATTTATTCTCTTAGCAACTTGCAAGTGTACGATAAAGTATTTTTAACTGTGGTCATCGTACTGTACGTTAGATTCCCAGAACTTACTTATCTTATAACTGGAAGTTTGTACCCTCTGATCACCTTCACCCATTTCTTTCACCTCCCAACTTTGGACCATCAATCTACTCTCTGTTTCTATGAGTTCAGTTTTTAGATTCTAGATATAAGTGAGATTCTATAGTATTTATCTTTCTCTGGATGACTTATTTCACTTAGCTCTCCAGGTTTATCCATATTGTCACAAATGGCAGGATTCCTTCCTTTTTATGGCTGAGTATTATTCCACTGTGTGTGTGTGTGTGTGTGTGTGTGTGTGTGTGTGTGTGTGTATTGCATCTTCTTTACCCATTTATCTGTTAATGGACACTTAGGTGGTTTTCATGTCGTGGTTATTGTAAATAATACTGCAGTGAACATGGGAGTGCCGATATTTCTTCAAGATACTTATTTCAGTTTCTTTGGAGATATACCCAGAGGTGGGAGTGCTTGATCGTATGATAGTTCTATTTTCAATTTTTGAGAAACCTGCATACTCTTTTCCATAGTGGCTGTACCAATTTACACTCCTACCAGCAGTGCATGAAAGTTCCCTTTTCTCCATATCCTTGCCAACACGTATTTTTTATCGTTTTGATGATAGCCATTCTAACAAGTGTGAGGTGATTCCTCATTTTGGGTTTCATTTGCATTTTCCTGATGTTTAGTTTCATTGAGCACCTTTATATGTACCTGTTGACCTTTGTATGTCTTTGGAAAAATGTCTATTCAGGTCCTTTGCCTCTTTTTAAATCATATTATTTGTGTTTTTACTATTAAGTTGTATGTGTTCCTTATATATTTTGAATATTAACACCTAGATATATGATTTGCAAATATTTTTTACATTTTCTGTAGGCTGCCCTTTCATTTTGTTGATTGTTTCTATTGCTGTGCAGAAGTTTTTACTTTAATGTAGTCCCGATTGTTTATTTTTCTTGCCTGTGCTTTTGGTGTCAAATCAAAAAAATCATTGCCAAGACCAATGTCAAGATTTTCCCCTAAGTTTTCTTCTAGGAGTTTTATTGTTTCAGGTCTTACATTTAAGTTTTTAATCCAGTTTGAGTTAATTTTTGTGAGTGATATAAGATAGGGGTTCGGTTTTATTCTTTGGCATGTATCTATCCAGTTTTCCCAGCACCATTTATTGAATAAACTGTCCTTTCCCCACTGAGTATTCTTGGCTCACTTGTCAAATATTAGGTGACTGTGTTTATGTGTGGATTTCTTTCTGGGCCCTAGATTCTGGTCCATTTTTCTATGTATGTGTTTTTATGCCAATATCATAATGTTTTTGTAAACCTACAAGTATTTTATTGCTTGTAATTTAAATTAATGTGTATGGTATGTAGATCTGTTTTTAAACACGATAGTGGAATAACACAAATTTTACAAGTTAATGTAACTCAGTACTTCCAATTTATAGCTTAGTCTCAGTTTTCTTATCTCATTCATTTTCTTCCCAGCATTCCGCAACTCCAACGTGTCCAATTTCAAATGATTTTTTTGTTTTTGTTTTGGCTAGGGCTTTGGATTGAAAGTGAGGCAAATTGCTATGACTTTCAAATGCTGTTGGTGATGATTAATTTTATATATTTTTATTTGACTGGGCTACAGAGCTCTGGTATTTGGTGAAATTATTTTGTGAAGAGTTTTTTTTTTTTTTTTTTTTTTTTTTTTTTTTTACCTGAGATTAACTTTTAAATCTGTGAATTTTGAGTAAAGCAGATTGTCCTCCTTTATGTGGGTGGGCCTTATACAGTCACTTTAATAGAACAAAGACCTGCCTACCCTGAGCACAAAGCATTTTTTCTAATAGACTGTCTTTTGATTTAAATTGTAGCTCTTCCTTGAGTCTCCAGCCTGCTGGCCTATTCTATCAGATTTTGGACTTGCCAAGCTTCCACAATGTGTGATTCCTTAAAAGAAATCTTTCTGTATATGTACATACCCTTTTGGTTCTGTTTCTCTGCAGAACCCTAACACACCTCCGCTAACCAGTTTAAGTTTCTATTGAGTTTTATATCAAATCACCCTCACCACATGATTCTGAAAAGGGGGTACACAGAGTAGGGAGTACCGTACTCTTTTGATTACTATAGTTTTATAGTATTGTTTCAGATCAGGAAGTATGATGCCTCCCGCTTTGTTCTTCTTTCTCAAGATTACTTGGCTAATTGTGCTCTTTGGTGGTTCCATGAAAATTTTAGGATTGTTTTTCTATTTCTGTGAAAAATGCCATTGGAATTTTGATAACAATTGCATTGAGTCTATAAATGGTTTGGGGTAATAGGAACATTTTCACAATATTACTTTTTTTTAATCTGTGAAAATGGATTATCTTTCCATTTGTTTTCTTCAGTTTCTTTCATGAATGTCTTAATAATTTTCAGCACACACACACACACATTTTAATTAAGTGAAACTAACTGAAATGGACAGGGATCAAGCTTACCTCAGGAGACATTCTGTGGAAGGAGATGGATCCAAATTATATACAGATATAAAGAAAGTGAAGAAAGAGCTCTTAATATTTATGGGGCTTACATATCGTTTTACAAAGGACCTTATAAGATTAAACCTAGATTGATTCAATAAAGTGAGATGTAATAAGGCTGTTATTTTGAGGACTAATAAATAGAATAAGTTGAAAAATAAGCTGAAGATTTAACAGAGGGTCTTAAAGAGTTAGAATAGTTTTACTGAACCCTATGTTTATCTTTATTCCTCTTTCAATTTGGATTTCAGAATCTAGCTTTTATTGACTACAAGTTTCTGGAAAGTTAATATTGGCATTACCATCCACTAATGGCCCACTTAAGGAGTTATAAAGTCCCCTTTTACCCTAAAATATTCCCCTGTGCATCCTATGCCTAAAAAACAAAGCATTTTTCCTAAAACTTCCCAACATTAATCCATTTGTAATTTAAAGCGACATAGACTACTGTTGAGCTCATTCAGTCTAACATCACAGTAATAATGCCTGTAAATGATGGAATTGGCTCTGTTCTAGATAAACGTCTGATTTTATTATATTATCTTTAGAGTTCCAAGGGACTGTTTTGCAGAACAGGTCCTTTTTGGTGGTGAGGGTAGGTTTTGTTTTGATGCCCAGGCGGTAACATGAAGGAACAAAGACCCTCCAAGAGGGTGGGAGACCAGGAAACTTTGGCGGTGTTAGTTAGGAAGCCTTTTTATTTATTTATTTATTTATTTATGTATGTATGTATTTATTTATTTATTTATTTATTTATTTATTTATTTATTTTTGAGGGGTTGGGAAGATAACTCTTTGAAGTTGGAAGAATACTTAGGATTTAATATGATCATTAGATGGAGGAATTTCCTGGCTGAGGGAAGAGAGTTGCAAAAAGGGAGGAGCTGTAAATCTGCTTTTGTATGTATTGCCTGAAGTATTGAATTGATAGAGTGGAGACCAATTTATTCATAACAGTTGAAAGACCCAAAAGCAAAATTTCTTCAGATTACATTTTATATGATATTAGATAATGGTATATTTTATTATTTCTCAAAACTTTATTATGAGACTCACTATATGGCAAATAGCTAGCTGGGTGATAGAGGGAGAGAAAAGGAAGAGGTATACTCAACTCATGCACTATCAGATTAACTATGATTCTGTTGAGAAAATGGAAACAGAAGGGAAATTTCCATTTACAAAAAAATATTATAAGGTGAACTGGATTACTAAAGGAAACTATACGGGTCATACTCATAGGGCCAGGTCAAGTGATTTGAGGCAATTCTTGGAGGGGTCACAAAAGCAGAAGAGAAGTGTTAGGACTGAGTTAAATCACAAATGTTTGTTCTTAAGGAAACTATCTTGTATCCTTAAATTATTTGGACAATTTGCCATTGGTAAGAATTCAAAATTCATCAAAATTTCTGGAAGGTTTCTTCATTTTACAGGGCATGGCAGCATATCACTCTTTTATAATTCTGATTTCCATGGGGATAAAGCTGGGCTATTGCCATAACATGAGGCAGGTAGTAGAGTATGTCTCCTGTGAGACGTTCATGCTGAAATGAGAGGAGCTAAACACAGATCAGATAAAGGGTGTAGGTAGTTCACCAATGAAAACTTGGAGAAGTTCAAGAGGAAAGAAAACCTATTCACTGAATCTTCAAATCTGAATCAGCATGATTGTGAGAATCTGAGGCCAAGAGACAATTTAGGTCAGGTGGAGGAGGAGGGAGCCAGGTGAGGGAAACTTGTGTGCATGCATATTCCTCTCAGATAAGTTGGAGTATTGTGGGTGGTGCAATCTCAGTTGAGGGCCCTCAGAGGACTTTCTTGGAGGGATGGTAATTATGGATACAAATAAAGTCAAGCCTATTTCACAATTTCTAAAAAAAAACCTCAACTTATGACAAATAGGTAACATTTGCCAAGAAGCATTCCACTCCAGGTTAACTTTTGCACAGACATTTTTGGTATTCCATCTGTATATTTTTGCTAAATTCTCTAATTTGTGAATTTGTACTTGCCTTGGAGTTTCTACTCTTATCTCAGTATTCTTTTCTAATATGTCAACTTGGCCTCAACACTGGATATATCACAGCCATTTCTATAAATTTTTCTTTTTCTTTCCAAATATTACAAAGTTTAGCCTCCTTGACACTTCTCTTTGGCACTTCTCACCAGAGTTCTTACAGTTTACCTTTAATCTGCTCCAACAGATAGGACCTACAATATATTAAATTTTGGAAAAATGTAAAATCTACAAGATATAAAATGCCTTAGTTAAGTGGTAATTTATATCTTGAGTTTTAATTCTATTTCATTTCATTTAATATTACTTTTTTCCCCAAAAGACTTAAGAAGTACAATAGAGAAACATGATCAATCTCTGCACGTATTTATTTTTCTTGTAAGTCAAAGGTTTGGATTTGGAAGTGGTATGTTCACAACCCTCTAAAATCTGACCAGTACTAGGACTGTGAAGTAGTTGGGAGGAAGAGTTAAAATTTGGTGAAACTTTGTATTTATTTGCCTCATTTCCCCTGACTTTCAAAAGATAAAGATTTCCAGTGGAAGAAATAAATGAATGACAAATAGCTCAAGATGTTCAGAAATATTATCAGCACCTACACTTGCTATAAATTAAACTGTAATAGTCTCAAACCTACTTTTTTGTCTTTAGTGATGCATGTATATATGCCTTGGTGACATCCTTAATAGGAACAATTGGTTTTTCTGTTCTGATACTTGTTGCATTTTCAGCAAACTAGAGACTAAATTGTATACAAATACATCATTGAAAGATGAAAACTCAATCTCACTGTAAGGTGTGTCCTCCATAATAAATAGAACAAAATTGTCATCTACCCTAATAAAACAATATTATGAAAAATTTGAAGATCTATGAGGATGGCATTATTAACTCTTACGTCTACCTCCACCTTTTGTTGGTTGTGTGATTAATTGCTTTTTCCTACAATGGTTTGAAGGTTTTCCCTACTTTCTAGTTTATCCTTTTATCTTCAGCTTACAGTTGATAGGTGGGAACTGGACACATATTCATGAAACAACTAGATAGTAGCAAACGGCCAAAAGGAGGGAGTGATGCAAACAAGTACTTCCAATGGTGGTAAATGGCATCGGTTTGGAATAGCTAGAGAGGTCTTCAAAGAGGGCAAATATCTTTATTGTGGCCTTTAAGATTGGGTAGGCTTTGAACAGGTAGATAGAAAGAATTGCATGTGGGGTTGGGGAGGGAATGGACATGAGTATTTACCAGCATGGATGCTATTGGAGTATTAGGAGATGACCTAATGGGAATGGAGAAGTGAAGCGATATTGTGCTGAACCTTATAAGGCTGCCTAAGCCAAATGGACTTCTTCTTATGGTCAATAATAATACACAGGAAGTTTTGAACAGCAGAATGACAAAGCAAAAGCATTATTTTAGGGAGATAAATTTTGAGCTTATAATAATTGTCTTAACTTTTCTATTCCAGTTGCTTATAAATACATGAAGCTGGGGAGAAGGAGTGGGTTAAAAGGAGACTTAATCCTTACTCAAAGAGATACTCTTTTAAGAGAGGAAGTTTCAATATGAGGTTAACTACTTAGGGAATTTAAGGCTGGAGAAATAAGACTGAAGTGTAGCATTACAGAGAAAGTGGATTGGCTCGGTAGGATGTATGAACCCTGCCTCGCGCTCCTTCTACTCTGGTAGGTTTGGTTCAATTGTGTCTGCAGCACCCTGCAATCTTCCCACTGTCCCTAAACTCTGTCCCTTAAAACTTAGAGAATCTTAAGCAGTTACTTAACAAATCTATCATTACCAAGGCCTTTATGCCTCATATCTGTAGTTTGGCATTTCTACGTGAAAGACAAAAAATGTAAGCTACAAAGAATGTTTAATTCTGGAGTTAATAATAAAGGTGGACACTTTTTCTTCTGAAAAGCTAAAACCAACTTACAATGTTCTTTGCCTAAATAGTAATGATAAAGCAATATAGTGTTTTTAAATATATTGTCTCATTTGATTCCCAGCATGGCCATCCGAGTCAGGCAGGGCAAATGTTAGTGTTGCTAGGAAAGAACGGAGAGTCAGAGTGGTTGTTTGGTTAAAGAACTGTAGAGAGGAGTGGAACAAGGTCTCATGATTCCTAATTTTATGTGCCTCAGATGCTGCTACAAGTGGTCTATTAGCTATAAGTTACATTTGGTTCTGTCAGTTTGTGTTGTGCTTATGCTTTCCTTCATCATAAAACATCAATATCATATGATTAACCTCTATGTAATAATTCTCTATAGATAGAGCTCAATATTATAGCTATTGTTGGAATGAAATAATCTTTGAAAGGGAACCCAAAAGAGTTTTTTGAAGCAAGTAACTATTTTCAGGAAATGGAAAGAACAGGCTTTTCTGGGAACCTGCCATAGAGACATAGACATCAGAAAGACTTCAGAATAAGGAGTGCTACAATCATGAACCATTTGAGGAGTCAAAACCAATTTTAGAAATCATTTTTACCTAAGATTAAAGAATGACACAAGATTGCAGTATAAGAAGCATTTTGCAAAGGTCTTGTCCATTTTTTGATGTTTTACTTGGCTCATAGAGAAACTGTTTGTTTCATCTTATGGCTGACCTCACATCTAACAAACCAGGAGTTTGTCTAAAGTAGTACGATTTAAGGGCTGTACTCCCCAGAATTGGAACATATGTACATATAAACATGCACAGACATATATGCGCTTAATTTCTGGCTTCTTGGCTCTCCTATCTATCTTCCATCTTTTTATCATCATATATCTCTTTTGTACCTATTCCACCATAATTCATAAAAGCCACTACTAAAGAGTTGTCATTTTAGTTTTAAAAGTTACACACACACACACGTATATATATGTATATATACAGAGGGTGCCTAAAAAATGTATATACATTTTAATGAAGAAAAAAAACTACTAAAATTGTAGCCCTCAATACATACCAACAACAAAAGATGAATACAAGTCATGTGTACACATTTTTTTGGCACCCCTGATATATCTATCTATCTATCTATTCAAAATGTAAATGGAATAGCTCTCTTACATTTGTGACAATTGCTATAATCAGAAGACAGTTAAGTCATGCTAAAGGAGCCATGTTTGAAAAGATGTGGACAGAGATATTTATGGAAGTTAGTGAGGGTTAGGATAGATGAGTGTGTATGTGAGATTATCTGCGCAACTAGCAAATAGCATGAAAGCCCTATGGAAGAAAAAGGGCAGGGACAGGGATGGATCAAAGGGAAAGTTTAATTTCATCTTTTCATTAATGATTCTAATGTCTTCTGCAATTATAGTCCCAACAGTGAATCCTTTCTTTCAGTATTAAGATTTTGGCCATTATTGATAACCAGTGCTTTTTGGCGTAGTCCCGTATTCAATAACTAGATATTTGATTAACTTCAACTAAACAGTCATATATACAGTATGTGTCATCCTTTGTGTTTGTGATGGATCTGTAAATATAAACAAGATTTATCTGGCATAAGAACTTAGCCACCATTACTCTACGTGGAGGTTGTTTGATATAAGACAAATATTAAGAGAGGTGTATTTGATTGGAAAATAGGGAATGCCTTATTGATTCTCTATTCTCAAATGGCCATAAGAGTTGAGGAAAGATGTTGCCATATGAAAGAAAAGGAGATTTGGAGAGAAAGAAATTAAGGTTTTCACCTTCCTTTCCCGGATGATTATAGCTGATCCTTAAGTGATCCATAGGTTTTAGAGTGTGTCTGCTGACACCAATAAATGCAATTTCTGTAGGAATATTGAGAGAAATACATATTTTTATTTCATAATTTTGGCTTCTTGAGCTGAAACCTAGCAGAACTTCTTGCCTCTAATATTGCTCAGTTTCACCTTAATATTACCTAAGTCCTATTTTAGCTCAGTTTTCTTCAAAGTTATACAGTCATTAGTCAATCAAAGTGCACTTGCTTTTTAGTTTTATAGAGAGGCACAGGGAGCTAGATGTTTTTCAGAGAAATATCATTTCCCCGGTGATGTGAATGTGACCTGAAGAGTCAGGTTTTGCTAAGGAGAGATTTTCGGAGGCCTCATAAAAACCCTGCCTTATATTTGTATATTGCTTCACAGTTTTCACAAAATGATTGTCTTACTTTTTACTTGTATCAAGCTATCGTCTGAGAGAATTGTTATCTCTGTTTTACACCTGAGGAAACTGAAATTCGAAGAAGATATGTGACATACTGAATCACTGAGCTGAAAAGTGGCAGCACTGGGATTCAAATCGGGTCTTCTCATTCTATGTCCAGTGTTTTCTTTAGAGACCCTTTCTGGATTACCCACCATTGCTTGTCAAAGAGTGTTATGGTAAAATCTTTCTTTTCAGGTCAACATGCTACATGCAATGTGTATGCTTTACCCATATTAGGAAGTAACAAAAATTGCTTTAAAATTACTTTAGAATTAAGAATTGGGGTAAAAGAAAGACTTTTATGTTGGTTATGGAGGCATAGTAAGTTTCTTCCATGTCCTACTAGATCATACCAGCTTTACTAAGAAAGCAGCTCCGTACACACCGGTGCTAGGCTCATGACTACAGCTAGGAATGTGAGGACCAAAACATGGCTGGTGGAGCTGAATGTCCTTGGAGAGCCAGAGAGAATTGTGAATATGAGAAAATGATCTGCAGGGATGATCAATTAGTTCATTCACCTCTCTCTGGTTTAGTCTAATATCATGCAGAAAAGGAGAATATTTTGGTTTGGGTGATTTATTTTCTTGTCGAATTTGCTGGAGTTTCACACTGTTTAAAATGTATTTACGGTGAGCACAAAATGTGATATATATAAATGATGTACTACTATGGAATTGTACACGTGAAACCTTTGTAATTCTACTAATCATTGTCACCCCAATAAGTTTCATTTAAAAAATAATAAAATGCATTGAAATATTAGTATAATATCTGATACTGACTTGGATGGAATTAGGCAACATTCTGTAGAATTATTAATTTACATATTTTAATGGATTTTTAGCTCATGAAAATTATTGATGACTTTAACTATCAATGATTTTACCTCTAAATTCATAGATTAAATAAAAATATTACTACTGATCAAATAAGTAATATGTTGTTAATAGATAATTACCTTTTGTGAGCACATTCCTACATATCGGTTAAGATTTTATTTTCATTAGAAAACTAAGAAAAGGATGCATTTCAGATTGTCTATGTGGTTGAATTATTACCCTTCCATCTAGATGAAGACACAAAGCAAAGCTATGCATTTGACTGACTGATGAGATGCCAGTCCTCTTGCAGATAAAGAATAATTAAATGTGTTAATGGAAATTTTTTCATTGAAAGCTATTTCTTGTCCTTCAAAAAATGAGACATGGGGATCAT
This sequence comes from Rhinolophus sinicus, assembly GCF_057876585.1. Classification (NCBI taxonomy): domain Eukaryota; kingdom Metazoa; phylum Chordata; class Mammalia; order Chiroptera; family Rhinolophidae; genus Rhinolophus; species Rhinolophus sinicus. Next base: position 71,234,739 of record NC_142502.1, on the reverse strand, counting down.
TGTGTGTGTGTGTGTGTGTGTGTGGGGCGGGGGGAGTTGTTAGTATTTGAATTCGGCTGAGATTGACAAAGATTTTCTCCTTGACCAAATTTTACTCAGGCTTTTCGCACTCTCTTCTCAGTTAGGTCCTGACTTTTGGGATTCATTGTTTGTTTCTGCTTTGTCCAATATTAGTAAGATTCCTGCTAATTCATTTTATCCGGTATCCCCACCCTTCATATCTGATCACCCTCAATATCTGATCAGGTTCCTTGTTCTCTGCCATCCCCAGGTGGTATCTTGATATCTGATCACCATGGCCTCCCTTCAGCAAGAATCCTGTTAGGTCAGTTTAGCCAGAATCTTCCTATACCCCTGATGTTTCCTTACTAAAAGGAAACATTTTCATCCACTGATCTTTCACTCTGCTTCTTGACTATCAATTCCCAGTTCTTCTTGTTGTAGTCAGAGTTGAGCCCAATCTCTCTTGCCTACTGCAAACCCCATTGCCATGTTTCTTACACCAACTATGCTGGTCTCCCTGAATAAAGTCTATCTTACTGTTCTTTAACAAGTGTCATGAATATTTTTTCTTTAACAAATAAAAATATTTTATCATTAACCAGAGGCCAAACAGTAACTTTTGCTGTTTCATATATTGGTAGTGAACTTTATATCATTGATTTCACTCAAAAGTAGAAACTAAATCAAGAAGGCTGGGGCTTTTTGGTGAGGTTGGTAAACAATGTGGTATCTAAGTACAGGTTAGTTAATGGGGAGAATAAAATTTCAGAATAAGGAGTTTGGACTTGTGGGGGAAGAAGAACTTTCTTCTACTTTTTAAGATTCTTTCAGTTGGTCGAATAATTAAATCTACATGAGACCGATAAGCATGAGAAAATAACTAAATTGAATTACATATGTATGTTTGAGAACCCCACATTTCTGAGAGTCAGAGACACCACATACATGAGAGGATCAGAGACAGAAAGTTCAAGTGAGGTATATATGACATTCTGAGCTAAGGATGAGGTAAGTCACCTTGGGGCTTCAGAGTGTCATTGCAGGGACAATAAGAAGAGCAAATGTTCAGTATTTACTAGCTTGTCCTGCCCTATAGGTAGGCCATAAAAGGTTATTTCTGATGATAACTCTTACTATGGGCAAGGCGCCTAATTTAAATTCTTTAAGGGAGAAGTGAGAGTTTCTTGTGAGCCTGCAGGGTCTTGACTGCCTTCAGCTCAAAATAATTCACATACAAAGTGGCATATTTTGGGGAGGCCTGTTCTGGACCCCTACAGACTTTATAATGGGGAGTTACTGAAGTTTTTCTAGGGATGTTTGAGGCGATTCTGGCATTGTGTATAAAAAAGAATGTTGAGGGAAAAATAGAGGGAGGGAAACCATTTACAGACCATACATCAGTGTTCCAGATGAGAAATCACAAGGACCTGAAGTGAGATCATGGTGGTGAGAATATAGAAGAAAAAATGGATGTTATAGCTGTTATGAAGGCAGAATGAATATTGATTACGTGTTGGCAATCGGGGAAAGTGAAGTATAAACAGTGTGAAAATGTTTTCAGCCTAGGGTCTCAGGAGGCTGGTGTCCCTAGAAGGAGGAAATATACTGAGTTCAGTTAAAAATGTGAGGTGGTAGTTAAAAATGTGGGGCTGACCTTGAGATATAATGAAGAGCTATAAATAGATATATAGAAATTGTCAATATGTAGGCAGTGTGGGAAGTCACGAGCCTGAATAAAACTGACAAGGGAGAAAACATTCAAAGAGAAAAATAAATTTATGCATTAATCTTGGGAGATATCTATATTTAGTTTGGTGTCAGGGGACAGCGTAGCCACAGACAGAGAAGAGAGAAGGGTGATGTGAGCAAAAGTGCCTATAATGAACCAGAAAGAGACTATTGATACAAGAAGGCTGTTGACACAATTGAATGCTGCAGAAAAAGCTGACAGTGAGAAAGAGCCGATAGATTTGATGGCTAGGAGGTCTTTGGTGGCCTTAGCAAAGCAGTTTCAGTAGAGCAGATGAGAATGTATATTGGATTTCAGTAAATGGAGGGGAAAACATAGGAAGTTGCTGGTGTATTATCTTTGTAAACTTTGGCAGAGGAAGGAAGGCAGCAGATAAGATTGTAGTAATGAGGAAAAGTTAACAAAGGTGAGGAAAGGTTGTTTAAGAAGGGAACATGTGCACATGTTTATAAGCTGAGGAGAAGGATCCTATGTGATTTGAGAAGTGAGATGTGGGAAGACCATTCATAAGCAAGTTATCAGAGATGGGAGGGCCAGGTGGCATTAAGGGAACATTTGAATGCGTTATCCTTTTTTTCTCTGAAGTGGGAAGTATAATTGAGAAGACTTGAGTTAGGTGAGGGACTGTTGAGTTCTTGCCTGACGATCTCCAACTTCACAATGGAATGTGGGAAAAATGGAAAATGGATTTTATCCTTCGTAAATATTCCTTAATCCAGTAAGTGTTGTTACTAGAATGAATTAATAGCTCACTTAATTACTTTGTTTAATATTAGTTATTAGTTATAGAGTGGAAGAGTTTCCTAAATTGTAATAAATATGTATGTTCTTTAAAATTAATGCATTAGCAATAACAAGATTAGTAATATAATGTAAAATAAATGTAGATCGACTTTAATCTTAATTGTTTTGAGATTTCAAAATAATAAATTTGAATCAAAAGCTGCGATTATAATTGAAGCACAATTAAATTAGGGTGTTTTCTTGGTTCCCTTGACCTGTTGTCATTTTTTAGAACTATCCCTACCATAATCACTTTGACATTTCCCCTTAAACATTCCCAAAGTCATCCTGTCCTTTGCTGAGCTAACAATTTGCCTCCTGACTTGTCCAGCCTCCAACTCGGCCCCTAATGATCCCTACTTCCTGGTGTTTACCTACTTTTGTAGTCCCCTTCCACATTGTAACAGGCTGGGTCTGTGTGACCAATACCATATGGCAGAAGTGAGGTATGTCACTTTTGATATTAGGTTAAAAAATCCTGCAGCTTCCATCTTGAAAGCTTTTTCTTACTTGCACTTTCTCTCTTTTGGTTATCTCACAGGGGAGGGGTGGTCGTAAGGGGATGAGGAAGCAAGCTCCTGTGGTTTTGTGAGTAGTCCTGTGGAGAGGCTCATGTTGCAAGGATCTGAAGCCTTTAGCCAGTAACTAAGGAGGAACTGAGACCTGTCAACCACCACAGCGAGTTTGTAAGTGGATTTTTCAATCACAGTAGACTCCTAAGATGAATGCAGTCCTGGCTGGTCGCTCAGTTGCAACTTCAGGGCAAACCTGTCAGAACCACCTAACTAATCTGCTTCCATATTTCCAAATTCCAGAAACTCTGAGCTTGTTGTTTCAAGTTGCTACCTTTTGGGCGTAATTTGCTATGCAGCAATTGAGAACACATACACGCTGACCAGGTCTCGTTATAGAATTCCCAATCTCAGTGAATTGCACCATCATCTGCTCACTTCTACAAGCCAAGATCCTAAGAGTTACACAGGATACTGCTCTCTCCTTCATTCTGCCAATCAATTATAAATTTATGCTAAGCACCGACTGTGTACTGGTGATTAATTTAGATATGGGGATAAAATAATGAACAAAATAAAGAAGTTTCCCCTTGTATGGGATTTAAATTTTAGTGGGTGAATCAGACAGTAAACAGTGAATAACTGACTTGTGTGGTGGTGATGATGATAGGTGCATGGTGAAGGGAAAGAAAGTGATGATGGTGGGGAAGCGAGTTTATGTAGTAGGGTCAGAGAAGGCATCTCTGGTAAAGTTCATTTGAAGAGAAATCTGAAGGAAGTGTTTATGTGGATGCCATGCAGAAAAGTGGTCCAGATAGTAGACATGATGAGTACAAAGGCCTTGAGACAGGAGTGCGCTTGATATGTCAGAGGAGCACCAGTGAGACCATTGTGGCTGCATCAGAGAGAGTGAGGAGGAGTGTGGTAGGGAATGATATTTGAGTGGTAGTGGGTGTCCTTATTGACCATAGAAAAGATTTTGGATTTTATTCTACATTAGTTGGGAAGCCATTGGAATGTTCTGAGTACAGGAGTGATAAGATCAGGTTTAGGTTTCAACAGTATCACTATAGCTGTGTGTTGAGAACAGATTTTGTGGGAAGGCTGGGAGTAGAAGGGAGAATAACAAAAAATGATGGTGGGGTTAGAGGTGGTTTGACATGGTCAGATTTTAGATATATTTTGAAGGTAGCACTGACAATTAGCTGATGGATTGGATATGAGTGCGAAAGAAAGCTAAGACTCAAAGATGTCTTCAGATGATGTTGAGATGCTTGGGTAGACCTAGTTTAATGGTGCATAAGTCTACTTGGTCCTCCCAATTCTTATGTCTCTGTTCCACCCCAGCTCCCTACCACCCACCATACCACTACCATCTTACTCCAATTAACTCCTCGTAGCTCCTGGATGAATGCTTCAGAGCCCATTCAAAAATGACTGTTCTGGTAATAGTGGCTGGAAATTCTGATAATGTTGACCTTTGAGGTTATGTTAAACTTATTCATATCCCAAGTTATATTAGACACTATATTCTTTCTGTAATATTATGCTATTAAATGCATTTTAATGTACAAATAATGAGAGTTACGTCAGCCTATATATATTGAGCACTTTTCATAGATTATTCCTTGTCATAATCCTATGAAATAGGTATTGTTTTTATGATAATTTTATGTTCAAGAAGACTGAGGATTTGAAAAGTTAAAATAACTTGGCCATATTCCTTCAGATAGTAAGTGGTGGGGACAGAAATTATATGTGATTCTGTTTGATTCCAAAGCCCCTGTCCAGCAGAACTATATTCCAAGGAACTATTCTGCCTCTATACAGTGAGTCCTGTCTTAATATGTTCAATTACACTGACAGTAAGAATATATCTGTCTCACTTTCAAATAGTTGTACTAAAGTTTTACATTTGAGGAATCAAATATTTATTAGTTGACAGGGATTAGTGATAATGTGCCAATAGAGCCTCAGACACATGACAACCTATACATTAAAATGACTACAACATCCATAGTGATGGACTAACAACTGACTAATAAGAACTGACTAATAAATATTGTTATACTGTCTAAGTGTTTATTCCCATAGAATCTAATTTCATGGAGAACTTGTATGAAACTTGTCATGTATACCAGTATTGAAATAGCTACTCCATTTTTGAGTCATGAACATTGTGTAACCAGAGAGAGTTTAATGTGATATTTCCTATTTGGCCACTCATTTTCTAAATTTTTATATTGTCTTAAGCTCAAGCTGGTGTAATTTGCATTATGAGCGATCAGAACTCAATCACCCAGAGTTTTTATAGAGAAAATGAATTTCAATGGTCAAAATAAGAGAAATGCCTGTGCCTTTTTGTATTTCTTAGATATTTGATTTTCTTAGCAACTTTAAAATTCACTATAGATGCTATTACATTATCCAAATAATGATAGTAATGCCAGTAGTCTAATAGTCCATTTGCCTTCTTTTTATTATAAAAATATATTTAACAAGTATTATACTTTAAGCTCCTTGGAAGAAAATGACTATCACTATGATTATGATGATTGCTACATTTTTTGGTCATTTTTCCTTTTTAGGATATAAAGAAAAAGTCTGGGAAAGAGGAAATATCTATACTATTTCCCATAAAAAATCGGTAAGAAATGCTGTTACTTTTTAAAGATATATTGACAGAATATTTGAAATCATTTTCTGCTTCTGAAGAAATTAGGGCCTTTCAGTGATAAAACTCCAGTTACCTTCTTTCTTTAGCAAACTGGTTGTTTTGTTTTAATCCTAACATTTTCTTAATGTAGTTAAGTGTGATTAAATGCACATGGAAGATGTTTTTAAAAAATCAACTTGGACATGATGAATTCTAATATTTTTATTCTGGGTTTGAGTGACTTGTTCCTCTACAGAGTAAAGAGGGCAGAGAAGGCACAACAGTGGCCTTGGGGTCCGTATCTCAGTGTTGCAGATTTTCCTTCCCTTGACTCGTTTCCAAGTTTGACAGAGATGGGAAGATTCCATTTAGTTGGGTCTGGTTTGCTTTCCATTACTCTTTTCTCAAAGATCTTTCCTTGCCAAACTTTTTCTGAGTTTTGGCCAATGAATTTTAGGCACTTTATCCTCTGCACTTTATCCTCTCCACAAGTCCCTAAAGAAGCTGATATATAGATCCTACCTGTATATCTTTCCCTTCTCTTGAGTTATCTGAAGACGGAGTGACCTGGAAAGGGATGGGTGTTGAGTTGTACTAGGATAATTTAATGGAAGGAGGGTAAAGAATGCTAGATGTGAAATATGAGAACGTTCCTTGGATTCTTTTTTTATTTTACTTACAAATATGTCTAAAGTTAATATTTGGGAGAAATGATTTTTTTCTAACTCAAAAATGACTTTAGTGTCTCATGCTGTGTGCATCTATATAGCTCACGCTTAAATAATATTTACTATGTACCAGGAACTATTCTAGTTGTTTTACATGTATGGTCTCATTTAATCTCCATACCAACTCTATGAGGTAGACATTGTTATCCCTAGGGCAGGAAACTGAGGCCAGGACTAGTTTCATGGGCCTATAACCTGTGCAATTACATAGGGTCTCATAGGGCACACTTAGTTTAATGTTATATTGTCACTGTTTAGAAATTCTTAATAATTTTTGAACAGAAAGCACTGTGTTTTCATTTTGCACTAGGTTTTTGCAAATTATATAGCTGACTGAGGCCTGGAGAGGTTAAGTAATTTTCCTATGGTCACAGAGCAAGTAGTCTGACAGCCCCAGAGTCCATGTCCTTAACCCTAATCTGCACAGGTGATAAGACTGATAATTCATATTCTGTAACCACCTACAGAATGTCAACTGAATGTTTTCTCTTTGAATCCATGCAAAGATACTTTAAGACAGAATTATAATCAGTTCCATGAAACAGATTAGGAAACCGAGGAGCTAAGAAGTTAAGGGAACTCCTCAAAGGCCAGACTGCTAGTCCAGAACTAACTCCAAGGAAGACTTCCTTTCTTACTGAGCTCTCATTTTCCTTGGAAAACATGTTAAACCTGAATGTTGTTATGGGAGGTTAACAGAAAAAGTTAAGACTAATATAGTGAGAAATTATCTTTTGCTTTGGGCAATTACATTTTTTATAGTAGGACTGTTTTTTAAATTATTTATTTTTGTTCTGTTTTGCGTCAACAGGGTTAGAAAGATTTTACAGTGCACAATTTTAAACTCTGAGAAAGCCTTGCCATTCTGTGCTATACCAGAATTCCAGAATGAAGCATTGAGCACTTTAAAAGCATAAACTTAGCGATTTTTGGCCCATCATCTGCTTTCTTTAACTAGTATCATGACTAGCATTTTCAGAAGGCTAGAGATTATTTGGATCTCACTGAGCGATTGCAACTACAGATTGGGCTCATCCCTGGATAGTTCATAATTTGTCTTTTATAAGCCAAATGGCACTTAACAAAAATTACCAGTGTCTTCAAAATTGTCAAGTTAACTGTATTTCTAGGAGCATAGTCGTTTATTTTATTTGTATACATCAAGAAGTATGAGGAACTTCCAAAATACTTAACAAAATAACCAGTTCTACCATATTAAACTAGATTAAGATTGGTCAATTTTATTCAATTCAACAGACATTTACATTTCTACCCTGTGGCAGGTCTTATGTCAGGAGTTACAGACTTAGGGATTAATTAGATCCAGGATCTGATTTTAAGGAGTTTGTAGGAAGAATGACAAGTAAGCAAAGAAGGGGGATTACCTAATACGGGGATCATGGAGACTTCCAGGAGGAGCAGAGGAGCGTTCTAAATGTGGACGTTTGATATTTGGGGGAATTGAGTGGGAAGGCACAGGAAAAGCCTGGGCACAGGCAGGGCAGTGGGAAGCAGCGTAAGCACTTCCTGCTTAATCACACACGCACGGTTATGAGGGTGTGGCAAGCGCGGGGCTGGAAGGATATGCAGCCCAGCGTTTAGATTGCACTTTGTAGGTGATGATGGGGCCAGCAGGATTTGAAGCATGGAAGCAGGGATGTGCAAATAGGAGCGAGTCCTTTCCAAACTAACAGACTGCATGGTACAAATTCACAGTGAACTTCTGATAAACATATGTGAGTAACCATTTTACTGAACTCACGAATAATACAGAAAGTACATGAATAAAAAAACAATAATTGCTACATCCTTGCTTGGAATCTTTCATCTAAATGTGAAGTATACAGAGCCAATACACTGAGGCTCTCTTTTGTTTTGTTTTGTTATGCACTTCAGTGATTAGAATAAAGACCAGAAAGAAAGAAATAGTTAACTAGTGAAATATAATAGAGCTAGTATTAGAACTGAAATTGTTTTCCCATGAGGTCATATTTACTTGCCATCAGAGAATTTAATGGTGTGTTCTTGGTGGACTGAGACAACCACGATTTTCCTAGGTGATCTCATCCAGTGCCATGTCTTTACATACTCCGTATCTGTGCCTGGAACTCCCCAATTCACACCCTGCCCAGAGCTCGCTTAGGAGTTGGTGATTCGAATAGCAAACATCTCCCTTAGGCTTGCTCTCAGTCACTGATAGAAACAAGTCTTTGATCATTCTCTCTGAAACTTTTCTTCCTCTGATCTGCTCGCTTTAGAACATGGCAGCATCTGTCATATTTGTTCAGGCCAGTGATTCATCCTTGTCACCCATTCCTTTCTCACGCCCTATATCCATTGCCAATTTCTTAGTGCTTCACATCCATCCATGTTTCCTCTTCCTGTTGCTGTCACTCCAACCAACCACCATCATTTCTCACCTGAACCAGTGTAGTAGCGCTTCCCTAATGGTTTCCCTGCCTCTTTTTTAGCCCACTCTTCAATTCTTCTCCACATTATAGTCAGAGTGATCTTATTAGACCAAAATTGGCTCACGCCTGATTAAAGCCCTCCAGTGGTTTCCCAGTTTGATTTGAGTAAACCCGAAATTCCTGGGGGAAGCTGAAATAGCCTGTCCTCAGCCTCATCTCACATGTCTCCTCCCAGCTCACTGAGACTACAGCCACTTCGCTTGTTACAGCTCTAGGAATGTTCTAGGCTTGGTCCTGCTTTGGGCCTGGGTACAAGCTGAGCTCTCCCCCTGAATACATTTCTACATATATCATCTAATTCCTATTCATCATTGAGAAGCCTGAAAGACATCACTTCTTTAGGGAAGTCCTTCTTCACCTTTGTTCTAAAATATTCTATCTCTACAGGCTCTATGCGTTTCAATTATTGTCTATTTGTTTAATGCCTCCCTCTTCTGACAGGAGGTTCATGTCTTCTGTTCATCCCTACTCCTAAGGCCTAGCACCATGCCTGATGCAGAGAAGTGTCCAGTAAATATGTACTAAGGGAGTAAGCAGGGCCTTCGTGTTGTCACCTTGTGTACTTTGTGTATTTTGTGTATTGAAGCTTCTCTTTGGTGGACTCACCTGAACATCGGCGCCTTCTTGAGATGCCTCTTTTCTGCCCTCTCCTATCTTGGCACTACCCCCGCAGTGTTCCATACTTAGTACTATTCATCTCTGATGAACTGTTCACTGCTCAGGGCCTGTAGTGATTCCACTAAAGTGCCACCCACTGATGATATGGGGGTAGGAGGTGAAGGGAGTGTGGGTGGGTGTATATGGAGGTCTGGGAACATGCCCCAGATGCTTGCCACAAACATGAGATTTATTTGAATCTCTTATCTTAATTTAAATTAAATTTGCATCCTACTTTATAATTATTTCATATATGTTTTAGTATAAAAAGTAGATGCTTGGTGTAGTTTCTGCAGCTTGTGTATATATACTGGAAGTTCTGATTCAGACATTTTTAGGCCAGCTCAATTTTCTAAATAGTTTCTTCCCCACTCATAACAAAGACTTCCTGAATACTATAAAAGGTGCCCAAGTCCTGCCCCCTGCCTTTCTTATTTGATTTTATTTGTTTCTTTTATCCCATTTACCCAAATTCTACTTTCGGTAATTCATGATGAACTGCTGTTTTCATTTTGGGTGGAAAAATTCTTTATTGTGTTACATTGCCCTGTAATTGTCTCCCCTTGTTTCCATATTGCAGAGAGTTTAGCATGCCTGGATCCCACCTCCTCACTGTTCATAGCATTCACAGTCATTTTGACAAGGCAACCCCCCAACATATTTCCAAACACTCATGAATTGGTTGTTCCTCCCTCAGTCGAGAACAATTTCTCAAATTGCTCACCCGTATGCAAAATCCAGAACCTTCTACTTGATAATAGGTTTAGAGGTTAACAATTCTTTCATTAATTCATTCAAAACTGACAACTATTTATTAAATGCCTGCTGTTTGCCAGGCACTGTTCTAGGCAGTGGGGATACAACGATGAATAGACCCATCCCCTGAGGTTTATTGTGTGGTTCTTTCTGCCTACCAGCTCACTTGTTTTTTATGCTTGTTTCTAAACAAGGTTGTTCTCCAATACATCATTGAATTATTTTCATTTTGTGTTCTGATGCTTTTTTGTTTAAAAGTTAGAAGACATTGATGTTTAAGATAGATGGAAACATTGACCAAATTAATAAAAATAATTTTAGAAACCCACAAAATATGAATGGTCAGTGCCTTATAGATAAAGCATTAGTGGAATATTAATATTTTAAACATACCATACATTAAAAAAAGATTTTAGTACTGAATAATACAATTTTTAAAAGATTCCTGCTTCAATTTTCCTTTTTTTCTTTTTAGCATAAGTTGTTCATTTTGGCAGTGGTGACTGTATTTGCAGTGTGCAATTATTTAATTACTCTGGGTTTACTTGCATTGTTGTGTGATTCCAACATATTTATGTATTTATCCATGTGTAGCACAATGTTTAAAGAAGCTGCTGAATGCTATCAGAAGCAACACAGAGGGAGAGTGAGCCCTTAAACCTATCAAATGAAGCAGCCTGACAAGACAGGGAGAGGAGGGGTGCTGGGCGGGTGTGATACTCCTCTGTGGGAGAACAAACAGCATGCATGTTTCCAAATAAAGCAATGTGACACGTGAAAAATGGGTATCAGCAGGAGGTAATAAAAACAGGTACCATTTATTCTCCTACCTGCTAACATTACTTGCAGATTTCAGAACCTGCAGTAGCTAGAAGATAAAATGGTAACCCTCTTGTGTCAGTTTTTTCGATGTGTCAGGCACTATTGTAAACACCTTATATGTGTTACCTTGTTTAATCTTCACAATAAATTTGTAAGGTAGGTTTATCACCACCACCACCACCACCACCACCACCACCATCATCATCATCATCCTAGTTGTCATCATCCTTATTTTCCAAATGAAGACATGGAGGCTCTGGAAGATTAAGTGGTAGGTAGTGACAGAGATAGGCTTCAAACCCAAGAGAGTGTGGTTCTAAGGTTTTGGTGCTTAACTCCTACACTGTACCATCTCTGGCAGGGTACACATTGTTGAGAGTTAAGTAAATGATACTCTGTTTACTGATAAACTATGGATTGGACTTTTAATCTCAGCCTTGGTAAAGCTATGTGGTCGCCATTATTTTTACATTGGAATTTAATCTTTTTTAAAAATTTAATTTTAATTAACTTATTTTAATTTGAATTCCTTTTCTGAGGGTAAGGTAGATGATTCTTCAGTTTTGTTAACAATGAAATATTTTCCTCTTTTTAAAACATTGTTTTATGGAAGAATGTCTATGTGGTGATATAATAATAATGCTACATTTTATTTCTCTTAATTTTACTTTCCCAGAAAGATGTAGTTGAAGTAAAAGCACAATTAATCTCAAGAGGAAACTATTAAATTCAGAACAGATTAAATGTCATCCATTAGCTGTAAATACCTGAGTGTTTCTTTTTTCCTCTCTACTTAGGCTCGTTTTGTTTTTCACTTTCGAATTTTAGAGGATAATGTTTTAACATGTCTTTTTCTCGTCATAGTTTTACTTACTCTTAGCCAAAATGACACTTATCTCTAGGGATAACAACACAGAACCCATGATAAAGGTATGGCCAATGGCCCCTAATTGACTTGCCTACTCCAATAAAGTGTTTTCCTTCTGAGACAATTAGGAGGTCAGGATGGAATACTCTGGAATACAGCATGCATATGAGCCCTCTCTTAACTAGTTTATATACCTACTGTTTGCTGAATACAACACATCAGTTGTTAGATATTAACTGCAGTATTATTTTTGCTAATCTGAAAGCAGAAACTTCACCTTTTCTTTGTTCATTGATTTCTTCCCTTTAATGTCTAAGTCTCATCTGGCCACTGTTGCTATTCTGGGCCCACATTCCTACCTCCTCTCTACAAACACATGTGTCTGCTGCCTTGCCTGCCAGCTCACCCCTTGCAGGATCCCTGCATCTTCACAGCCTGATTTTCATCTTTGCTGAAATCACTCTTTCAGCAACTCATAATCCGTTGATAATTTAATCCAGTAATCGCTTCCCTATTCTCATCCTCTTTTTGGGGCGTACTGGTACATAACATAAAAGTTACCATTTTAACCATTTTTGGGTGTAAAAGTTAGTGGCATTAAGTACATTCACATTGTTGTGCAACCATTACCACCTCCATCTCCAGAACATGTTTGTCTTTCCAAACTGAAATGCATTTACAATAACTCTCCACTCTCCCTCTGGCCCCTGGTAACCATCATTTACTTTCTGTTTCTATGAATTTGACTACTCTAGGTACTACATATAAGTGAAGTCATGCAATATTTATCCTTTTGTTACTGGCTTATTTCATTTAGCATTATGTTGTGGGGGCATAAAAAATAAACTTTCCTTTACCCTTCTAAATTTTTCTGGCTGGACTAATAATCCAATTGACAAGAGACAGATTAATAGGAGACAATAACCAAATTTATTACATATGTACATATAGGGGTTCCATAAGAGTATGAGACCTGGGAACTGATGGGGTAGTTAAGGCTGATATGCCATCTTGAATAAGGAAAAAAGGGACTTCAGAGGGGAGGAAGGCAATTCACATGGAGATGGAAAAGCAAATGTTTGGTAAATAAGTGTTTGCTGGGCCATCTTAACAATGGGACAGAGAGGACTTGGATCAAATGGACCTTCTACGTTCCTCCCTGTCACACAATGGTTCACATTAAGTTATAGTTCTCTGCGATGATAGCTCTCTGCTATCTGAAGCAGATCTTCTATGTAAATTCATTGAGACAGTTAGAGGGAAGGTCAAACGTTTTTCCTTAGTCTTTGTTCTTAAAAATAACGAGCTTAAAATAATTGATGCCTTAAAAAAGGCATATTTTGGAACGGCAAGCGCTGCTACCTTTCAATGCCTTCGAGGTTTATCCATATTATAGCCCATGTCAGAATTTTCTTCCTTTTTAAGGCTGAATAATGTTTCATTATATGCATATACATATTTTACTTATCCGTTCATCTCTTGGTTACATTTTGGTTTATTTCCACCTTTTGGTTATTGTGAATAATGCTGCTATGAACATGTGTCCCTGCTTTCAATTCTTTGCCATATATATTCAGAAAGGTGAACAAGTGGGTCCTAGAGAAAATTAAGCCTGAAATACCACCAGAGGCAAAACTGAAGCTATCCCACTTTGGGAACATCATGAGAAGGCAGGGTTTTCTGGAAAAGACAGTAATGCTGGAAATAATAGAAGGCATCAGGGAAAGAGGAAGACCAAATATGAGATGGATGGACTCCATAAAAGAAGCCATAAGCATGAGTCTGCAGAAGCTGACAGAGCTGTGAGGACAGAACATTGTGCACACCGCTCATTCATAGGGTTGCCAGGAGTTGGAAACAACTCCAAGACACGTAACACACACATTTATTCTAAAGTGGAATTGCTAGTTCACATGCTAATTCTGTCTAATTTTCTGAGGAACTGACATATTTCCACAGAATGCACCATTTTACAGTCCCACCAGCAATTCACAGGGGGTCTCCTTTCTCCACATCCTCATCAACACTTGTTCTTTCCATTTTTAAAATAATAGCCATCATCCTAATGGGTGTGAAGTGGTATCTCTTTGTGGTTTTGACTTGCATTTCCCTAACGACTAGTGGTGTTGAGACTCTTCATGTGCTTATGGTCCAGCACAAGCCAGTTTTTAAAGAATGCCAGGAATCAGAGCTTTTCTCTCTGACCATTCCATGTTCAGTGTGTTCAACTTATTCTTGTAATTCTTAAGAATCTCCAGTCTTCCCACTCTCCTTTTTGCTTAAACAGAGTTCAGCTTAATTTCTGTTACTTGTAACCAACATGTTCTGATTCAGCTTTTCTGGGGAACTCTATGCTCCTCCTTGCCTCCACTGACCTTGCAAGTAGCTATAGCATTTGACTTACCCTGCTTTGCTATCGTTGTAAAACATTTCTGCTTACCATTCTCTATTTATTTTTGGTAAAGAAAATTATTAGCTGTGGCAAAGAAAAGTCCTGAAAATGTTTTTTACTCTAGTGTAACAAATATAGGAACAGCATATTTAGGGTGTACTTTCTTCTCCATGAGAGACTCCAAGATAGATACATGTTGACTATTACTCCAGCAGCTTGTGTTTTCTCTTATGCTGGGATATCAGGGAAATAATAGTTTCTGGTGTAGCAGCCAGTCAAGCAAACTTCATAAGGTGCAGGAACAACCTGGGGAGTGTGTGTGTGTGTGTGTGTGTGTGTGTGTGTGTGTGTGTGTTTGTACGCACGCTGTTGGTGGGAAGGTAGGGGGTTGAATGCGGGTCAATTTTGCTGTGTGTCCACATTTCTAGTAATGCCAATCTGGCATTCCTATTTTAGGATATCATGAGGTAGTGTGAGAATTAAATGTCATAATCTATGTACAGTACTTCACCCAGTGCTTGGCATTTAATAAAGAGATCAGTAAAGGTTAGCTATCTCCCTCCAAAAAAGGATACGTTAATATCAAATTTTTAAAATTCTCCTCAACCTAGGGTGACTTACCCTTAGCTGATATTTAGAGAACATGAAATGTAGACATTTTAGTGCTTTTTAATTTAATGTCTTGCTTTTAATGTAATGAGATGGCTTTCTAATTGTACAGTAATTAAACTTAAGCAAATGTTAAAATGGGAAAGGGGCATTGACCATGGCATCGTTTAAATGTGGAATGAGGATAAGATCAATGCCTTGATTTTCCACAATCGTTATCATAGTTATCATCATTATCAGGGTCACACGAAATGCCATTTTCTGTAATGGGGACTACATCTTCATTCTACCATCAAGACTTCCGAAGTAATGAAGAGGAAAAGAAAAATAAAGTTACAGTGTATTTCACTGACAGCTTAGAAGATTTGAATTAATATCCTTTAAGGATCTATAGAATTTTACCAAATAATAGTTCAGCTCAAATTAAAATGGAAATTGCAGTAATATTTTTCCTCTGAGAAAGAACTCCTTTGTCTGATCTGTCGCTGTATCATCATTTATTCTTCTGTTATTAGAATGATCATTCAATCATATTTTCTTCTTTGAGGGTTAATTGCTAGCTTAACCACTTGCCATCAGCTCCTTCCCAATGACTGTATCCTAGAAAGTATCATCAGGATTCTGACAAAGCAGGATCTTGGAATTACATCTATCTTTTCTCTTATGTTTTTGGAAGGGAAATGAGTTAAAGTCACTGTATAATTTTTTCAGTGATAAGAAATCATCACACTTGGTCTTTTTTCAGATTTGTGTCTTCTTTTCATAAGGAATTTTCCATTGTGTTTTGTCAGAACTACCTGTACAGGTCTGGAAAAACTGTAGGTTCACCCTCAGTCAATAGAAATGACAAAATGCAACCCCAGTATTGTGTAGTACTTACACACGCTGTCAGACGTGATTACACTTTCTGTTTATAGCCATTCAGTTTCTTAGACTGTGGCCACTTTCTGCCATCTCTCTGTTTCAAAAATGTGTTTTCTATTCCTTTAACTCAGGGGTCAGATTTTCATGAGAAGATAATGATTCTTCAAGGCTTAAATGTCCTTGTTTCCCCTGCCCCCAAACATATCAAAATGCTCTGTGTATTGTTGTTAGAGTGCCACAGACTGAGTGCCATGCAGTTGCATCTGGACCATAATACAACTCAAGGTAAGGTTTTGAGAATTGGATGTGGTGTTTTCATTTTTCATTTGCCTCACTAGTAAATAGGTATGTTTGTTTTTTTTTGGGGGGGGGAGGTATACTCTTCTCAGCTATAAGGAGGCTCCTGTAGGTATCTTTGATCATGGAAATGATGTTTAAAATTAGAGACGTGATTTCACATAGAGAACAGAACAGACTTTGTCTTCATTGGAAAGAAATGACTCCTGAATATCAGCATTAAAAACTAGAAATTTAATGATACAGAATGCTATAAAGTGTTAAGGCTAGTATTATATCATACGAAAACCAGTCACAAAGTAAAAACAGTACTGTTCCTGAATCTGCCCCGTTTTGCCTCAAGTTTTGCTTTTATTAGAGGTTGTAATCTTTACAGCTGAAAGGTTTGTCAAGTTTTCATACCAGCTTCATCGTTCCTGAAGATTTTCACTTCACTTGAGAAACAACTATGACTGTGACGGTTCGCAGGACAGACTGATGCCTCATTCATGCCCACATCTCCAGCACTGCCAAACATTGCCTGACCCTTTGTGGAACTCGATAAATGATAGCTAAATGAAGGAGGGATTTTCCCTTATTTTATGCTTTTCTATAGTTTGAACTTCCTTTTCAAGACACCATTGCCTGGTGACATTTGACAATTTGTTATAGCGTTTTTGATAGCAGATGGCGTTGTAACCTCTATGCCTTCTCTGCGAGGAAAAAGAGCGCTCTATTTCTTGAATAAAAATTGCTATTTGAGAAAATTTGTTAGTGTTTCTTTCCTCATTATGGGCTTTAAAAATCTCCCAGGTTGTGGGAACATCTGTTCTCACACATTTCTAACTGTCTGCTCGGCTACTCCACATATGTCCCAAGGACCTAAAACTCATTATGTCCCAAGCTGAACCCATCTTTTTTTCTTTTAACTGATTTCCTCCGGCTGTTTCTGTTAACATTATCACACTTATTCCAATTACTTCTTGCAGTAACTTGGCATTGTGTTAGATTTTCACCCTTTCCTACACATAACTTCTGATTCACTACCAAATACTGCCAATGCTACCTTCCCACATCACTTACCTCTATCTCCTTTTCTGCACTCCCAGCTGCCCCTTGCTTCATTACACTTGTATGCTTGCCTTCTTCTTTCTGTTCCAGTCCCTCCTTTTTAAAACAAGATCAATCATCTTGAAGCAGATACCTAATTATGTCACCTAGTCATTCACTCTTTGTTCTAAGGTCCCCAACTTCTTACAGAACAAAGTACAAACATTCTAGCTATTGTTCTAAAACATCATTTTCTAGTACAATACAATTCACACCACATAGTATGTAATTTAAAATTTTGTCATAGTCATATTAAAGAAGTAAAAAGAAAGTAATATGTTTTTAACTCCATATATTAAAATATTATCATTTCAATGTGTTATATAAAAATATTGATATTTTACATTATTTTTAATAATTCTTTAAAATATATTTTAAGCTACATGTCAAGGGCTCAATGCCAAATATGGCTAATGGCTATTCTATTAGACAGTGCCACTCTAGAACTTTCATTACCTTTTGCAAACCTGCTTCTGACTTCATTCTCTTTCCTATGCATACACTCCATGGTCCAGCCAGGTTGAACTCTATGTTTATTTCTAAATCGCCCAGGTTATTTGCCACATGTCTGTGTGCTGTTTTGTATCCATGGAATGCTGTTCTCCCTCCACATTTCCAAATTCTGTAAGTGCTTTAAGACTTTGTTCAAATGCCACGTGACTCTTGAGCTCTTATTTTCCCTCACGTGAAATAAACTTTTCCCTCTCTGACGTCCCATAGCTCATTTTATGTGATGACATGTAGCAATCTTAATTTATTTATACATCCTTCACATCTTGTTTATTAGGACATAAATTTCTTGAGAGCAAAGACTGTGTTTTCTTCTTTGTTTCACATACAGTGTTTAGCCCTGTGCTTTGTTCATAAAAGCATTTACTGAATGCTTAGTGAATTGTAAGTTAATCTCTACCTGAAGGTGATTTTTATGAACTTGGCTTAGAAATGATTGCAAGTAGTCAGAAATGAAAATGTATACCTGTGTCATTAATTTTGGATTTATGTGACATTAAAAACAGTGCTTTTAAGTTGGCAGAAAATATAGCTTTACCACCAACAACATAGTCATATGGCTTATGTGAAAAATTTATAAGGACGTATTTTCCCATAATTGAGTACGTGCCAGGAGAATACTTTCCTAGATTTCTTTACAATCACCTTGATTAGCCCTTCACTGAAAGGATGCTGCTGGAGGTTGTTTTTATCTTATTTATCCATTGCTTGCTAAAGACCACAGGATTAGAGCAATCTGCCCCTCCAAACCCTACCCTGAGCCGATAACTATGCTTTCTCTTTTGTCTGTTTTACCTACTTGTTGCCTTCAGGATGATTGAGTCAGGTAATTGTATCTAAAGAAGCTTGATATTGGTGAAACTTAGGTATAATTCTCTTAAGATGATGTCTCTCCTTAAATTTGTCTTAGACTGATTCCTACCATTGTAAAAAAGATTCTTGTAATATAAAAGCCTAAATCTGTTAATTGATGCACCAAAACATGCCAAGTTTCCATATTCCAACCCAGCTTCTTTCTTTTTCTTGGACAGAACTTAATGAAAATTTCTCTTTTGTCTCTGAGTGTAGCAGATGCTGTCAGTTGTTAACTCATGTCCCTTGGGCTCCTTTTACTATTTCTATCCATTCTAGCCTGACTGTCAGCATCTAGGATCTTTGCATATCAGGCTGAATGTGTCTGAAAATTAAAGCACTTCCGGGGACTAACGAATACTGAAG
Source organism: Rhinolophus sinicus (assembly GCF_057876585.1). Taxonomy (NCBI): domain Eukaryota; kingdom Metazoa; phylum Chordata; class Mammalia; order Chiroptera; family Rhinolophidae; genus Rhinolophus; species Rhinolophus sinicus. Next base: position 71,215,754 of record NC_142502.1, on the reverse strand, counting down.
AGTGTGGGGGTAAATGCACTCCAGTTTCCTCAACCCTTGGCCTGGATGCATGTACTTTAGAGTGTTTCCAAGAGCTTTCCTTCACCCTATCAATCAGTAGTCCATAGTGCTTGCTGCCTTAATAATACATCCTTAATTGTTTGACTTCTCTTTCCTTCTTGTACCACCTCCCAGGCCAACGTGGGTTTCCTTAACTCCTCCCAGATAAACTAGATGCACTCAATCCTTTACTCAGAGTCTGCTTTCTGGAGAACTTAGGACACTGAGCTAATCAAGGATTCAAAGCCCTTAGTATGGTTTCTATTCTCCCTATACCTCTTCCTCTCTCCTGTCCTACTCTTTTCTCTCTTTCTTCCTTGTGACTTACTTTTCCTTTTGTTTCCTTAAGCAGTTTTATGGAGCACCTTTTTTTATGTCAATCACCAAACAATAAAAAGGGAACACAGTTTCCTTACCCTCAAGATTCTCAGAATCTGGCCCAGGGAGGCAGAACAAAAAAGAGGACATTATAATACAGAGTGGTAAATGGGCTAAGAGAGAAATCCTAGGTTTTATCAGCGTGAAATACAGAGAAAAGGACAGGGCATCAGAGATGGCTTCCCACTGGAGTTGATGCCCAGACTACTTTAAAGCAGTTGTTCTCAAAGTATGGTCTCCATATCAACATCAGCATCATGTGGGAATTTCTTAGCTATGCAGGTTTTCAGAGCTAACCCAGACCTACTGAATCAAAAGCTCTTGGTGTATGACACAGCAATCTGTGCTTGAACAACCCCAAAGTGACTGTGATGCTCTTGTCTCACTTCACCAGTGGCTCCTGGAATCTTCTTCAAATGAAGGTACTCATTTGGGTCTCAGAGTCAGCTTCTGAAGATAACCAAATTGAAATTGTACTCTTGAACTACTGGAATTTTTAATTACCTGGGGCTGTTTTAGGAAATGGCAGCCTAGTGTCATAGCAGGCTTTTTACTGATCTATGCTGAACCACATTCTATTGAACGTATCATGAAATCTCTGTTAGTTGGTTTGGCCTTTTTTTTCTTTCAAATTAAAAAAAAGAGACGGTTTCAGTTTATTGTTTATTTTGATGACATTAGTTTTTGTTTTTTAACCTTTTTGGGGAGAGCAAAGATTCCATCCAAATTTGTTTCAACTTATTTCTACAAATATCCTCCTCAGACTGAATGGAGAAAAGGATGTTGGTTTTGATAAAATACCAATGAAAGCCAACAATAGAAAAGCATACTTTATTCTAAATTACTAAAGTAGCTCATGTACAGTGCGATTGTATTATATTAGGAGACTGCCTTTGACACGGACCACTATTGGGTAGCGTTCTATTAATTATTTGAGAACCATCCTACATAAAACAAATGTGGTCAGAGAAAAAATATCAAACTTGAAGAGTTAGTGTGATATCAGAATACTACCTGACTGATTACTTTTTTTTTTTTTAGTACCAAAAACCTCCTATAATTGTTTTACCATTTTAAGTTTGGTAATGGAAAAACCTTTTTGGTCTGAATGGATAGTAAGTCGTTTTTCTTTACTTATGTGCCACTGACACATCATAATAAAAAATGATAAAAACCTAAGCAATTTGAATATAATATTTCAAATCCTGGCAGTAAAATTATTTGACAAGCTCAAACCAACATCATTGGAGAAGAATAAATAGGAACACATACTCAAACATCAACCAGTAGCAGAGTTTGAAATGATTCTTTTTTACATTCTTGTAGCTTTGCTTGTTCTATTGTCTCAAATGTAAAATTACTGTGTGATCATCTTATAGAGACATACATGCATTATCATCTTATACTCAGTTAAATTTGTTTTTATTATTTGCAAGACATGTAGCCCCCATTGAATTTGCATATCATAGGATCAGTTAGAGCTGACCTAAATAATATGGATTTAGATAGCTATCTCCCCAAACTAGATCCTCTCCTTACTTTCCTGTTTATCAGAATCATAACCATTTCCCTATGAATCCAGATTGAAAATCTGAGTTTTCTTTTTGATCCCTCCTGTCTTGGTCAGCTCAAGCTGCCATAACAAATATTAGAGACTGGGTGACTTAAACAACAGAAATTTATTTCTCATAGTTTGGAAGGCTTGGAAATCCAAGACCCAAGTGCTGATGAGGTAGCTTCATTATGGGGCTTCTTCTTTTGGCTTGTAGGTGGCTTCCAGCCATATTTCTGTGTGTTCACATGACCTCTTCATATGTAATGGGGGAGAGACGGACAGAGAGGGCAGCTGTCTGATGTCTCTTATTATCCTTTTGTGATGGCTCCACCGTCATGACCTCATCTCATCCTAATTACCACCAAAAGACCCTCATCTCTAAATACCATCACATTGAGGGTTAGGGCTTCAACATAAGAATTTTGTGGGACATAGGCATTCAGCTTATAACACATCTCTTTTCTTCTTAGTCACAAAGTTTCACCAAGTCTTTCTTTGGGATAATGCACTCATCTTTCCCTTCCTTTCCATTCTGATTATGAACACTTGCATTCAGGACCCTTATTACTGCATGCTTCGGCTTTAGCAATAGCTTTTTAATGGTATTTGCCTCTAAAATTTCTTATCTTTAATCTATCAAGCACACAGTTCTCAGGTCAATCTTCCTAAAATGGCTCATATCAGTGCCTAACTGAGAATGTCAATGGCTCCCTAGTGTCTGTAGCTAAGGTGAGACTGGTTAATCTGGGCAAGATCTACCACAGTGAGTCCAAAGATTTACCTATGTTTTTCTTGAGAATTACCCATGTAGATTTATTTAATCCCCCCCCTTTTTTTTTAAATCTGTATAGTATTTCTCTGTACAGCTATACTGCATTGTGATATTAGATTCCCCTCTTCACATACATTTAGTTTATTTCCAGCTTCCATTCACTAGCCAAGAAAATTTTAATAAATGTTCTGGTACATGTCTCCTTTGGCGTATTTTCTGAAAGTTCTTTTTCTGATTTACTTTTGGTATTGTCACTTTAATGTTATCACTTGGCAGACAAGGCTTCTAATTTTTTTTAAAAACTGAGGCATTATTGACATAACATTAAATGGTTTCAGGTGTACAACATAATGTTTTGATATTTGTACATATTGCAAAATGATCACTCAATAAGGCTAGTTAACATCTATCATCACATATAGGTAAAATTTTTCTTCTTATGATGAGAAATTTTAAGATTTACTCACTTTGGAACTTTCAAATATACAATACAGTATTATTAACTTCAAATATACAATACAGTATTATTAACTATAATAATCATGCTATACATTTTATTTCCATGACTTATTTATTTCATAACTGGAAATTTGTACCTTTTGACCACCTTAACACATTTCTCCCACTGCCCACCCACTACCTCTGACAAACACCAATCTTTTCTCTGTATCTATAGGTTCAGTTTCTTTTTTCACTTTTTTTT